>NW_026782758.1:0-330025 GCF_031769215.1 Ylistrum balloti | reverse complement strand
CCTAACTGTATTACAGCTGTATGATATGGATGTACTTGTGATATTGTATTGTTCCGTCTCCTAACTGTATTACAACTGTATGATATGGATGTACTCGTGATATTTGTATTGTCCCGTCTCCTAACTGTATTACAACTGTATGATATGGATGTACTTGTGATATTTGTATTGTCCCGTCTCCTAACTGTATTACAACTGTATGATATGTATGATATGGATGTACTTGTGATATTTGTATTGTCCCGTCTCCTAACTGTATTACAACTGTATGATACTTGTGATATTGTATTGTTCCGTCTCCTAACTGTATTACAGCTGTATGATATGGATGTACTTGTGATATTGTATTGTTCCGTCTCCTAACTGTATGACAACTGTATGATATGGATGTACTTGTGATATTGTATTGTCCCGTCTCCTAACTGTATTACAACCGTATGATATGGATGTACTTGTGAAATTTGTATTTCTCCTAACTGTATTACAACAGTATGATACTTGTGATATTTGTATTGTTTCGTCTCCTAACTATATTACAAATGTATGATATGGATGTACTTGTGATATTGTTATTGTCCCGTCTACTAACTGTATTACAACTGCATGATATCGATGTAATTGTGATATTTGTATTGTCCCATCTTCTAACTGTATTACAACTGTATGATATAGATGTACCTGTGATATTTGTATTTTTCCGTCTCCTAACTGTAACACAAATGTATGATATGGATGTACTTGTGATATTTGTAGTGTCTCGTTACTAAATGTATTACAAGTGTATGATATGGATGTACTTTTGATATTTGTATTGTCCCGTCTCCTAACCATATTACAACTGTATAATATGGATGTACTTGTGATATTGTATTGTTCCGTCTCCTAACTGTATTACAACTGTATGATATGGATGTACTCGTGATATTTGTATTGTCCCGTCTCCTAACTGTATTACAAGTGTATGATATGGATGTACTTGTGATATTTGTATTGTTCCGTGTCGTAACTGTATTACAAGTGTATGATATAGATGCACTTGTGGTATTTGTATTGTTCCGTGTCCTAACTGTATTACAAGTGTATGATATGGATGTACTTGTGATATTGTATTGTCCCGTCTGCTAACTGTATTACAACTGTATGATATGGATATACTTGTGATATTTGTATCGTCTCGTCTCCTAACTGTATTACAACTGTATGATATGGATGTACTTGTGATATTTGTATTGTCTCGTCTCCTAACTGTATTACAACTGTATGATATGGATGTACTTGTGATATTTGTATTGTTTCGTCTCCTAACTGTATTACAACTGTATGATATGGATGTACTTGTGATATTTGTATTGTCTCGTGTACTAAATGTATCACAACAGTATGAAATGGATGTACTTGAGATATTTGTATTGTCCCATCTCCTAACTGTATTACAGCTGTATGATATGGATGTACTTGTGATATTTGTATTGTCTCGTCTCCTAACTGTATTACAAGTGTATGATGTGGATGTACTTGTGGTATTTGTATTGTTCCGTCTCCTAACTGTATTACAACTGTATGAAATGGATGTACTTGTGATGTTTGTATTGTCCCGTCTCCTAAATGTATTACAGCTGTATGATATGGATGTACTTCTGATATTTATATTGTCCCGTCTCCTAACTGCATTACAACTGTATGATACTTGTGATATTGTATTGTTCCGTCTCCTATCTGTATTACAGCTGTATGATATGGATGTACTTGTGATACTTGTATTGTCCCGTGTCCTAACTGTATAACAACAGTATGATATT
This sequence comes from Ylistrum balloti, assembly GCF_031769215.1. Taxonomy (NCBI): domain Eukaryota; kingdom Metazoa; phylum Mollusca; class Bivalvia; order Pectinida; family Pectinidae; genus Ylistrum; species Ylistrum balloti. Next base: position 328,226 of record NW_026782758.1, on the reverse strand, counting down.
GATGTACATGTGATATTTGTATTGTCTCGTCTCCTAACTGTATTACAAGTGTATGATATGGATGTACTTGTGATATTTGTATTGTCTCGTCTCCTAACTGTATTACAACTGTATGATATGGATGTACTCGTGGTATTTGTATTGTCCCGTCTCCTAACTGTATTACAAGTGTATGATATGGATGTACTTGTGATATTTGTATTGTCCCGTCTCCTAACTGTATTACAACTGTATGATATGGATGTAATTGTGATATTTGTATTGTTCCGTCTCCTAACTGTAATACAGCTGTATGATATGGATGTACTTGTGATATTTGTATTGTCTCGTCTCCTAACTATATTACAGCTGTATGATATGGATGTACTTGTGATGTTTGTATTGTCCCGTCTCCTAACTGTATTACAACTGTATGATATGGATGTACTCGTGATATTTGTATTGTCCCGTCTCCTAACTGTATTACAAGTGTATGATATGGATGTACTTGTGATGTTGATATTGTCTCGTCTCCTAACTCTATTACAAGTGTATGATATAGATGTACCTGTGATATTTGTATTTTTCCGTCTCCTAACTGTAACACAAATGTATTTAGAATTAAAACAACAACAAAAAAGGTCAATAATTTTCCACATCGACTCTTACAACTAATACGCAGCATTTCAGCTGACAACATTGATACTTGAAGTTTAACATGAGTGGTAATTGTACAGATTATAAATGACGAACCTAGCATCTCGTCAGAACTTATACAAGTGTACGTTAGCATATGTAGTCATGATTTTAAATGAACTACGACCAGATGAAACAAAAGCAGCCAATCACCGTCCTGCACGTAAATCGCAAATTAGTATCCTAAAGTGATAAGTCTAAAAGTCCGTGGTGAAATCAGACAGACAGACAAACAAAAACGGTGTGGGTGCGCGTGCGAAACGAGTATTTTTTTCACGTAAAAGGTTTACTTTCAAGCGACAGAATTTGCACATCACGACAGAAAACTCTTCATGTCGCCATTATTCTGAACATGTGCGCCTGTAGGTTACAAATAATTGTATTTCAACTACATTTCAAATACTTAATGGATTTAGTCCTAATGACATATTTCGGTGCTGATGAAACTGTACATTCAAAGTTTGTAGCTGGGCTAAGTTCGTACTTTTTTTGTTTCGTTTTCTTTTTACAATATAACAATTTTACAGGGGAAAATTCTTGATACGTGTTATAAGAAAGCAATGCTTAATTATTCTCAAACAAACTGGACTCCTTACATCTAACTCATGTCTTAAACTGTATAAATCTTCATTGTTTCATATAGGATCCCAAAATACATTTGACACAACGTGATCGTAATAAACACGATCATCAATCAGTGGCGAGATCTTGTCTAGGTTTGTGCATTATTTCAAAAAAACATCCATGGAATGCGCATCTGTGACATAAATTGAAAATATGGGGCATGTACACCAGACCAACAGATGAGCTCAGCCTTTCCATCGTCAAGTGTGCGTCAGTTCCTGTTAAATCTTTGTCCCGAGTATTCTGATATCCCGTTAAATCCCGGGTATTGTATCCCGTTAATTTTGGTATTCTGGTTACACACACACTGCTGTACTGTAGTAGTACTGTTACACACTGTACTGTAGTACTGTAGTAGTACTGTTACACACTGTACTGTAGTATTACTGTTACACACTCTACTGTAGTAGTACTGTTACACACTGTACTGTAGTACACACTTTACTGTAGTATTACTGTAACACACTGTACTGTAGTAGTACTGTCATACACTGTACTGTAGTAGTACTGTTACACACTGCTGTACTGTAGTAGTACTGTTACACACTGTACTGTAGTAGTACTGTTACACACTGTACTGTAGTAGTACTGTTACACACTGTACTGTAGTAGTACTGTCACACACTGTACTGTAGTAGTACTGTTACACACTGTACTGTAGTAGTACTGTTACACACTGTGTACTGTAGTAGTACTGTTACACACTGTACTGTAGTAGTACTGTTACACACTGTACTGTAGTAGTACTGTCACACACTGTACTGTAGTAGTACTGTCACACACTGTACTGTAGTAGTACTGTCACACACTGTACTGTAGTAGTACTGTTACACACTGCTGTACTGTAGTAGTACTGTTACACACTGCTGTACTGTAGTAGTACTGTTACACACTGCTGTACAGTAGTAGTACTGTTACACACTGTACTGTAGTAGTACTGTTACACACTGTACTGTAGTAGTACTGTCACACACTGTACTGTAGTAGTACTGTTACACACTGTACTGTAGTAGTACTGTTACACACTGTACTGTAGTAGTACTGTCACACACTGTACTGTAGTAGTACTGTTACACACTGCTGTACTGTAGTAGTACTGTTACACACTGCTGTACTGTAGTAGTACTGTTACACACTGCTGTACTGTAGTAGTACTGTTACACACTGTACTGTAGTAGTACTGTTACACACTGTACTGTAGTAGTACTGTTACACACTGTACTGTAGTAGTACTGTTACACACTGTACTGTAGTAGTACTGTTACACACAGCTGTACTGTAGTAGTACTGTCACACACTGTACTGTAGTAGTACTGTTACACACTGTACTGTAGTAGTACTGTTACACACTGTACTGTAGTAGTACTGTTACACACTGTACTGTAGTAATACTGTCACAAACTGTACTGTAGTAGTACTGTTACACACTGCTGTACTGTAGTAGTACTATTACACACTGCTGTACTGTAGTACTACTGTTACACACTGTACTGTGGTAGTACTGTTACACACTGTACTGTAGTAGTACTGTCATACACTGTACTGTAGTAGTACTGTTACACACTGCTGTACTGTAGTAGTACTGTTACACACTGCACTGTAGTACTACTGTAACACACTGTAATGTAGTAGTATTGTAACACACTGTACTGTAGTAGTACTGTTACACACTGTACTGTAGTAGTACTGTTACACACAGCTGTACTGTAGTAGTACTGTCACACACTGTACTGTAGTAGTACTGTAACACACTGTACTGTAGTAGTACTGTTACACACTGTACTGTAGTAGTACTGTCACACACTGTACTGTAGTAGTACTGTTACACACTGTACTGTAGTAGTACTGTTACACACTGTACTGTAGTAGTACTGTTACACACTGTACTGTAGTAGTACTGTTACACACTGTACTGTAGTAGTACTGTCACACACTGTACTGTAGTAGTACTGTTACACACTGTACTGTAGTAGTACTGTAACACACACTGTACTGTAGTAGTACTGTTACACACTGTACTGTAGTAGTACTGTTACACACTGTACTGTAGTAGTACTGTCACACACTGTACTGTAGTAGTACTGTCACACACTGTACTGTAGTAGTACTGTCACACACTGTACTGTAGTAGTACTGTTACACACTGTACTGTAGTAGTACTGTCACACACTGTACTGTAGTAGTACTGTTACACACTGCTGTACTGTAATGGTACTGTTACACACTGTACTGTAGTAGTACTGTAACACTGTTTTGTAGTAGTACACACTGTGTACTGTACACACACTGCTGTACTTTAGTATTACTGTAACACTGTTGTACTGTAGTAGTACTTTAACACACTGTACTGTAGTAGTACTGTTACACACTGTTGTACTGTAGTAGTACTGTTACACACTGCTGTACTGTAGTAGTACTGTTACACACTGTACTATAGTAGTACTGTTACACACTGTACTGTAGTAGTACTGTTACACAGCTGTACTGTAGTAGTACTGTCACACACTGCTGTACTGTAGTAGTACTGTTACACAATGTACTGTAGTAGTACTGTTCACACACTTTAGTATTACTCTAACACTGCTGTAATGTAGTAGTACTGTTACACACTGTACTGTAGTAGTACTGTCACACACTGTACTGTAGTAGTACTGTTACACACTGTACTGTAGTAGTACTGTTACACACTGTACTGTAGTAGTACTGTTACACACTGTACTGTAGTAGTACTGTTACACACTGTACTGTAGTAGTACTGTTACACACTGTACTGTAGTAGTACTGTTACACACTGTACTGTAGTAGTACTGTTACACACTGTACTGTAGTAGTACTGTTACACACTGTACTGTTGTAGTACTGTTACACACTGCTGTACTGTAGTAGTACTGTTACACACTGTACTGTAGTATTACTTTTACACACTCTACTGTAGTAGTACTGTTACACACTGTACTGTAGTACACACTGTTACACACTGTACTGTAGTAGTACTGTAACACACTGTACTGTAGTAGTACTGTTACACACTGTACTGTAGTAGTACTGTTACACACTGTACTGTAGTAGTACTGTTACACACTGTACTGTAGTAGTACTGTTACACACTGTACTGTAGTAGTACTGTTACACACTGTACTGTAGTATTACTGTTACACACTCTACTGTAGTAGTACTGTTACACATTGTACTGTAGTACACACTTTACTGTAGTATTACTTTAACACACTGTACTGTAGTAGTACTGTAACACACTGTACTGTAGTAGTACTGTTACACACTATACTGTAGTAGTACTGTCACACATTGTACTGTAGTAGTACTGTTACACACTGTACTGTAGTAGTACTGTTACACACTGTACTGTAGTAGTACTGTTACACACTGTACTGTAGTAGTAGTAGTACTGTTACACACTGTACTGTAGTAGTACTGTTACACACTGTACTGTAGTAGTACTGTTACACACTGTACTGTAGTAGTACTGTTACACACTGTACTGTAGTAGTACTGTTACACACTGTACTGTAGTAGTACTGTTACACACTGTACTGTAGTAGTACTGTTACACACTGTACTGTAGTAGTACTGTTACACACTATACTGTAGTAGTACTGTCACACATTGTACTGTAGTAGTACTGTTACACACTGCTGTACTGTAGTAGTACTGTAGTAGTACTGTTACACACTGCTGTACTGTAGTAGTACTGTTACACACTGTACTGTAGTACACACTTTACTGTAGCATTACTGTAACACACTGTACTGTAGTAGTATTGTCACACACTGTACTGTAGTAGTACTGTAACACACTGTACTGTAGTAGTACTATTACACACTGTACTGTAGTAGTAATATTACACACTGTACTGTAGTAGTAATATTACACACTGTACTGTAGTAGTACTGTTACACACTGCCGTACTGTAGTAGTACTGTTACACACTGTACTGTAGTAGTAATATTACACACTGTACTGTAGTATTACTGTCACACACTGTATGTAGTAGTACTGTTACACACTGTACTGTAGTAGTACTGCAACACACTGTACTGTAGTAGTACTGTTACACACTGTACTGTAGTAGTACTGTTACACACTGTACTGTAGTAGTACTGTTACACACTGTACTGTAGTAGTACTGTTACACACTGTACTTTAGTAGTAATGTTACACACTGTACTGTAGTATTACTGTCACACACTGTATGTAGTAGTACTGTTACACACTGTTACACACAGTACTGTAGTAGTACTGTTACACACTGTACTGTAGTAGTACTGCAACACACTGTACTGTAGTAGTACTGTTACACACTGTACTGTAGTAGTACTGTCACACATTGTACTGTAGTAGTACTGTTACACACTGCTGTAGTAGTACTGTTACACACTGCTACTGTAGTAGTACTGTACTGTACACACACTGTACTGTAGTAGTACTGTCACACACTGTACTGTAGTGGTACTGTTACACACTGTACTGTAGTAGTACTGTCACACACTGTACTGTAGTAGTACTGTTACACACTCCTGTACTGTAGTATTACTGTTACACACTGTACTGTAGTACTACTGTTACACACTGTACTGTAGTATTACTAATACACTGTTCTACTGCAGTATTACTGTTACACACTGCTGTACTGTAGTAGTACTGTTACACACTGTACTGTAGTAGTACTGTCACACACTGTACTGTAGTAGTACTGTTACACACTGTACTGTAGTAGTACTGTTACACACTGTACTGTAGTAGTACTGTTACACACTGTACTGTAGTAGTACTGTTACACACTGTACTGTAGTAGTACTGTTACACACTGTACTGTAGTAGTACTGTTACACACTGTACTGTAGTAGTACTGTTACACACTGTACTGTAGTAGTACTGTAACACACTGTACTGTAGTAGTACTGTTACACACTTCTGTACTGTAGTAGTACTGTTACACACTGCTGTACTGTAGTACTACTGTAACACACTGTACTGTAGTAGTACTGTAACACACTGTACTGTAGTAGTACTGTTACACACTGTACTGTAGTAGTACTGTTACACACAGCTGTACTGTAGTAGTACTGTCACACACTGTACTGTAGTAGTACTGTTACACACTGTACTGTAGTAGTACTGTTACACACTGCTGTACTGTAGTACTGTAGTAGTACTATTACACACTGTACTGTAGTACACACTTTACTGTAGTACACACTGTTACACACACTGTACTGTAGTAGTACTGTTACACACTGTGCTGTAGTAGTACTGTTACACACTGTACTGTAGTAGTACTGTTACACACTGTACTGTAGTAGTACTGTTACACACTGTACTGTAGTAGTACTGTTACACACTGTACTGTAGTAGTACTGTTACACACTGCTGAACTGTAGTAGTACTGTTACACACTGTACTGTAGTAGTACTGTTACACACTGTACTGTAGTAGTACTGTTACACACTGTACTGTAGTAGTACTGTTACACACTGTACTGTAGTAGTACTGTTACACACTGTACTGTAGTAGTACTGTTACACACTTTACTGTAGTAGTACTGTAACACACTGTACTGTAGTAGTACTGTCATACACTGTACTGTAGTAGTACTGTTACACACTGCTGTACTGTAGTAGTACTGTTACACACTGCTGTACTGTAGTAGTACTGTCACACACTGTACTGTAGTAGTACTGTTACACACTGTACTGTAGTAGTACTGTCACACACTGTACTGTAGTAGTACTGTTACACACTGCTGTACTGTAGTAGTACTGTTACACACTGTACTGTAGTAGTACTGTTACACACTGTACTGTAGTAGTACTGTTACACACTGTACTGTAGTAGTACTGTTACACACTGTGCTGTAGTAGTACTGTTACACACTGTACTGTAGTACTGTAGTAGTACTGTTACACACTGTACTGTATTAGTACTTTAACACACTGTTACACACTGCTGTACTGTACTAGTACTGTTCAACACTGCTGTACTGTAGTAGTACTGTTACACACTGTACTGTAGTAGTACTGTTACACACTGTACTGTAGTAGTACTGTTACACACTGTACTGTAGTAGTACTGTTCCACACTGTACTGTAGTAGTACTGTTACACACTGTACTGTAGTAGTACTGTTACACACTGTACTGTAGTAGTACTGTTACACACTGTACTGTAGTACTGTAGTAGTACTGTTACACACTGTACTGTAGTATTACTGTTACACACTCTACTGTAGTAGTACTGTTACACACTGTACTGTAGTAGTACTGTTACACACTGTAGTGTAGTAGTACTGTTACACACTGTACTTTAGTACTACTGTTACACACTATACTGTAGTAGTACTGTTACACACTGTACTGTAGTAGTACTGTTACACACTGTAGTGTAGTTGTACTGTCGCACACTGTACTGTAGTAGTACTGTTACACACTGTACTGTAGTAGTACTGTTACACACTGTACTGTAGTAGTACTGTTACATACTGTACTGTAGTAGTACTGTTACACACTGTACTGTAGTAGTACTGTTACACACTGTACTGTAGTAGTACTGTCACACACTGTACTGTAGTAGTACTGTTACACACTGCTGTACTGTAGTAGTACTGTTACACACTGTACTGTAGTAGTACTGTTACACACTGTACTGTAGTAGTACTGTTACACACTGTACTGTAGTAGTACTGTTACACACTGTACTGTAGTAGTACTGTTACATACTGTACTGTAGTAGTACTGTTACACACTGTATGTAGTAGTACTGTTACACACTGTACTGTAGTAGTACTGTTACACACTGTACTGTAGTAGTACTGTAACACACTGTACTGTAGTAGTACTGTTACACACTGTACTGTAGTAGTACTGTTACACACTGCTGTACTGTAGTAGTACTGTTACACACTGTACTGTAGTAGTACTTTAACACACTGTACTGTAGTAGTACACACACTGTAGTACTGTACACACTGTAGTAGTAGTACTGTTACACACTGCTGTACTGTAGTAGCACTGTTACACACTGCTGTACTGTAGTAGTACTGTTACACACTGCTGTATTGTAGTAATACTGTCACACACTGTACTGTAGAAGTACTGTAACACACTGTACTGTACCAGTACTGTCACACACTGTACTGTAGTAGTACTGTTACACACTGTACTGTAGTAGTACTGTTACACACTGCTGTACTGTAATAGTACTGTTACACAGTGTACTGTAGTAGTACTGTAACACACTGTACTGTAGTAGTACTGTTACACACTGTAATATAGTAGTACTGTCACACATTGTACTGTAGTAGTACTGTTACACACTGCTGTACTGTAGTAGTACTGTTACACACTGTACTGTAGTACTGTAGTAGTACTGTTACACACTGTACTGTAGTATTACTGTTACACACTCTACTGTAGTAGTACTGTTACACACTGCTGTACTGTAGTAAAACTGTCACTGTACTGTAGTATTACTGTTACACACTGTACTGTAGTAGTACTGTCACACACTGTACTGTAGTAGTACTGTCACACACTGTACTGTAGTAGTACTGTTACACACTGCTGTACTGTAGTAGTACTCTTACACACTGCTGTACTGTATTAGTACTGTTACACACTGTACTGTAGTAGTACTGTCACACACTGTACTGTAGTAGTACTGTTACAAACTGCTGTACTGTAGTAGTACTGTTACACACTGCTGTACTGTAGTAGTACTGTCACACACTGTACTGTAGTAGTACTGTTACACACTGCTGTACTGTAGTAGTACTGTCACACACTGTACTGTAGTAGATTTACATTGTTATCCACAAACCCAAACCCTACCCACAGAACATCGTCCTTGTCTATACCTAAAGCCTCTGTCCCATATTCGTCTGTGTATATGATCCTGAGGAACTCACCACCTTCACAGAGGAGTAGTACCCATCAGTTTTCTCTGTCCCCTATGATGAGGTTCCCCACACTGTCATACACCACACCCCAGGGGTCAAATGTTGCACGTCCTGTTTGTTTATATGTACTGGGGATGTCACCTCTATATACAAACACTTCCTGGAAGTCAGTATCCATGACAACAACACATTTGTTTCCATCACCACCGTCACTTACATCGTTGGTATCAATCACTGTGACATTGTGAGTTACTGGACACTCTGACATCCTGACTGGTGTATACACTAATGGTTTCCCAGTCCCTACAGCCATTGTAGTGAGTATCATTTGATTTTGTGTAGTAAATTTACAGATTTGTTTCTTCATCCCCACAATGATATGGTTACTGGCTGTAACACATATACACCTGGGTTCCTCCTTGGTTCTGAATTTGTTTGTAAGTCGTCCTGATACCAGCTCCATGCTGTTGTTTTCCTCGTCACAGACCCACAGTGTGTGTGTTGTGGGTGATAGACTGATGTTATTGATGCCAGTCGTGTGTGTGACCTTCTGTACTACTTTACATTCCCTGTTAAGGAGAGTTAAGGTATTTCTGTAATAATTACTGGTCCACACCTGACCATCAGTGGTGGGACATATAGACTCAATGTAACATGGAGACTTCCAGTCCTTCACCACTTTGGTCTTTGACAGTAGTGTTTTACATATCACTGCTTTCTTCCCTTTTACTCCTGTTTGTTGTTGTTTAGAGGATTGTTCCTGGTCACCTGATGCTAAGACTGACCGATCCTGGTCAGCTGATGTTTGACCTGAGGTGGTAACTGTCCCTAAGGCCAGTTGTAGATGATGTTGTGGAGTTGTGTTAGGTGTGAAGCTGGCCGTACCCAGGACAGGATTCACTGGGAGATGTATTGTATGTATTTCACACTCTGTGTCGTAGATTTCCAGGTGAGAACCTTGCTGGAGGGCCACCTTACATTCCTGTAGTTGTTGTTTTAGTTGCTTGTTGTACGTCTCCAGGTCTTTTTTGTACTTTAGAATCAGCCTGGCATTGTCCTCTTCCATCTGTTTGTAAACTGAGAGTGTCTGTGCTGTAAGTAAATCAAGGTCTTGTTTTATTTTATCTGTTTGAGATTTTAACTTGAGTGAAAATTCCTCAAAATTGCTGATGTTGTTTTTAAGGAGTGTATCCACAGAAGATATATATTCCCTGACTTGTTTCAGGTCATTTTGTTCTGTTTTGTCAATAAAACTTTTAATATTTTGTTTCTTTTGAGGAGTAATTGCACTGAGTTCACAAACATCATGACCTTTGTGAGTTGATAGTAAACATGTAAGGCAGATAAGTTGATCACATTTCTCACAATAAAGTTCCAGTGGTTTCTCTTTATGTTGAATACATGTTTTCTGACCTTTAGGACGGAAAGCGGTTTGACCGATGGGTGTTGCCATGGTGAAGATCAGAGGAATCTGAAAGGAAACAAAAGATTTTTTATATAAATTTGTTATATATATTTGTAGAGGTTTAAGTAACAAAAAATTACACGCTCATAAAATAATGAAAGACCCTACAGGTATATTGGTGTACACCACTGTTTGATTTTAATTTGTTCTTTAAAATCTTTCCCTTCTTTTCTCTTGTTTCCTCTATTTTTGCTCTTTTATGAAATCTGAATAATCCTTTTAAGAAATAGAAATAATAATATTTTACTGGGAAATCCAAGATATCTGTCAACCATGTTGTTTATCTGACCAGTTCAAAAATAAAAAGGCAAAACTAGAGGCCAAACGGAAACCTACATATGGAATTTGAGAAAGATCCATCCAGTAATTCTCAAGAAAGAGAAATTACTTTTCTAAGCAAAATTCCAAGATGGCTACTTATCACCCACTGTGTTTTTTAATCAGTCCCTAAATCAAAATAGCAAAACAAGGGACCAAGTGGAACTACAGATGAGATTCAACAAAGTTTCATTCATTACTTCATCAAGAAATAGTAATAACAAATTTCATTGTCAAAATCCAAGAGGGCCACCAGCTGTTAACAGCCATTTTGTTTCTACTGATCAACCACAAAACAAAAAGACAAAAAGGCACAACTTGTGACTAAGGATAACCTACATATGAAATTTGAGAAAGATCAATCCAGTATCTCTCAAGAAATAGTGAAAGCAAGAACTGTTCATAGGCAATTGACAGTCATTGGATGACAGACCACAGACATTGAGCATTTTAAATAACCCACCATCATCAGATGGCGAGCTAATGAAAGGTACACAAACATTATATCTGTAAGATTGGGTGACGGTAATGATATATGAATATTCTGGTACATTCAGGAATATATACCTGATTGCATTGTTGTCACCTCATACAGCAGTCATAACAAGATAACTTGGCCATGAACCTATACAGTCGGTGGAGTACTGCTAATCCACTGACATCATCAGCCGGGTCCATCAGTCTCTGGACGTTTCAACCCCTGTCTCGGAACGTCCTCGTGATGGTGGGTCGACAGTGCCGATCAACTCACTGCCTGTCAATGGATGGCTTTCAGTCTTTCTCCTCCCGTCTGCTCCACAGCCAGCATGATGCGCGTTCCGCAGCCTCCTCTAGTCTGCGCACCACCATCTTTCGTGTCCTCCCGACCACACCCAAAGCCTGAAACGTCTTCCAGACTGAGCGTGCCGGGAACCCTCTACAGCCGACATCCACAGGGAACAGCCAAGTGCGCCACCCTCGTTCCCTGCACTGTTCCATGAGGTCTGAATACTTGGCTCTCTTTCTCTCGTTGGCCTGGTCACATCGCTCTTCCCAGGGTACAGTCAGCTCGATGACTACGATCTGCGTGGATTCGGCAGACCATATCACCACATCAGGACGTAGTGTTGTTTGTACCACGTCCGGAAACTTTTTCCCCAGGTCCACTCTCATCTCCCATGTCTCTCCTAGAATGCCTGTGATGTCTGGTGTTGTCCTGGTCCCCTTATCCCCTGCTTTAACAAACCGGATGAAGGATGGTTTGTGCTTTCGTGGCGGACTCTTCCGTTTTCTCTCCACCTCGAGAACTTCTGCCATTTCTCTAAGCACCTGGTTATCCCTCCATCGGTATCGTCCCTGAGTCAGTGCTGTCTTGCACGCTGAAAGGATATGACTCATGGTCCCACGTTCTTGGCAAAGCTGACATTTTGGCTCTTCAACTAGTCCCCACTGATGGAGGTTCGCTGGCGATGGTAGGGTGTCATATACCGACCGCAGCAGGAACTGGATCCTCAATGGTTCATAGCGCCACAGGTCTGTCCATGTCAGTTTCCGCTCCGGCAGCTTCCATCTTGTCCATGTCCCTTGTGACCCCATTTCTACTGCTCTTCCTTTCCTAGCTCCTTCTTCCTCTATTCGAATCTCTCCCTGTACCATTGATCTTTTCTCCTTGTCATCTGTTCCTTCCGACCTATGGAAATGTGTTGTCCCCAATCCTTGCCGCCCTGAGCAGGTTGCTCCGATGATGTCCTGGTGCTTGAGAGCTCCCTCGGCCTGCTCCACTGACTGGCTTGCGGACCATTTCCTTCCTGTCCTAGTCTGGATCTCTGCTTGCCTTATCTTTGCGTCCTTCGAGTCCCGCAGCGTCATCACCAGTCTGGCCTTTGTGACCTTAAATTCCTCCACCACTGATGACAGTGGGAGCTGTAGTGCTGATGTCCGGCTGTAGAGCCCGATGTTGGAAAAACTCGGCGGGACTCCAAACCACCTTCGCAGGTAGCTGTTGATGGATCTCTCTAGTCCTTCCACTGTTGTCAAAGGAACCTCATATAGCATCAGTGGCCACATGAGTCGGCAGCAGTCCATGTTGGAAGATCCATGCCTTGAACTTCCCTGGAAGGCCTGACTTGTCTATCTCCCTCATCCACTCAGTTGCCTGCTTCTGCATGTTGTTGATGGTGCTTGTATCTTTCAGTGATGCATCGAACCACTTTCCTAGGCTTTTGATAGGGTTGTCCACGATTGATGGGATCTCTTGTCCTTGTACCTTTAGCTTGAACTGCCTGGTCAGATGTCCTTTCTTCAGTATCATGCAACTAGATTTCCTTGCCTTGAATGTCATCCTGGCCCATGAGACTACCTGCTCCAATGCAGAGAGAACCCATCTTGCTTGGACATGCGTGGTGGTAGTCACGGTCAAGTCATCCATTAATCCTCGATTTGATGGTTGGTAGATCCCTGATTCCGTCCTGGGCCCCCTGGTTTCCCGTCCTGCCGCCTTGATTATTAGGTTCATTCCCATGACGAAAAGAATGACGGATATGGTGCATCCCGTCACTATTCCTTTCTCCAGGTTTTGCCAAGATGTTGTAGTCTCACCAACAGTAAAACGCAACTGGATTCCATTGAAGTAGCTTCGTACTATTCCCTGTATGTGATCTGGGATAAAGTAGTGTTGTAGGGCCACTTCAATCAGCTGGTGTGGTATCGATCCATATGCATTTGCCAGGTCTAGCCACACTACTGTCAGGTTCCCTCGGCTGGACTTGGCCTCTCTAATTAGCTGGCTTAGCACACTGGTATGCTCCACACAACCTGAGAAGCCTGGGATACCTCCTTTCTGTATCTATGTATCCATTGGTCGTCATGTATGTTGTCATTCTTCTTGCGAACACCGCAAAGAAAATCTTGCCTTCCACACTCAACAAAGAAATCGTCCTGAATTGCCCAATGTCTTTAAAATCCTTTTCCTTAGGAACAAAACATCCCTCTGCCTTCTGCCAACATGATGGTATCTTTCCCTTCCTCCAATTACAGTATCCCACAAACTCACAGCCTCAACAACATGAACTCATACCAGAAGTATGAAATTCCTGTTTCCTGTGACTAGTAGTGTAGGAGATAGAGCCCAGAAAACCTTTTTTTAAATGTAGGTCAAATGTCAAATGTAGACAGAGTGACCTGTTGTTGATACAAGACACATCTCAGCAAATATGACATACTAGTGACAAGTAGTGTAGGACACATTCCCAAAATTAATTACTTTCAAAGCTCACCTTTTATATATGCCTTCAGCAGAACACATGGGATATGACTTTTTTCAACTTTAGGTCACCAAAATTTCTGAAAATAGTAAAAGCAATACTTGTAACCATCCTTGAACATACAAAGACTTTGTAATATGAAGATTGCATAACAAGAGGCCCTTGGCCTTGACAGTCATTTGAGCATAAAGACCTATGTAAAAGAGGCCAAAAAGGCCAGAATTGCTCACCTACTCTAAAGCTTACAAAGAGGACATTGTTGGTTGAAAGAAGAATTTTAAAGATCTCGACTCATTTGACCCCCGGGACCTTGAAATTAGATCAAGGTCAATCATGTGAATAAATTTGGAAGTTCATCATTCAATTATGATAAAGAATCAATATCAACAGCCTGGACCTTTCAGTGAAGAAGTTGTTTAAAGATTTCAACATAGTTAACCCTGGTGACCTTTAATCCAGGACAAGGTCAGTCATATGAATACAATTGGTAACCCTTCATCCCAGCATACCAATATCAGCACCCTGTGCCTTTTGGTTATTGAGAAAGTTGTATAAAGATTACAACACATTGACCTACAAGAACCTTGAAAGTGGGTAAAGGTCACTCATTTTACCACACTTGGTAGCCCTTCATTGATGAATGCTACAGGTCCAATATCAGAACCATGGGCTTATTCGTTATTGAGAAGAAGTTGTTTAAAGATTTCAACATTCTTGACACCTGTGACCTTAAAGTGTGATAAGGCCATTTTTTTTTTAATTTGGTAGTCCTTTATCCATTCATGCTACAGGCCAGATATACGAACCCCGGGAAAGTTTACGCATGGAGCACGGCAGACAGCACAAAAAAATGAAAAAAACACAATGGCCTTACAAGCAATATTGCTTTTGCTTGCAGAGGTCAAGACCTAGATTTATCAAATAGATACAATATTATACTTACCAAAGACATGTGTGCTTGTAATTGTTCTAGTCCTCTGAGCAAGACATGCCTGTTTGTAATTGTTCTAGTCTCAGAACAGGACACATTTATTCTAGTCACCAGCACAACAGCATTTAATTAGCCACTGTAAAATTTATTTGCTTTTATTAAATGTTACACAATATATTTCATGCACCATGTGAATATCTTTCTGTATATGTTCAATAAGAGTTACTTCCTTTGGTTTCCACTTGGAGACAGACGTACCTGGGTATCTTATAGATCAATCAATTGTACACTTACCAAATGTTTTACCCAATTTTCTAGTGGACAAGTGTTTTCTGTTTCATCACCAACTGTGACTCACCACACTGCCATCTTTAACCTATTCAAAAGATAAGGAAACATGATGAATTTTTTTAATCCTTTTATGTACCACTAACATGGGAAACTACTAAGCAGAAACCCTTTGTCTATGCACAATTCATTCAACAATGCTTCTGACCAAAACAAGCCAAAATCCAATCATTCCTCCTTGAGGAATAGGATTTTAAAGCATTTGCTCAATTCCACCTTTTGGACCCTGTCCCTCTGGCCACAGGAAGATCAGACCCACTGATAAAACTGAAAACTAGTCAAAATCTGTCATTCATGACTTATGGGGATTTTCAGAAAAAAAAGCTGAGACAGATGCTGAACATCAAACAATGGACAACGGACTGGCGACTGACACCATGCCATCACATGAGCTCACAGGTCCTTTGGACCAAGGTGAGCTAAAATGGAAACAAGAGATCCCAGAGGGATTTTGGCACACACCATTGTTTGATCTTTATTGCTCTTTGAAAGTTGGATATTTTCCCTTCTTTTCTCTGTTTTAGTTCTTAATGACAACATATTTGAACATTCCTATGCAGAAATAGCGATGATAATTTTACCTACACAATCCAAAATGGCCGCCTGGAAGCTATTTTGTTTTCCCAAACTCAAACAGGCACAACTAGGGCCCTTAAGGAACCTCTACATGATTTTAAGAAAGATCTATAGAGTAGTTCTTAAGAAATAGTGATAACAAACTTTCGAAGTCGAAATCCAAGATTGACACTTGTGGGCCATTTCTGAATTTCTGATTAGCCCCAATATCAAACAGGCACGACTAGGGACCAAGGGAAACCTTCATATGAAATTCAAAAAAAGATCCATCCAGTACTTTCAAAATCATTATCCAAGATGACCACCTTTTCCGCCTTTTTGTTTTTCTGATCAGTATTAAAATCAAACAGGCACAACTAGGGATCAAGGAAAGCATACACATGAAATTTGATCTATACCTTCGTTCTCAAGAAACAGTGATAACAAACTTTCAAAGTCAAAATCCAAGATGGCCACCTGTCGGCCATTTTGTTTTTCTGATCAATCCCAAAATCAAACTGGCACAAATCGGGACCAAAGGAACCTACATAAGACATTTGAGAAAGATCTATACAGTAGTTCTCAATTAATATCGATAACAAACTTCCAAAGTCAAAATCCAAGACGACTGCCCTTCTGCCATTTTCTCTGCCAAAATAACATGTGCACAACTAGAGACTAAGGTAAACCTACACATGAAATTTGAGAGAGATCCATCTCTGAATTTTCATGAAAAACCGATAACCAACTTCATTGAAAAAATCCTTGATGGCTGCCTGTCAGCCATTATATATTTTTTATCAGTCACAAAATCAAACAGGCACAACTAGGGACCAAAGGGAACCCTCATATCCAATTTGAGAAAGATTTATCGAGTGCTTCTCAAGAAATAGTTATAGCAAAAACTGTTTACGGACAAAAGGACCATGGACGCAGAGCAATTTGAAAAGCCCACTATCTGATGCCAGAGGCATGTATTTGGAGATTTTTTTTTCATAAATATTGCTTTTATTTCACATATAAGCTGTCAAATTATTATTTTGTTTAAAATTTGTTAAGACTATGAAGGAGATGTAAAAGTTTCAATTAAAAATGACACAGCTAATTTTTATCTCAAATTTTTTTGAATTATGTATTTGTAACGAAGAGATGTTAAATTAAATTATCTGAGGCAAACATTTTGGAATTTTTATCTATAAAACGATATATCAATATTTTTCTGAAATGCAACTATATAATCTACAGCATTAAAAAAATGTTCACCTGGAATGAGAAATCTGCGCAGGCTTTTGCCAACAGCCAGAAATCAGAGGGACAGACTGATGAAGGACAGACACAGATGAAAAATGGACAAACTGGTCTCAGAGCAGTAGAACTTGTACAATAATTAATCAAACGCAGATGTTTTTAAAGTAATTTCAGATTGAGCCTCCAGTTGTAACTATGTTGGTCCAATGAAACAAACACCCCTATTATAGTGCATTTGCACTCTTGAAGTGTCATGAAATAGACAATCCTGAAACTTACATTTTTCATTGATTACATTACCCCATGTCAAGGTAATGGACAAGCAGAGGACTGGTTCATGTAAAAGGTTGAATATATGGACTTCCAATATTTATAATACACTTAAGGCTGTTAAAGTCAAAATCCAAGATTGCTGTCTGTCGGCCATTTTATTTTTCTGATAGTCCCAGAATCAAATGGGCACAATAAGGGAAAAAAAGGAAACCTATATATGAAATCTGACTAAGACGGTCGCTAAACACCCATTTTTACTTTCTGATCAGACCAAAAAAATAAATGGGCGCAACTAGATACATAAGGAAACCTGTATGAAATTTGACAGAGATCCATTCAGTACTTCTTCAGAAATAGGGATAACAAACTTTACTCTGTGAAATCTGTCGGCCATTTTATTTTTCTGATAGTCCCAAAATCAAACAGGCATAACAGGAGGAACATATACATAAAATTTAAGAAAGATCTATGGAGTATAGTGTCGACAAACTTGAAAAGTCAAAATCAAAGATGGCCACCTCTCAGCCCTTTTGTTATTTTGATCAGACCCAAATAAGGTAAAAGCTAGGGACAAAGGGAAGCCTACATAGGAAATTTGAGAAAGATCCATCCAATACTTCTCAAGAAATAGCGAAAACAAACTTGCAAAGTCAAACTCCAAGATAACCACTCGTAGGCCATCTTATTTTTCTAATTAGTCCCAAAATTAGAGGTCATAACTAGAGACAAAGGGAAATCTACAATTGAAATTTTGTTACCTCCCTTATATTATCACACAGACGTATCCAGCATTTGTTAAATGATACCAAAATATCTTTAGATTTCATTTATAAACAGAATATTTATCGTTTGAATGGAGTATACTTTGTGTTGATTTGAATTGTCTATGCAAATATCCTGGTACTTGGGTATTGAGTGTGTAATTATCAAAGAAGCACATGTCAACATTGTGCATTGTTTGCAAGATGACAACACAAGTCTGTGTACTATTGGCGAAAACGCAATCAATCAGTAATTATATAAAACATAAGAGTTACCTTACGTGGAATGACTCCTACTTTTTAATTGCTTTGATTATGACTTATTTTATCCAGATACAACGCACTTCTGTCCTTTGTAGTAATTAAAAATACATACGCAATTAATTAGCAACTCATTTTAAAGCTTGGTCTTTTTCCATATTAACAAATAACCTTATTGACGGAACATCACACTCGCGTGTTACTGACTCCGGGGATGTAAAGTGTTCGTTCTCTGACGATTTAAGGCGGTGCCCCATCCCCATGTACGTACCACGTACAGGCGAGAATTGAGCTATGACCAAACTGTTTAGCCACGGACTATAGATATGAAAGTCTACGCTTTTACCTCTCTCTCTCTCTCTCTCTCTCTCTCTCTCTCTCTCTCTCTCTCTCTCTCTCTCTCTCTCTCTCTCTCTCTCTCTCTCTCAACGTCATCATTTATAAATATTACACAAAAGTTACGTCAATTTGCATCTTAAATACATCTATCACACCATTTGCGCGGAAATCTTCCTCCTCTTCCATTTCTCTGTCGTCTGCAAGTATGGTTTCTGTCAAAGTCGTCACAACTTGAAACTTTATGTAGGGGAAGTAACTCCGATAATATTAAGCTTCTGCTTCATGAAATTCTTAACTATTTCTACCTGTATTTTTCGATTGAAACATCTTTTCGGTCATATTTTGCGAGTTTCTAGAAATATTTACATTCAGAGATCAGCATTTGCTTTGTGTTTGTAAAGTAATCTTAACTCATTTCATTTTTTTTTATTGAAATTTGCATTAAAAAATAGCATAATTTAATAATGTAATACATGTCCCAAGTAGGCTCCAAGATGCAATGATGGGGAAGTTGTCAATTTCTTTGGATACATTGTAGGGAATGCTGATCTTGGACACCATATTATCACTTTAAATACTGCGTATCTTATTGGTTTAAGACCATTAGTTAGACCATCATGCAAATAGCATGCTACATACAAATATTGGACAGCTTCATTTTCCAGATTGTTTGTAAATGACTGAATGAGAGTGCCAATTTTCTAAAACAAACATGATTTATCACCATCACTTAAAATAGAAGATGCCTATTCTTCCGGAACACCTGGTCTTATTCTCCTTGTACTTTTTCAGGGAATCTTCAAGTAGATATTGTATTTGTTTCAATTTTACACTTGTTTTGCTGGTTCTACAATTATGTTGACATGTTTATATATTCTTTGTTCTCTAAAACTTGTCGCAAGATATTTTATTCCTCTTGTATTATCATTTTTTAACATCCTTACAGTGACCTTGAAATGTGCAAGATGTGAATATCTTTTAGGTAGTGAAATTTGATAGAAAAACGAGGGTAATGCAAAGGAAAACACCCCATGCAACTATCCGTTTTTTACTGTGACCTTGATTTTTGACATCTGACCCTGAATTTCTTTAGAAACCGACTTTTCATCATAAGGGATACATGTTCCAAATTTGATTAAGGTATACTAACTGTCTTAGTCTCAATGCGTTTACAAGGTAATAATATAGTACTTATGCAAGTACTGTGACCTCTACATTCAATCCTCAAAATCATTACTATATCCTCTCCACATTGCCCAGGGATAACTGAAACTGTAATCCAAATGATAACTAATACCCACAGCCTTAGTTATCTCCCAATGGTGACCTTTTGCACAGAAACATCCTCTGAAACACAGCGGCATGTGCACATGTTCCCTAACATTCCTGCGAAGTCTTGTTGAAATTGGTTCATAGGTTTAGAAGTTCACCGACATGCAAAACCTGTCTATATTGACCAGTTGCCATGGCAATCAACATTTCGAGGGAAAATGGTGCATGCACATCTACACATTGTCCCTAATATTACTGTAAAGTTTCATTGGAGTTGTCCCGAAAGGATGTGTCTACAGACGAACAGATGTATGGACAGATAGACAACTTGATTCGATTTACCCACCCTTTTGGTGGTATAAGAATGCACAAGAGTGCTTACAAATTCCATGTGGACAGACATCATGGAAAAATAATAATAATGATGATAATAATAATAAAAAAAACATGATAAAGATGCTTATATCTTGTTTTATTCAGTTTTTAGATACAGTATTCTTTCCATGCTTTGATCAGCAATGTAATCTTGTCAGGTCAATATCCTAGTACAAAATTTGCATACACAAAATTGTTGTAGGTAGACTTTTAAGATAAATAAAAAAAAATACATGCCTAGGTTTTAAACAGAAGTCGTATTATGTTCAGTATACAGTGATTTTTCTAGACAATTGTAAACTATAAACTCGGTATACAACGATCTTTTCTACACATTTGTAAACAACAAACTCAGTATGCGGTGATATTTTCTACAAAAAGTTTTTTTTATATATATTGTATACACTTAACTCAGAAAAACAAAATACGTAAGCCTTTCTATGTACACTACAAACTCAGTATACAGTGATCCTTTCTACACAAACTTGGTATAACTAGTGAATCTTTCTACTCAAGTAAATTAAAGATTTATACAAATTTACTACAAATGCAATATACAATGATCTTTTCCACATTTTTCTAGTTTCCGCGATTTGTTGATTCTTCTTTCGTGATGGTAAATATATTGCCGCCTTTAGAGAGTACTGTGACCTTAAAAGGCAACATGGTTGTTAGCATCTCCTCAAGTGATTAATCATCTTCAACATCTAATTGGAGGCCGGAAAGAAGGACGTTTTTCTCCACCGTAAGGTCCTCAAATCCATTGTTGGTCACAATGGCCAATTCCAAGTTAGAAGAATCAATAGAGATACCTTCTACCATTCCAGATTTCATTTCTTCAGGGACATCCACCTGCTGAAAGAGAGTAATGGAAATAAATAACTATATTTCTTAATTGCTATGATTATGTGCAAGAAATATACACTTCTGTATAAGCTTATAGTCTTGAACTTCCCAATAGGAGTCTCTATTAAATATATTGTAATCAATTATTTTGACGTTCAGGACTGTTAAATTATTAAGCAATGGACAGCTAGCAAAATAATAATATCTTGACCATGGTCATACAGAGATTGAATCATAAAGTTAAATTTGTGTGATAAATCTGTGCAGTATGATAATTTATTTTGACGTTTGTATTTCAAAAATCATTTTGACTTGAAAAGTAATGTGTAATTTAATTAATTACATTGGACCGTCATGTAATGACAATGCCATTTTCATAATGTAATTGTAATTTAATTAATTACATCATCATGTAATTGAACCCATGCCTGTTACAAACAGTAGCTGTCCTCACTGATCCTAAAATTAACTTTGGCTACGCCTATCACAAAATTAACTTTGGCTGTCTATTACAAATGCCACATTTAGCTACAGTAGAGGTATTTCAAAAATGTACGTCATTGTAGCTGAAAGGACATAATTAATGGTTACTTAACCAGAACTACAGTTCTGAACAAACCACTACAAAGCCTGGTTAACTGTACTAAGAAAATGTCCTCTCAATTAATCAATTTCATTGATTATTGACATCGTATTGTTGTACTTACGGTCACTTGAGTTTCTTAAAGTTTCAACTTGACTTTTAATAAGGCCCAAAGTGATAATACTGCAATGTCTTAATTAGCTCTCGAGGGTATTGGTTAGACTATTTATCCCATTTCATTCCATTCACCATGGAAACAAAACTCTAAAACGCTAAAAAAAACCAGTCGACAATTAATGACAAATATTGAGTCTAAGGCTGGGTAAAATTGATGAATCAAAAGTGTTGAACTGAAAGTGGACGCAGTTGACATAATACTGAAATTTCTGAGATGAACAAATACAGTACATATATTAAAAGTTCAGGCATAATAAGAATTGTACCAATTACACTTTACACATTCACACTGGGACCTTACACTTTACACATTCACACTGGGACCCAACACTTTGCTAGGTTTATCCTAATCTTCATTGAAACACCTTCCGGGTTTCAGATGTTAATTGACGTCTTCATTATTCCCAATCTTCATATTGTAATCGTTCACATGCATCACTCTTCAACAGAATCAACGAGACATCATGTCAGAAAGACAAAAACTAAATTTAAGCTAAAACTATATATATTAACTTCACATGTAAACCTTACAATTGGCATAGCTGTAGAGTTCCCGTACGATTTCATACCCTGGACTTGGGGTACTCTCCGATCAGAAATTTGAAAGAGCTAGATCTACAATAGCACGGACAGTGACTGATATCTTAAAGTAAAATCGATATATTACACAGATAGTTTCCTAGATCTATTCACGGTAGCGTAAGTAGTACAGTACAATATTACAGATAAGTTTTTTCTGTTTAATTTCCTATCTGTTGGGCCACTGACAGAAGTGACTGCGATGAGATCATTATGAAACGATCATTCAAAAATAAATCCATTTCAAAATACTGAAATACTTTACGGAAGCAACAAAAATGTGCTAGATACTTACATAACATTTTCAAATGCATACTGCTTCAAAGGAAAAGTCTTGAAAATATTTTGAAAAAAAAGTGACATGGCGGCAGTGTCCAGCTTGCGCGTCGCCGTCGAGTCTAAATTCAATACAATAATAATAAGATGCTCCTGTAATGTTACTCAATATACCTGCAATCCCTCTACCCTATATCGCCCTAAAACGGTTGTCAGTTGCCTGTTGCAAAATCTATATTCAACCCTTTCCCACACTCACCACAAAAAACCCCTGAACCGACTCTAGTACCCCACAAATATTACACACACCACACCACCCTACCTTACCTCACGTGAATACATTATAACTTACATGGATGTTTGATAAAATGAGGTCTCAGGAAGCCAACTCTGTATCTTCACACTTCTGATTGTCAAAAGAAACACACATACAAATGTATCATCACTGTCGACAAAGTTATTGTTCCTCTCCTTCTTCTATTATAGCTCTTTTCCCCGAATAAACAGATAAATTCTTTTGTAATTGCTGATCTACATGTACGGACTAAACAGACACTAATACTTCCTTGTTGTGTGTTGTTGCTAACAGTAACGATAAGACCGGTATATTGCGCAGTTGATCTGTCAAGGTTATTTTTAAAGCTCTGCAGTTTAACTGTCACGTAGTGTCAGATAATTATATGTTGAGCAGGGAGCTCTACCTAACCAGAGATGGCGCTTGATCCTGCCTTACACTAATTCAAAAGATATCTTTCTACTTCTTTCATAATTTCATGAAGACATATTCCAATATTTAAAATCAGTTATCATTTAGTATTTTAAACGTGAGATAAAGTCCAAGGGACATTTGTTGTTCTTACAATCACTACTGTTGTTACCCTTGTGTCTTTATAGTTAAGTTAGATGACCGTCAAGGTCCGTGAGCCTCTTGTTGTTCCAACTACCACTACTGCTGCTACACTTACGTCTTCATAGTTAAGTCAGATGACCGTCAAGGTCCGTGGGTCTATTGTTGTTCCAACTATCACTACTGCTGTTACACGTATGTTTTTCGCAATTTGGCGAATCTTTCCAACCACTACTTTCCCAATCATAGAGGGATATAACAATCGGTAAGTACCAGGTTATCATATTTCAGTAACCACGGCTGTGATATTGATAGATGTATGATGTAAAAAGAAATAATACATGTATTGTAACTATGTATACTTCTGTACTGTGTGTATCGTGTAAGGACATATATCTATACTGTAGGTATATACACATGTATTTGGTAATGAGACATACGTGTATTGTAGGTAGATGTTGAAATGTCATTACTTGATACATAAGTTATTGTGTATCAGATAATGACATACATCTATACTGTAGTTATATACACATATGTATTTAGTAATAAGATGTTCCTGTTATGTTATGTAGTGTCAGATAATATATTGAAGCTACATGTACATAGTTATACCTCTTTCTGACTAGATATTGAGCTAAATCATGCTTTACAGTAATGTGAAAATAATCTTTCACTTTTCTTCATCGTTTTATGAACATTTTTATACTCGAAATGTTCCTAATTTAAAAATTTGCACAAATACAGCAACTTTGATTATCGAGTTAACAGGATCGACCGTCATAAATTACAAGATTTATCTACTCATGACGTACATCTTCATATGATGTCATCTTTCTCAAGGAGAAACTACACCAAGAAACAGCCATGGTGGATATTTTATTTTATCAGTTTTTGTCGATTAATAACTGACTAAATAAATCATGGGATTTAGATAGAAAACATTTAATTTTGAATCCGTAAACAGATACTGGGATACAGTGTACCCGAAAGGAAAAATACCAAGAAATTCGATGTCACACAAACTTGGTTCACTTGTATGGGCGTAACATAAAAAATATGACGGTTTGTAGATAAGTTCATGATCTTTCAATGTCGCTTACATCAAATCATCTTAAATATTATTGTCCATATTACTTGATACCACCTTAAAAGCAAATTTAGGACCATTGAGTTTGTTTTGCCGTAAATCGTTTGACAAACTCTTAGTTTTAAAACTGAAGGCTCAGACAGCAAGCCTGATCATTTCTAATAGACTCATAGATAAAGCAACACGTCACAACATGGTTTGCAGATAAATTTTGAAAAAAGATACCATACACACCATAACAAACATCCATACACACCATAACAAAACATCCATACACACCATAACAAACACCCATACACACCATAGCAAACATCCATACACACCATAACAAACATCAGCACACACCATAACAAACATCAGCACACACCATAACAAACATACACACACACCATAACAAACATCCATACACACCATAACAAACATCCATACACACCATAACAAACATCCATACACATATACAAACACCAATACACACAATAACAAACGCTCATACACACCATAACAAACATCCATACACACCATAACACACATCTATAACACCATAACAAACATCCACACACACCATAACAAACATCCACATATACCATAACAAACATCCATACACACCATAACAAACATCCACACATACCATAACAAACATCCATACACACCATAACAAACATCCATACAAACCATAACAAAACATCCATACACACCATAACAAACATGCACACACACCATAACAAACATCCGCACACACCATAACAAACATCCATACACACCAT
The DNA here is from genome assembly GCF_031769215.1 of Ylistrum balloti. NCBI lineage: Eukaryota > Metazoa > Mollusca > Bivalvia > Pectinida > Pectinidae > Ylistrum > Ylistrum balloti. The sequence goes on along the minus strand of NW_026782758.1, from coordinate 302,466 downwards.
AACAAACATCTACACACACCCCATAACAAACATCCATACACACCATAACATCCATACACACCATACAAACATCCACACACCATAACAAACATCCACACACACCATAACAAACATCCATACACACCATAACAAACATCCACACACACCATAACAAACATCCATACACACCATAACAAACATCCATACACACCATAACAAACATCCATACACACCATAACAAACATCCATACACACCATAACAAACATTCATACACACCATAACAAACATACATACACACCATAACAAACATACCAAACAAACATCCACACACACCATAACAAACATCCATACACACCATAACAAACATCCATACACACCATAACAAACATCAGCACACACCATAACAAACATACATACACACCATAACAAACATCAATACACACCATAACAAACATACATATACACCATAACAAACATCCACACACACCATAACAAACATCCACACACATCATACCAAACAGCCATACATACCATAGCAAACATCCATACACACCATAACAAACATACATACACACCATAACAAACATCGACACACACCAAAACAAACATCAGCACACACCATAACCAACATACATACACACCATAACAAACATCCATACACACCATCAAAAACATCCATACACACCATAACAAACATCCATACACACCGTAACGAACATTCACAAACACCATCACAAACATCCATACACACCATAACAAACATCCACACACACCATCACAGACATCCATATACAACATAACAAACATCCGCACACACTTTCACAGAAATCCATACACACCATAACAAACATCCATAAACACCATAACAAACATACATACAAACCATCACAGACATCCACACACACCATAACAAACATCCACCAACATCAGAAAAAACATCCATACAAACCAGAACAAAAATCCACACACACAAGAAAAAACATCCATACACACCATAACAAACATCCACACACACCAGAACAAACATCCACACACACCAGAACAAACATCCATACACACCATAACAAACATCCATACACACCATAACAAACATCCATACACACCATAGCAAACATCCACACACACCATAACAAACATCCATACACACCATAACAAACATCCATACACACCATAACAAACATCCACACACACCATAACAAACATCCATACACACCATAACAAACATCCATACACACCATAACAAACATCCATACACACCATAACAAACATCCACACACACCATAACAAACATCCATACACACCATAACAAACATCCATACACACCATAACAAACATCCACACACACCATAACAAACATCCATACACACCATAACAAACATCCATACACACCATAACAAACATCCATACACACCATAACAAACATCCATACACACCATAACAAACATCCATACACACCATAACAAACATCCATACACACCATAACAAACATCCATACACACCATAACAAACATCCATACACACCATAACAAACATCCATACACACCATAACAAACATCCATACACACCATAACAAACATCCATACACACCATAACAAACGCTCATACACACCATAACAAACATCCATACACACCATAACAAACATCCACACACATCATAACAAACATCCATACACACCATAACAAACATCCATACACTCCATAACAAACATCCACACATACCATAACAAACATCCACCCACACCATAACAAACATCCACCCACACCAGAACAAGCATCCACACACACCAGAACAAACATCCACACATACCATAACAAACATCCACACACCATAACAAACATCCACACACACCATAAGAAACATCCATACACACAATAATAAACATCTACACACACCAGAACAAACATCCATACACACCATAACAAACATCCATACACACCATAACAAACATCTACACACACCATAACAAACATCCATACACACCATAACAAACATCCATACACACCATAACAAACATCCATACACACCATAACAAACATCCACACACACCATAACAAACATCCACACACACCATAACAAACATCCACACACACCAGAAAAAACATCCATACACACCATAGCAAACATCAACCCACACCATAACAAACATCCATATACACAATAATAAACATCCATACACACAAAAACAAACATCCACAAACGCCATAACAAACATCCATACACACCATAACAAACATCCACACACACCAGAACAAACATCCATACACACCATAACAAACATCCATACACACCATAACAAACATCAACACACACCATAACAAACATCCATACACACCATAACAAACATCAACACACACCATAACAAACATCCATACACACCATAACAAATAACAAACAACATCCACACACACCATAACAAACATCAACACACACCATAACAAATATGCATACATACCATAACCAACATCCATACACACAATAATAAACATCCACAAACACCATCAGAAACATCCACACACACCAGAACAAACATCCATACACACCATAACAAACTTACATACGCACAATATAACAAACATCCATACACACAATAATAAACATCCACAAACACCATCAGAAACATCCACACACACCAGAACAAACATCCATACACACCATAACAAACTTACATACGCACAATATAACAAACATCCATACACACAATAATAAACATCCATACACACCATCAGAAACATCCACACACACCATAACAAATATCCATACAAACCATAACAAACTTACATACACACACAAACATCCATACACACAATAATAAACATCCATACACACCATCAGAAACATCCACACACACCATAACAAATATCCATACAAACCATAACAAACATCCACACACACCATAACAAACATCCACACACACCGTCAGAAACATCCACACACACCATAACAAATATCCATACACACCATAACAAACATCGACACACACCATAACCAACATTAGCACACACCATAACCAACATCCATACACACCATAACAAACATCCATACACACCATCACAAACATCCATACACACCATAACAAACATCCATACACACCATAACAAACATACATACACACCATCACAGACATCCATACACACCATAACAAACATCCACACACACCAGAAAAAACATCCATACACACCCAAAAAAAAAACATCCACACACACCATAGCAAACATCAACCCACACCATAACAAACATCCAAACACACCATAACAAACATCCACAAACTCCATCACAGACATCCATACACACCAGAACAAACATCCATACACACCAGAACAAACATCCATACACACCAGAACAAACATCCACACACATTTCAAGAAACATCCATACACAGAATAACAAAAATCCACACACATCAGAACAAACATCCATACACACCATAACAAACATCCATACACACCAGAACAAACATCCACACACATTTCAAGAAACATCCATACATAGAATAACAAACATCCACACACATCAGAACAAACATCCATACACACCATAGCAAACATCCACCCACACCAGAACAATCATCCATACACACCATAACCAACATCGATACACACCATAACAAGCATCCATACACACCATAACCAGCATCCATACACACCATAACAAACATCCGCACACATCATAAGAAACATCCATACACAGAATAACAAACATCAACCCACACCAGAACAAACATCCACACACACCATAACAAACATCCACACACTCCATCACAGACATTCATACACACCAGAACAAACATCCACACACACCATAACAAACATCCACACACTCCATCAGACATCCACACACACCAGAACAAACATCCACACACACCATAACAAACATCCACACACACCATAACAAACATCCACACACTCCATCACAGACATCTATACACACCAGAACAAACATCCATATACACAATAATAAACATCAATACACACAATAACAAACATCCACAAACGCCATAACAAACATCCATACACACAATAATAAACATCCATACACTCCATAACAAACATCAGCACACACCAGAACAAACATCCATACACTCCATAACAAACATCCACACATACCATAACAAACATCCACACACCATCAGAAACATCCACACACACAATAACAAACATCCACACACACCATAACAAACATCCATACACACCATAACAAACATCCATACACACCATAACAAACATCCACACACACCATAACAAACATCCATACACACCATAACAAACATCGACACACACCATAACCAACATTAGCACACACCATAACCAACATCCATACACACCATAACAAACATCCATACACACCATAACAAACATCCATACACACCATAACAAACATCCATACACACCAGAACAAACATCCATACACACCATAACAAACATCCACACACACCATAACAAACATCCATACACACCATAACAAACATCCATACACACCATAACAAACATCCACACAAACCATAACAAACATCCATACACACCATACGAAACATCCACACATACCATAACAGACATCCATTCTTACCATAACAAATATCCATACACTACATAACAAATATGAACACACACAATAACATACATCCATACACACCATAGCATACATCCATACATACCATAGTATACATCCACACACAAGAAACCCGGGGACTATGGCTTACTAGTCTGACGCTCCAGAGATCAAGCTAAAGAGAAGTTCTGTATAGCTGAGCTGTATATTGCAGAGTTACATAATAATATTTACTGAAAACAAAATCTGAAATTTTCATAGAGAAAGGCAGTTAAGGTATTCACTTTCTGGATATACATCCAAATTTGTCCTATGATATTGCATTATCCATCTGTCCATTGTAAACTTTAATCAATCAAAGTCATGAGGCCTTTTCAGCTTACATTTCAAATGTAATTACCAAATAAAATTGTTGTCATGAAAACTGGTGTGTGTTGAAGCTACTTGATAAATACATGAGTGGTACAGTTTATAATGAACTTGATCACTGTGAAATATGTTGGAGTTGAAACATGAATGGGTGATGACAAACTGTAGTTAGGTACATCACATGGTGCATGGACACCTCTAAACATCAGAATATCTCCCAGATTTTATGGTCCAGGTACTCAAAAACAGGTACTGAGAAACAATACTTAACTGAACTATCAAAGTCTCGAATTAATGCAGCTTCTCATAAGTACAAGTGCTGTTGCTCTAAAACCTGAAATATAGTTACATAGTAATTCATGTGTAAACCACTAAAACAATTTCTTTAATTTCATTCATTTGTATGTGTGTGTATTTTGGAAATATTTTTTTTTCTTTTCAAACATCAAGATTTATTTTAGAAAATAACTACAAAATCTTTATGTCACTTTATTTCAGAAGTTTGAAGTCATGATGAAAATAAGGTAAAATATCAATAAATCTTCTTTTCATAACTTGAGAAGAGTAGTTTTTATGTGAAATGACTGTTTGAGGATGAATGACCTTTGATAACTTGCAATTGATATCCTACAATGCATTAGTATTTAGACATGCCATTGAAATATCAAAAGTGCTTGCATGAATCAAATTCAGTTTTAAAGGTTGGGGGAATGTTTGAGACAAAACAATCCATGATTTTTTTTTTTTTTATATTTTAAAGTTTGATCATGCTGACAAAGCTGGACAGATGACACATAAAACTACATGCAAATATTTATTTTAGGTGTATTTGAGTGGCAAAACATGAGGATATTTGAGTGAATTTTAGGTGTATTTGAGTACATTTTGATGTATCTAAGTATATTTGAGTGCTCTTGAATATACTTTATCGTATTTGGGTACAATGTGTGTATTTGAGTAAAAAGTATGCGGGCTCGTTTTATATCTCAATTTTTCACTTGTGGCGAATCACGTCAGATTGGAGTGAGCTCCCTTGTTTGACGTCATAATAAACAAACCCAGCTACACAGTGCAAGGCAGTCTTTCCCCAGAAGCATCCGGACGTGTTTGTGACCCAGCGAAAGGTAAGCCCCATTTTTTGCGTCATGTGTGATTTACATGTGTAGCTCTTTCATTATTCAAATCTAAATACTTTCAATGTGTTTCTTAACATTGTAATGAAGTTGATTTTGCAATCGATTAACCAGAATCGCCCATTCTTGCAGTGTAGCGCTAGCAGACGATCACGATACCGGCATGCAGCGATGAAGGTCACTCTATGTTGATACAAACGACCTTGCTTAAATGCGACAATCGCATTTGGTCCTCATTTCCGTCATTTCTTACTGTGTTTATTAAAATGCCCATCTAAAATATTGGGTAATTACTAAAAAAATATTCCCCAGTTGTATCGTCTCGTCACGACATCACCGTAAAAGCTATCGTGACCTTGTCCTTGAAGATTTGCGAACGTGACTTTTCCCCATCCTCACTGATCACACGAATCATGGAAATGATGTCAGTTCGTAATAATTGTAAAACGCGGGGGTTACCTTGACAGACTGTAGTCTTTTACTTACGGAATATCACTGATCATTTTTGTCAGTATAATTATTATGATTGTCCCTGTAAAATAGCCTATGTAACAGTTTACTATCGTATGGAAACTATTGTTTGTATATGTATATAATCTATTTTGAATATCCAACTCCTGTATTTGAAGCAGGTTTTTTTCCCCTTTCCTCTGTGAAGGGGACATTGATAAGACCAAAATAGATCTAGTTCTCATCGCAACACTTTTTAAACTGGTGTTTCCCTTGGTTTCCCTTTCTGCCCATACTTTCAGTGCTTTTTCCACTCTTGGTTTCCTTTTGACACCCACCTTCATACGACCTTGGCTTTTGTGAGGACATCAACTTACGAACCAAAACAAACTCACACATTAGTGCTTTCCATACCTCCCCATGACAGCCCACCCCATTGACATCTGTCCCACGACAGCACAGCTACCACTCCATAACATCACATATCACTCCTCCCCATGTGAGCACACCCAACTTTCCCAAGTGAGCATTCCTTCACCCCACCTCATTTAAGCACACTCCACTTTCCCATTTGTAGATTTTATGAAAACGTATGAGGATTTAGGATAATCTAATGATTGAAATTATTTATAATATTCATCATCTAAACTCCCCACTTGATGCTGTGGCTGATTTATTTATGTACCTTAGAAACAGAAATAGATTTATATCGTCTGAAAAGTTTGCATGCAAATCTGATTAAGATATAATTGTTTTTATATTGTAATGAATAATATCCAAGATAGAAAGGACATATAAAACATTCGGTCTGTTTGGCAGATGTAGGTATATTTAATAACATGGTAAAAACACCCTGAAATGTTGGAAATACTAAAAGTTGTAAAACTTCTGACTGTTCTGTTCCTGAGGTCAGTTAGGACAGGCAAAATTGGTTTGAAAACTCCCAGTCAAACCATCCTAATATAGTGCATCAGAAAATCCTGAACCGAAAGGACACTGGACCATAGATTTTATGCAGAGTGTTGGGTAAATACTCAGGTGTGTCACTAAAAAGTTCAGCCAGGGATTACTATTTTAATACTTCATAAGACTTATGTTCTCTTGTTCTTTTTTTACACAAATATTTGATTCTGTTGGCTTATAAACAACACAAACTTGTTATGATGCAATCAGGGCCGTGGGAACATTTGTAAATTGATCTAGCTAGATCTATGATGAATTTCATCAAATTAAATATCATATGCATGTTGAAATGGTTAATCTGGGTGTACAATTACCAGAAAAAACATAAGCAGATGATTCTGTTCTAGAAAAGATTTCCATGTGATGCTGTAGAATGGTTTTATCTACAGACTGCTGAGGTAGGTGTAGCCTTGATGATGATGGTGAAGGTAACTTTGTGCACCTGAAGGCTAATCAACACTGACAGGCTCTGTCTAATACATGTGTGTGTACACAAGTGAGAAGGGGAAGAGTAGGAAGTATATATTATAACTGTCTAGATACAGTCCTCTGTAGGTAGGATTGTACAGTATTGAGCAATGTAATTAGACCTAACAGAATCCAACAGTTTCAACACACATCACTATCAACAGGTTTAATTAATTTGATTGGTCAACTAACTTATTGTCTATTTATAAGTAAAACATTCACTGCTGTGGTCACTATTTACAGGTTTAATATCGTTGGCCAGCTAACTTACTGTCTATTTATAGGTAAAACTTTCATTGCTACGGTCAATATATACAGGATTAATATGGTTGATCAGGTAACTTAATGTCTATTTATAGGTAAAACTTTCACTGCTGTGGTCACTATATACAGGTTTAATATGGTTGGTCAGCTAACATAATGTCTATTTATAGGTAAAACTTTCACTGCTGTGGTCACTATATACAGGTTTAATATGGTTGGTCAGCTAACATAATGTCTATTTATAGGTAAAACTTTCACTGCTGTGGTCACTATATACAGGTTTGATATCGTTGGTCAGCTAACATAATGTCTATTTATAGGTAAAACTTTCACTGCTGTGGTCACTATATACAGGTTTGATATCGTTGGTCAGCTAACTTACTGTCTATTTATAGGTAAAACTTTCACTGCTGTGGTCACTATATACAGGTTTGATATCATTGGCCAGCTAACTTAATGTTTATTTATAGGTAAAACTTTCACTGCTGTGGTCACTATATACAGGTTTGATATCGTTGGTCAGCTAACATAATGTCTATTTATAGGTAAAACTTTCACTGCTGTGGTCACTATATACAGGTTTGATATCGTTGGTCAGCTAACTTACTGTCTATTTATAGGTAAAACTTTCACTGCTGTGGTCACTATATACAGGTGGTTATATACAGGTTTGATATCGTTGGTCAGCTAACTTAATGTCTATTTATAGGTAAAACTTTCACTGCTGTGGTCACTATATACAGGTTTGATATCGTTGGTCAGCTAACTTAATGTCTATTTATAGGTAAAACTTTCACTGCTGTGGTCACTATATACAGGTTTGATATCGTTGGTCAGCTAACTTACTGTCTATTTATAGGTAAAACTTTCACTGCTGTGGTCACTATATACAGGTTTGATATCGTTGGTCAGCTAACTTAATGTCTATTTATAGGTAAAACTTTCACTGCTGTGGTCACTATATACAGGTTTGATATCGTTGGTCAGCTAACTTACTGTCTATTTATAGGTAAAACTTTCACTGCTGTGGTCACTATATACAGGTTTGATATCGGGTAAACTTAATGTCTTTCTTTCACTGCTGTGGTCACTATATACAGGTTTGATATCGTTGGTCAGCTAACTTACTGTCTATTTATAGGTAAAACTTTCACTGCTGTGGTCACTATATACAGGTTTGATATCGTTGGTCAGCTAACTTAATGTCTATTTATAGGTAAAACTTTCACTGCTGTGGTCACTATATACAGGTTTGATATCGTTGGTCAGCTAACTTAATGTCTATTTATAGGTAAAACTTTCATTGCTGTGGTCACTATATACAGGTTTGATATCGTTGGTCAGCTAACTTACTGTCTATTTATAGGTAAAACTTTCACTGCTGTGGTCACTATATACAGGTTTGATATTGTTGGTCAGCTAACTTAATGTCTATTTATAGGTAAAACTTTCACTGCTGTGGTCACTATATACAGGTTTGGTATCGTTGGTCAGCTAACATAATGTCTATTTATAGGTAAAACTTTCACTGCTGTGGTCACTATACACAGGTTTGGTATCGTTGGTCAGCTAACTTAATGTTTATTTAAAGGTAAAACTTTTGCAGATGTGGTAACTATAAACAAGTAAATTTGAAAATTGTTTAAACAGAAGTTTAACAGGCCTGTGCATGTGGAATGGCTCTAAATAAAGCTGAAATACAACCTTAAAATACAGTTGATAAAAAGTAAACAGTTGATATTCTACTCTAAGTATTGAACAATTGGCCACTGGCCATGTTTTCTCACTATATGTGAGAGATTGATTGAAAGAAAATGGACAGATAATTCTTTCAACGAGGGTGTTATTTACATTTATGTAAATCTAATCAAATATTTCATAACAAAGTATACCAAACATGGGAACACTACCATCAGAAAGTCAAGGAGGACTGCTTGGGAGTCTTCAGTGAATACTTTTACAATATCCACAGGCAGTGATTATTTTAAGGAGTCCTCTTCATTTTTATTGCTAAAACCATTGGTTTCCACAATGTAAAATTAAGTATTTTCAGAAATTCTATCGAGTCCCACCAAAATTCTATGAGTACAGGACTCTGGATTCACATGTAGATTTATCACTGCAGTACTGGTCCTTCTGGTAAGGACACTTTGATGTCTAAATTCCAAAGGTAATTACATGGTGATATTTGAAAAAGAATGTTCCACCAAACACTGAAAAAGAAAAGGTTAATACATGGTTTATTGAATATTCTAGTAACTTTAAAAGTTTATAAAATATTCTAAAGATTAAAAAAAATGTTTGAGAACTTCAGATTTCAGTATGAAATGAAATAAAATATGAAACGATAAAACTTCATCTGCTTTACTACATGTTCAGCTGCTTATAGGAGAATCAACCTTGTTGGATGGACAGGTGACACAGTGGTAAATGCACCTATCTTCCACTTAGATGTCCAGTGGTGGGGTTCAATTCTCTGAGTTGATGTGGAATGGTATGGGAAGAAGTCACTTGCCAAACCACGTGGGTTTCCTCTGGGTATTCCATTTTCCTCCGACAGTAAGAGCCGTCGGCCCCTGCTCAGTTTTTACCATGGCCAATGGTAGTGCTGTAATGATCAGTTATGAAATACTTAGGTTGATTTTTTAAAATTTTGCAGCAGCCATATTGTGTATATCCTGATAACAACTGTTTGGAATGATGCTCCAGGCATAAGTGTAGTCTGGGAAAACTAGATGTGTCCCTTTTTAAGTCATGCAATGCAATACTAGTTATCTTTGAAATTCAGTGATAAAATAAGTCATTTGTTGGAGAGTTGATACACAGAACATGCATCACCCAAATTGTATGATATCATTCTAGATCAATATTTTTGATGACTTTTTAGAACAATGGCAACATTAACAAATGTAAGTGATATCAGTCACCATGACCAAATATGGAATATGAAATTTTTTTCATTGATACAAAACAGCTATTCCCACAAGTTTGCTAAATTAAATTGCTGGACATAGAATATATAGTCTGTTAACTTTAAAAGCCTGAGTAGTTGGGAAATCTGAGTTAATGATAACACATTTTGCGTCCTTATTAACATTTATTAGAGTTTGGTGACTTTTTGCTTCATACTAGGCAAATTATACTTATCTAAGTAAATGAAAGAAACGATGGTAAATCATTGGAAAAATCATTATTTTGAATGTTTTGTTTATTATTTGTTCTTCAAAGTCCACTAGCAAATTAATAAATGTTTAAAACATAGAAGATAAAAAGTCTGAAGTGACAAACACATGACAATACACCGGACTGATGATGTTAAAATCAAACAATGCATACCATAATACAGGTTTTTATGAAAAGGACTTATATGTGACCATTACAAATAACAATCTGAGTCAGAATTACTTTTCTTGATTTTGAGAGTCGTATTGTAAAATCATGCCTTATGAAAGTTAGACGTCAAGAGTTAACTTTTGGGAATGAAAACCATGGAAATCCGAAGAAAACACTGATAACTCTAGCCTGAGCTCTAGCCTGAGCTTGCCTATTACCTGTCGAGTGTTGATTTCTTGTGGTATTATTCAACTGTTTCAGAACCATAATGCCCACCTTTCCACAGTACCTTAGTCCTGAGAAGGAGGAGGAACTCCGAAACATTGCAAATGCCATAGTGGCTCCTGGCAAAGGTATCCTTGCTGCTGACGAGTCTACAGGTAAGTGTGACTCCTGACAAGGCCATCCTAGCTGTTTACGAGTCTACAGGTAAGTGTGACTCCTGACAAAGCCATCCTAGCTGCTGATGAGTCTACAGGTTAGTGTGACTCCTGACAAAGCCATCCTAGCTGCTGACGAGTTTACAGGTACGTGTGACTTCCAGCAAGGGTATTCTAGCTGCTGACAAGTCTATAGGTAAGTGTGACTCCCAGCAAGGTCATCCTAGCTGCTGACGAGTGTACAGGTGTGACTCCTGACAAGGTCATCCTAGCTGCTGATGAGTCTACAGGTATTTTGACCCGAAGGGTCAGGATGACCTTTGGATAGCCATTGTATTTTGTCTGTTGTCATGGGCTGTGTGTTGCTCATCAATTTCTCATTCAGATGACTTCTTCTCAATAACTGAAAGGCACAGGGTTTTTGTATTGTATTGTAGCATGCTGGGATAAAGGTCTACCAAGATTGTGCAAATAAATGACCTTGAATTACTTTCGAGGTCATAGGGGTCAAAGGTGTTAAAATCTTTACACATCTCAATAAACATAAAACCAAGGATGCAACTATGTTGCTTGTAGCATACTGGGATGAAAAGCTACATAGTTTGTTGAAATTGATGACCTTGGTTCACTTTCAAGGTCACAGGACTCAAATGTGTTAAAAGTTTAAGTTATGTCTTTTCAATAACCAAAAGGTCACTACTATTGGTATTGGTTGGGGGAGGGGGTGGTCGCTGGGGAGATGGATGGGCTACTAAATTTCTATAAAGATTGATTTTGATCCACGTTGTGTTGAGAACTTAAAAAACTCAACAAGCAATAGATCCACAGTCATGATATTTGTGTTGTAGCATGCTTGAGGAATAGGATTTCAAGTTTACAGATATTGACTTTATGAACTGACAAAGTCTTCTGTGTAAGCTGTTTAACAGTAGAGCAATACAGCTCTTTGATCCTCTATCATATATATGTTTTTATAGTCAGATGACCATTAAGGCCCATAGGCCTCATGTTGGAATTATGATTACTTAATTTGAAATTAGCGTTGCAATAAAAAAAAAAAAATTGGAAATTGGGCCAACATTCAGATTCTGAACAGACAGGAAAACTGATAACAGAACAAACTATTTATGTGATAAATAATTCCAGTATTTCTTGTATTACTCAGGATCCGTGGGAAAGAGATTCGCCCCTATCAATGTAGAGAACACTGAAGAGAATCGTCGCAGATATCGAGAACTTTTGTTCACTTCCGACAACGCTATCTCCGAAAACATCAGCGGTGTCATCATGTTTCATGAAACGTTTTACCAAAAGACAGCAGAGGGTGTCCCATTCACAAAGGTTCTTCAGGATAAAAACATCATTCCAGGCATCAAGGTTGACAAGGGAGTTGTACCACTAATGGGCACAGACAATGAATGTACCACACAAGGTTAGTTCTTGTATACACTAGATAATGTGTTTCTGCAGATTTTTCTGTCATCCTTTTGTTTTAGAAAATGTTTCAGCAGGAAAATCATGGAAGATAAGAGAAATATACCATTTTCAGCAAGTTTTAATCAAAATAGGTATAAAAGTAAATGAAAATTGGGGGGAAAAATGGATAGGTCCATTTCTCTTTTTAGGGGCCCAGATCTACTTACCCTCCTCTAGGATTATCTCAGGGTTTGTTGGAAGTGGTCTGTATCTTTAGTGTTGTACCTGTGTATTAAGTAAAGTTAGTAGCATTCATAATAGTTGTGGTAAAGCAATAATAAACTAACTTCACTTAACCCTAGTTGTGCAATTATCACTAAGATTGGAAAAAATAAAATGGTAGACAAAAGAACAAGCAAGGAGAAAGAAGAAACAGTTTTAAGAATCAATAAAAATCATGTGATGGGGAGAATTGAGATCCCTCTTGGATCTCTTGTTATCTGTAGAGAATTATAATACTGAGGCCCATTTTACCAATCTGGCATTGTGAGATTATGTAGCATTCCTTGTTATTTTGGTAAGTTTTGTTTCAGGTCTGGATGGCCTGAGTGAGAGATGCGCCCAATACAAGAAAGATGGAGCCCAGTTTGCTAAGTGGAGATGTGTTCTGAAGATCCAAAAAGAGACCCCCTCATATCAGGCTATGCTAGAGAATGCCAATGTCCTTGCCCGCTACGCCAGTATCTGTCAGCAGGTAAAAGGCATAAGAATTATTCTTCATAGTATATCTATTCTTCTTAAAGAAAAACCTGACATTTCCACTATCAACAATACCAACCATAAACAGTCATATGCTATTGTTTTTTCTCAGATAAATAGAAACTAATAAGGAGAACATCGCCTTAATTATTTTTTCACATGAAATGTTTATGCTATGTAATGATGCATGTATGTTTGTGTGTGTGTTATAATTGTTGTTGGTTTACAGAATGGCCTTGTGCCCATCGTCGAACCAGAAGTCCTCCCCGATGGTGAACATGATCTGGAAACTGCAGAAAAAGCAACAGAACAGGTTTGAATTGTAGTCTACTAATTAAGATAGAAAACTTTGTCTAGAAAATTGATTGTGCAAGAAAAAAACAAGTTGTTTTTACGGTACTTGATACTGCTGTTTAATATCAATTTTCTGTGGTTTTCCTGTTTATGTGGAAACATCTGGTGAAAATCACAAATTATGCCATGGTCTCCATTAGTTTCTATACTTGGACATGGTACAATTATAAATTATCTATTGTAAGAAAAATGAGTTACCCTGGTAACACTATCAGAACTTAATGTGTTACCTTATACAAAGGAAGTAACCATTCTGAATCACCACTTTTAGGTCCTCTGATCAAGATAACCTGTAAGTCATCAAGCTTTGTCTGTGCATAAACTTTTTCTTTTAAACCCTACTCCTCTTTCATACCTGGATGGATTTTAGCCATATTAGGTCTGATGCATCATTGGGTGACAGTTATCATTTCTGAAATTAAGAATTTTGATGTGATCCCTACTCCTCCTTTATGCCTGGGTGGATTTCAGCCATATTAGGTCTGATGCATCATTGGGTGACAGTTATCATTTCTGAAATTAAGAATTTGGATTTGATCCCTACTCCTCCTTTATGCCTGGGTGGATTTTAACAAGCTTTAGCCTGATTCATCATTTAGGGTAGGCAATTATTTCTTCGATATCTAGGGCCGTTTCCTCAAAAGGGAAGATAAGACAAAATTTTGCTTCAAAATGCTACTCCCTTTAATGCATAAAAGGCTTTCAACCAAATTTGGTCGATACATCATTTAGAGTTGAGAATCATTTCTTAAATTCAGGAAGTTGATTCATCACCTACAGACTTGGGGGCAGGGCCTCAAAAAGGGAAGTTAGACAAGGTTTTGCTTGGAAATGTTACTTTTTTAAATGCTTGCATGGATTTCAACCAAATTTAGTTTAAAACATCATTGAGAGTTGGGAATCTTAAGGGTCTTGATACTGGGCCTGTAGCTTGCATTTTCAACAAGCAACATGTCTGGAGTAATGGCAATTGTGTAGTGCATGTATAAAGAATATGATTTCAAGTTTGCTGATGTCTTGATGAACCAACAATGTCTTCTATGTAAGCTGTAGTGTTGTTGAGCGATTTATTTCAGGCCTATTTTGCCTCTTTCATATATAGGTCTTTATAGTCAGATTTTTTATCACTGAATGTTTCTCTATACAGGTGCTTGCGTTTACATACAAGGCTTTGGCTGACCACCATGTCTACTTGGAGGGAACCCTGTTGAAACCAAACATGATCACAGCTGGCATGTCCTGCAGTAAGAAAGGAACTCCTGCAGAAAATGCACGTGCAACAGTTCTTTGTCTCAGCCGAACAGTCCCTCCCGCTGTGGCTGGTAAGTCTTCATTTCTTTAATTTAATGTCAAGGATTCTACGTTGTTAGATTTAGTGTCAAGGATCTTAAGTTTTTAGATTTAGTGGGAAGGATCTTAAGTTGTAAGATTTAGTGTGAAGGATCTTAAGTTGTAAGATTTAGTGTCAAGGATCTTAAGTTGTAAGATTTAGTGTCAAAGATCTTAAGTTGTAAGATTTAGTATTAAGGATCTTAAGGTATTTAGTGTCATGGATCTTAAGTTGTAAGATTTAGTGTGAAGGATCTTAAGTTGTAAGATTTAGTGTCAAGGATCTTAAGTTGTAAGATTTAGTTTCTTAAGTTTTTTGATTTAGTGTGGAAGGATCTTAAGTTGTAAGATTTAGTGTCAAGGATCTTAAGTTTTTAGATTTAGTGTCAAGGATCTTAAGTTGTAAGATTTAGTGTCAAGGATCTTAAGTTGTAAGATTTAGTGTCAAAGATCTTAAGTTGTAAGATTTAGTATTAAGGATCTTAAGTTGTAAGATTTAGTGTCAAGGATCTTAAGTTGTAAGATTTAGTATTAAGGATCTTAAGTTGTAAGATTTAGTGTCAAGGATCTTAAGTTGTAAGATTTAGTGTCAAAGATCTTAAGTTGTAAGATTTAGTGTGAAGGATCTTAAGTTGTAAGATTTAGTGTCAAGGATCTTAAGTTGTAAGATTTAGTGTCAAGGATCTTAAGTTGTAAGATTTAGTGTAAGATTTAGTGTCAGGATCTTAAGTTGTAAGATTTAGTGTCAAGGATCTTAAGTTGTAAGATTTAGTGTCAAGGAAGGATCTTAAGTTGTAAGATTTAGTGTCAAGGATCTTAAGTTGTAAGATTTAGTGTCAAGGATCTTAAGTTGTAAGATTTAGTGTCAAGGATCTTAAGTTGTAAGATTTAGTTGTTGTAAGATTTAGTGTCATTAAGGATCTTAAGTTGTAAGATTTAGTGTCAAGGATCTTAAGTTGTAAGATTTAGTGTCAAGGATCTTAAGTTTTTAGATTTAGTGTCAAGGATCTTAAGTTGTAAGATTTAGTGTCAAGGATCTTAAGTTGTAAGATTTAGTGTCTTAAGATTTAGTCTTATTGTAAGATTTAGTGTCTTAAGTTGTAAGATTTAGTGTCAAGGATCTTAAGTTGTAAGATTTAGTGTCAAGGATCTTAAGTTGTAAGATTTAGTGTCAAAGGATCTTAAGTTGTAAGATTTAGTGTCAAGGATCTTAAGTTGTAAGATTTAGTGTCAAGGATCTTAAGTTGTAAGATTTAGTATTAGTGTGTAAGGATCTTAAGTTGTAAGATTTAGTGTCAAGGATCTTAAGTTGTAAGATTTAGTGTCAAAGATCTTAAGTTGTAAGATTTAGTGTCAAGGATCTTAAGTTGTAAGATTTAGTATTAAGGATCTTAAGTTGTAAGATTTAGTGTGAAGGATCTTAAGTTGTAAGATTTAGTGTGAAGGATCTTAAGTTGTAAGATTTAGTGTGAAGGATCTTAAGTTGTAAGATTTAGTGTCAAGGATCTTAAGTTGTAAGATTTAGTGTGAAGGATCTTAAGTTGTAAGATTTAGTGTCAAGGATCTTAAGTTGTAAGATTTAGTGTCAAGGATCTTAAGGATCTTAAGATGTAAGATTTAGTGTCAAGGATCTTAAGTTGTAAGATTTAGTGTCAAGGATCTTAAGTTGTAAGATTTAGTGTCAAGGATCTTAAGATTTAGTAAGATTTAGTGTGTAAGAAGGATCTTAAGTTGTAATTTAGTTTAGTGTAAGATTTATCTTAAGTTGTAAGATTTAGTGTGAAGGATCTTAAGTTGTAAGATTTAGTGTCATCTAATGTTAAGTGTCAAAGATCTTAAGTTGTAAGATTTAGTATTCAAGGATCTTAAGTTGTAAGATTTAGTGTCTTTAAGTTGTAAGATTTAGTGTCAAGGATCTTAAGTTGTAAGATTTAGTGTCAAGATCTTAAGTTGTAAGATTCAAGGATCTTAAGTTGTAAGATTTAGTGTCAAGGATCTTAAGTTAGATTTAGTGTCAAGGATCTTAAGTTGTAAGATTTAGTGTCAAGGATCTTAAGTTGTAAGATTTAGTGTCAAGGATCTTAAGTTGTAAGATTTAGTGTCAAGGATCTTAAGTTGTAAGATTTAGTGTGAAGGATCTTAAGTTGTAAGATTTAGTGTCAAGGATCTTAAGTTGTAAGATTTAGTATTAAGGATCTTAAGTTGTAAGATTTAGTGTCAAGGATCTTAAGTTGTAAGATTTAGTGTCAAGGATCTTAAGATTTAGTAAGATTTAGTGTAAGATTTAGGATCTTAAGTTGTAAGATTTAGTGTCAAGGATCTTAAGATGTAAGATTTAGTGTCAAGGATCTTAAGATGTAAGATTTAGTGTCAAGGATCTTAAGTTGTAAGATTTAGTGTCAAGGATCTAAGGATCTTAAGTTGTAAGATTTAGTGTCAAGGATCTTAAGTTGTAAGATTTAGTGTGTAAGATTTAGTGTCAAGGATCTTAAGTTGTAAGATTTAGTGTCATTTTAGTGTCAAGGATTTAGTATCAAGGATCTTAAGTTGTAAGATTTAGTGTCAAGGATCTTAAGTTGTAAGATTTAGTGTCAAGGATCTTAAGTTGTAAGATTTAGTGTCAAGGATCTTAAGTTGTAAGATTTAGTGTGAAGGATCTTAAGTGTAAGATTTAGTGTCAAGGATCTTAAGTTGTAAGATTTAGTGTCAAGGATCTTAAGATGTAAGATTTAGTGTCAAGGATCTTAAGTTGTAAGATTTAGTGTGAAGGATCTTAAGATGTAAGATTTAGTGTCATGGATCTTAAGTTGTAAGATTTAGTGTGAAGGATCTTAAGTTGTAAGATTTAGTGTCATGGATCTAATGTTAGATTTAGTGTCAAAGATCTTAAGTTGTAAGATTTAGTATTAAGGATCTTAAGTTGTAAGATTTAGTGTGAAGGATCTTAAGTTGTAAGATTTAGTGTCATGGATCTTAAGTTGTAAGATTTAGTAAGATTTAAGTTGTAAGATTTAGTGTTAAGGATCTTAAGTTGTAAGATTTAGTATTAATTTAGTGAAGGATCTTAAGTTGTAAGATTTAGTGTCAAGGATCTGAAGGATCTTAAGTTGTAAGATTTAGTGTCAAGGATCTTAAGTTGTAAGATTTAGTGTCAAGGATCTTAAGATGTAAGATTTAGTGTCAAGGATCTTAAGATGTAAGATTTAGTGTGAAGGATCTTAAGTTGTAAGATTTAGTGTCAAGGATCTTAAGATGTAAGATTTAGTGTCAAGGATCTTAAGTTGTAAGATTTAGTGTCAAGTATTAAGATCTTAAGATTTAGTAAGTATTTAGTGTCAAGGATCTTAAGTTGTAAGATTTAGTATTAAGGATCTTAAGTTGTAAGATTTAGTGTCAAGGATCTTAAGTTGTAAGATTTAGTGGGAAGGATCTTAAGTTGTAAGATTTAGTATTAAGGATCTTAAGTTGTAAGATTTAGTATTAAGGATCTTAAGTTGTAAGATTTAGTGTCAAGGATCTTAAGTTGTAAGATTTAGTGTCAAGGATCTTAAGTTGTAAGATTTAGTGTCAAGGATCTTAAGTTGTAAGATTTAGATTTAGTGTAAGATTTAGTGTCAAGGATCTTAAGTTGTAAGATTTAGTGTCAAAGATCTTAAGTTGTAAGATTTAGTGTCAAGGATCTTAAGTTGTAAGATTTAGTGTCAAAGATCTTAAGTTGTAAGATTTAGTGTGAAGGATCTTAAGTTGTAAGATTTAGTGTCATGGATCTTAAGTTGTAAGATTTAGTGTCAAGGATCTTAAGATGTAAGATTTAGTGTGAAGGATCTTAAGTTGTAAGATTTAGTGTCAAAGATCTTAAGTTGTAAGATTTAGTGTGAAGGATCTTAAGTTGTAAGATTTAGTGTCAAGGATCTTAAGTTGTAAGATTTAGTGTCATGGATCTAATGTTGTAAGATTTAGTGTCAAGGATCTTAAGTTGTAAGATTTAGTATTAAGGATCTTAAGTTGTAAGATTTAGTATTAAGGATCTTAAGTTGTAAGATTTAGTGTGAAGGATCTTAAGTTGTAAGATTTAGTGTCAAGGATCTTAAGTTGTAAGATTTAGTATTAAGGATCTTAAGTTGTAAGATTTAGTATTAAGGATCTTAAGTTGTTATCAGTTTTAATAAGGCAATATGAATCTCTGTTTCAAATTTTATTCGAAATTGTCAGTAAGATTATAACTTGAAAGGCTTACAATTTGATACACTGAATTCTTTATGAGCCTTAAATATAGATTTTCATTTTCTGAACAAATAATTGAGAGGACTGTTTATAAATCAATTATTTGACTGATGTCTTCAGGAGTGACATTCCTCTCTGGTGGTCAGTCTGAGGAAGATGCGTCCATAAACCTCAATGCCATCAACACAGACCCTGGCCGCAAACCCTGGCCACTCACCTTCTCATTCGGCCGGGCACTCCAGGCTAGTGTACTCAAGATCTGGCAAGGCAAGGATGAAAATGTGGCTGCAGCACAGAAACAGCTCATCATGAGGGCAAAGGTTGGTATTGGTGTTTATTCAAGACAAGAGTCAGGTCAGGCCATAAGTAAAATGTTCAACATTTGGATAAAAGCACTGGACTGAATTTGGTGAAACAGTAGATTCCTGTATGATTATCATTTATAATGTTTCTGTTGAGTTGCTGGCAGGGAAGACAAATTTCTTACGTTGGGAAAATATGTATATATAGTTTTTTCAAATAATGTGCTTATACTCAAAGTGTGGAATTATATTATGTAAGGGGGGTAACTCTCTTCTCTTTTACATGAAATAATCCAAAATGTAGCTCAAATTTATTAATTTCTTCTTGAATATGGCTAAGTGAATGTATTTTCTGTATTTTTTAATCAAAGTCTAATAGTTTGGCTGTGTTTTACCATATCAAGGTACTATTCAGTAAACTCCCAAGAGTATGCTTTTGTCTCCCTAAAATAAGTTTTGACTCCTGGATTTTACAGATTATGTCTACTTCACATGTGTTTATACTTACGTTTGTTATTTGACTGTTAATTGCCAAATTATACAGTTGAAGGCTAACTGTTGGGTTGTAATTTATCAAAATCAGCAAAGATTGATCTAAATGTTTACAATTGTAGGCCAATGGTTTGGCAGCTGTTGGTAAATACCAGGGTGACATGGAGAGTGCGGCGGCAGCTGATTCTCTTTTCGTGGCACAGCACGCCTACTAGACACCTAAGAATGCTCCCTTGCTTACCTCCCCTTATCAATGCTGTAGTTCTACACTGGACTATAGCAGAGACATTTTCCACTTGTAAGACTTTTATATTTTATTGAACAACTATATTAGATACATCCTGCTGCAGTGTGGGTTTATCACGAGATTCACTTTCTACAGGTAACACAAGACAATGTGATGGATATGATGTATTTTTAGACATTTTTAGATACTTAAAAATCTCAGCTCTAGGCATAATATGTACTGTTTACCACATGTTAAAAGATTGTACATTTTGTGAGATATTTTATTGTTGATGTCAGCATTTATTTAACTGTTATTTATTTGCTTAATAGAACAAAATAATGAATTTGCTTTAATTTCTGTGATCCCTCTCCACAATTAAACTGTATTAAACATATTACATGCATGTACAATAGTACAATTGTTTTTTATTGAATTGTAAAAGAATCAGAGATTAACTAGTATATTTGTTCTGTTTCACTTGGCACATGCTGTAATTAGTTTATGTGACATATCTATCACTACCACAAATACGCCCCCTCCCCTTGTGAAAAAACATAAACCAAAAGTATGGAGGGGCATTTTTACAGTAAAATAAGGTAGCCACTGAAATCCACTCTGTATATTAGTGTCTTGGATAATTGTACCTTACTATGACCAAAGATACCCGCTGTTATCAATGGTTTTTAATTTTGTTAGTAATTATCACTATTTGATAATGATTATGTCTATTTTGACGATGTTATGACACAATAATAAGAAAATAGAAATAATATTCAAGTTTATAACCCATTAGATTGATACCTATGGAAAAAAATCTACAGAATAATGTTGGCTCTTACCTATGACATGCAAGAACTTATTCCCAGACTTATATATTTTGTTTGGTAGCAAGGAAGTAAAAAATCCATTTGTTGCTATATTTCAGTGACAAAACGATATTAGAATCCTTCTGCTTGGTTTTTAAGTCATTGCGTTTGATATTCTCGGAAGTTTACCTTAATAAAGATGAAAGAGAACTTGTTATGAAGACAAGTGAGGGATGAAGTTTGACCTCATCAGACAAATAATCAGCAAAATGTCAGATGTGACAAATCTGATCAGTCCCAAAATCAAAATGTCAGATGTGACAAATCTGATCAGTCCCAAAATCAAAATGTCAGATGTGACAAATCTGATCAGTCCCAAAATCAAAATGTCAGATGTGACAAATCTGATCAGTCCCAAAATCAAAATGTCAGATGTGACAAATCTGATCAGTCCCAAAATCAAAATGATCAGTCCCAAAATCAAAATGTCAGATGTGACAAATCTGATCAGTCCCAAAATCAAAATGTCAGATGTGACAAATCTGATCAGTCCCAAAATCAAAATGGCAGATGTGACAAATCTGATCAGTCCCAAAATCAAAATGGCACAACTAGGGAACAAGGCAAACTCTTTAATGAAATTAGCGAAAAGTCTCTCTGTAGTTCTCAAGAAATAGTGATAACAATTTTTCAGTCAAATTAGAAGAAGGTTATTTGAAGCCTTGTAGCAGCTAGTGCTTCAAGTTTCAGGGAGGTAATTCAGATATCCAGAATTTAGATATAGGAAAAAGTCCGATCAGGAACTGGTTGAAGTGTTCCTCTATTTTACATGTGTATTTCTAAAGGATTAAATTGGTAGAATGATAACACTGATGTAGGCCTCTACGAAAAGTAAAAGTTTGTTATAATTCAACATTTGATCAGTAAGCACATGCCATGAACACATTTAGTCACATCCTTAATGAAAAAGGGGTTTTGAGAAGTTGGATGAGTTGCATGACAAACTGTCTTTTGCAATCCAAGGGAGACAATTTGTTAGTCACATTCAAGAATAACATGCTCTTCACCTATATGGATTGGTGTTTTGTAAAACTACCAACAAATGCTTATACACTGTGCTGTTATAAGCCCACCCCCAAACTTTGAGTTGGATGTGATGTAGTGGCTCCTGGGGTGATAAGTCCTAACTTTGAGTTACAGGTGTGTTGGCAGCATGCTTGGGATATTTATAAACAAACTGAATTGTGATCAGTGTAGTGAACTTCCCAGCAGAGTGAAGCAATAACAAGACACATTTGTATCCTCAGAATGTTTATTAAACAAAAATTAATATAGCCGTTACTTTTCCCCATAACAAAACCGGTGGCAATCTCGTATATACAATACCATTACAAATTTTACCTGGAACAAGTCATGTCTGAAAACTCTCCCTCAATTAATCCAAAATATAAAAAGATATCACCATCATCCATTACCATTCCTTCATATATAAAAGCAAATATAGAAATGTTTTAATGAAAAAGAAATACTCAAGATTTTGAATAAATGCATATCCATTGGACAAAAGCTCCTTTCTTGATGCCTAAAAGATGAAAATCTGAATTCATCATCCATTCTATCAATAAGGGTAATTGTTGGTCAGTTAAATTTTCAAAACAATTCAGTTTCTCTTCCAAATTTTAAATTTTAATCTAGGTCATGTGAAAATAGCACATTGGTCCCTGACTAAATTTAACATCCAGCAGAATACAAGCATTTCATAATTATTTGAATATATTTTAATACTTTTGGCATATCGGACTTCAAATATGTCATTTTTATTGTACACTTACATTTAGTAATAAGAACATGTTAAACGTGAACCTTATATTGATGCCTTAATTTCGGTGCTAAAGCTCATCAATCCCAATGTTGCTTGTACAAATAACATAATGAATTTCTATTTATGAACGTTGATCAATAACGAAAGTCCCCAATTAAGTTTATGGATGTACCAAAATCAGCTGATGATAAAATTTTGATTTCATTTAAAATGAGATGTTAAGATAGTCCCTCCATAGAATATATGTACACTGTGTATGTAAACTTTAGTAGCATCCATACTGCAGCTTTGTTAGCTGTGAATATCTTCAGAGATGATCTAACACCTGACCACAAGTATTTCATGTTGGTAAGTCTTCTTACATGTCGAGTTGAATCGTCCACTCCACCACGGTCAGTCATCTTGAACTATAAAATGGTGAGAGGAGTTATCCTCTCCACTGGTCAGTTGGGTGGTAAGTTGTCACTGTCCAGTTCAGTGGCTTGTCCTCACTCTTGTTTTCCGTGAGCCTTCAGCATGTGCTCTGCGAACCTATATAAACATTGTCAAGTAATGATCACAGAAAGGAAAATTTTTTAATGCTATTGGGAGGGACTTGAATTTTGAAAATAATTGGATTTTGAGGGAACTTTTATTCAACAGAATAAAATGCATACAAGAAAGAAATTTTAAACGAGATCCCCGAGGGATCTTGGTGCCCACCATTGTTTGCTCTTTATATACTCTTTGAAAGTTGGATCTTTTTCCCTTCTTTTCTCTTCTCTGTTTTTGATCTTAATGATAAGACATTTGAGCATTCCTTTGCAGAAATAGCGATGATAATCTTTATCTGCAAAATCAAAAATGGCCATCTGGAAGCCACTTTGTTTCTTTGAATCAGTCCCAAAATGAAACGAGCACAAAGATAGACCAAAGGGAACATACATATGAAATTTGAGAGATATCCATTCAGTACTTCTTAAGAAATAGCAATAACAATCTTTACTAGGCAAAATCCAAGATGGCTGCCTGTTGGCCATTTTGTTTTTCTGATCAGTCCGAAACTCAAACAGTCACAACTATGGAACTTAAGGCACCTATACATGAAATTTTGAGAAAAATCTACAGAGTAGTTCTTAGGAATACTCATAACATTCTTTCGAAGTCAAAATCCAAGATGGCCGCTTGTGGACCATTTTGTTTTTTTTGATCAGTACCAAAATCAAACAGGCACAACTAGGGATCAAGGAAAGCAAAGACATGAAACTTGAGAAAGATCTATGCTGTAGTTCTCAAGAAATATTGTTAACAAACTTTCAAAATACAAGACAGCTGCCTGTCAGTCATTTTCTTTTTTGATCAGTCCCAAAATCAAATTGGCACAACTAGGGACCAAGGGAAAAGTATGAAATTTAAGAAAGATCCATTCAGCACTTCTCAAGAAATAGTGATTACGAAATTTGTTTACGGACAGACAGAAGATGGACCATGGACGCAGAGCGATTTGAATAGCCCACCGTCTGATGATGGTTGGGTAAAAAAAAAAAAAATTGTTAGTTTCACAAAACTACATGATTTTACAAAATTTATTTATTGAATTGTAAGTTATGAATACATACAAGTATATTAAATGACTAATGGAATTTCAAAGTAATTTCATCATAATTAAATTAATATGTAGAAGTAATATGTGAAGTTTCATAACATACTTCTCATGACAGTCAGCAGCCAAGTCTCTCTTACAGGATTCTGTATGGGCCACCTTATACAGCACCTGTTAACAATAACAGGTATACAGCAGGGTTTACAGGTAATACACAATATAACAGGTATACAGCAGAGTTTACAGGTAGTACACAACATTACAGGTAAACAACATAGTTTACAGGTAGTACACAACATTACAGGTATACATTAGGGTTTACAGGTAATACATAACATTACAGGTATACAGCAGAGTTTATAGGTAGAACACAACATTACAGGTATATAGCATAGTTATGAATGAGAGTCTGATCTCTGTATGACTGAGTGAATGTGAGTCTGATCTCTGTATGACTGAGTGACTGTGAGTCTGATCTCTGTGTGACTGTGAGTCTGATCTCTGTATGACTGTGAGTCTGATCTCTGTATGACTGAGTGACTGTGAGTCTGATCTCTGTGTGACTGTGAGTCTGATCTCTGTGTGACTGTGAGTCTGATCTCTGTATGACTGAGTGAATGTGAGTCTGATCTCTGTATGACTGAGTGACTGTGAGTCTGATCTCTGTATGACTGCGAGTGACTGTGAGTCTGATCTCTGTGTGACTGAGTGAATGTGAGTCTGATCTCTGTATGACTGAGTGACTGTGAGTCTGATCTCTGTGTGACTGAGTGACTGTGAGTGACTGATCTGATCTCTGTATGACTATGAGTCTGATCTCTGTATGTTGACTGAGTGACTGTGAGTCTGATCTCTGTATGACTGAGTGACTGTGAGTCTGATCTCTGTATGACTGAGTGACTGTGAGTCTGATCTCTGTATGACTGAGTGACTGTGAGTCTGATCTCTGTATGACTGAGTGACTGTGAGTCTGATCTCTGTATGACTGTGAGTCTGATCTCTGTGTGACTGTGAGTCTGATCTCTGTATGACTGTGAGTCTGATCTCTGTGTGAATGTGAGTCTGATCTCTGTATGACTGAGTGACTGTGAGTCTGATCTCTGTATGACTGAGTGAATGTGAGTATGATCTCTGTATGACTGAGTGAATGTGAGTATGATCTCTGTATGACTGAGTGAATGTGAGTATGATCTCTGTATGAGTATGATCTCTGTATGACTGAGTGACTGTGAGTCTGATCTCTGTATGACTGTGTGACTGTGAGTCTGATCTCTGTATGACTGAGTGACTGTGAGTCTGATCTCTGTATGACTGAGTGACTGTGAGTCTGATCTCTGTATGACTGAGTGACTGTGAGTCTGATCTCTGTATGACTGAGTGAATGTGAGTCTGATCTCTGTATGACTGAGTGAATGTGAGTCTGATCTCTGTATGACTGAGTGAATGTGAGTCTGATCTCTGTATGACTGAGTGACTGTGAGTCTGATCTCTGTATGACTGAGTGACTGTGAGTCTGATCTCTGTATGACTGAGTGACTGTGAGTCTGATCTCTGTATGACTGTGTGACTGTGAGTCTGATCTCTGTATGACTGAGTGAATGTGAGTCTGATCTCTGTATGACTGTGAGTCTGATCTCTGTATGTGATCTGAGTCTGTGTGACTGTGAGTGAGTCTGATCTCTGTATGACTGAGTGATCTGTGAGTCTGATCTCTGTATGACTGAGTGACTGTCTGATCTCTGTATGACTGAGTGATCTGTGAGTCTGATCTCTGTATGACTGTGAGTGTGAGTCTGATCTCTGTATGACTGTGAGTCTGATCTGACTGTGAGTCTGATCTCTGTATGACTGAGTGACTGTGAGTCTGATCTCTGTATGACTGAGTGAGTGACTGTGAGTCTGATCTCTGTATGACTGAGTGACTGTGAGTCTGATCTCTGTATGACTGAGTGACTGTGAGTCTGATCTCTGTATGACTGAGTGACTGTGAGTCTGATCTCTGTATGACTGAGTGAATGTGAGTCTGATCTCTGTATGACTGAGTGACTGTGAGTCTGATCTCTGTATGACTGAGTGACTGTGAGTCTGATCTCTGTATGACTGAGTGACTCTGATCTCTGTGAGTGAGTCTGATCTCTGTGAGTGACTGTGAGTCTGATCTCTGTATGACTGAGTGAATGTGAGTCTGATCTCTGTATGACTGAGTGACTGTGAGTCTGATCTCTGTATGACTGAGTGACTGTGAGTCTGATCTCTGTATGACTGTGAGTCTGATCTCTGTATGACTGTGTGACTGTGAGTCTGATCTCTGTATGACTGAGTGACTGTGAGTATGATCTCTGTATGACTGAGTGACTGTGAGTCTGATCTCTGTGTGACTGTGAGTCTGATCTCTGTATGACTGAGTGACTGTGAGTCTGATCTCTGTATGACTGAGTGACTGTGAGTCTGATCTCTGTATGACTGAGTGACTGTGAGTCTGATCTCTGTGTGACTGTGAGTCTGATCTCTGTATGACTGTGAGTCTGATCTCTGTATGACTGTGAGTCTGATCTCTGTATGACTGTGAGTCTGATCTCTGTGTGACTGTGAGTCTGATCTCTGTATGACTGAGTGACTGTGAGTCTGATCTCTGTATGACTGTGAGTCTGATCTCTGTGTGACTGTGAGTCTGATCTCTGTGTGACTGTGAGTCTGATCTCTGTATGACTGTGAGTCTGATCTCTGTGTGACTGTGAGTCTGATCTCTGTGTGACTGTGAGTCTGATCTCTGTGTGACTGTGAGTCTGATCTCTGTGTGAATGTGAGTCTGATCTCTGTGTGACTGTGAGTCTGATCTCTGTGTGACTGTGAGTCTGATCTCTGTGTGACTGTGAGTCTGATCTCTTAGTCTGATCTCTGTATGACTGATCTCTGTCTGACTGTGTGACTGTGAGTCTGATCTCTGTGTGACTGTGAGTCTGATCTCTGTGTAAATGTGAGTCTGATCTCTGTGTGACTGTGAGTCTGATCTCTGTATGACTGTGTGAATGTGAGTCTGATCTCTGTGTGACTGTGAGTCTGATCTCTGTGTGACTGTGAGTCTGATCTCTGTGTGACTGTGAGTCTGATCTCTGTGTGACTGTGAGTCTGATCTCTGTGTGACTGTGAGTCTGATCTCTGTGTGACTGTGAGTCTGATCTCTGTGTGACTGTGAGTCTGATCTCTGTGTGACTGTGAGTCTGATCTCTGTGTGACTGTGAGTCTGATCTCTGTGTGAATGTGAGTCTGATCTCTGTGTGACTGTGAGTCTGATCTCTGTGTGACTGTGAGTCTGATCTCTGTGTGACTGTGAGTCTGATCTCTGTATGACTGCGAGTCTGATCTCTGTGACTGTGAGTTTGATCTCTGTGTGACTGTGAGTGACTGTGAGTCTGATCTCTGTGTGACAGTGAGTGACTAAGTCTGATCTCTGTGTGGCTGTGAGTCTGATCTCTTAGTGATCACGAGTCTGATCTCTGTAGATTTGGAATTTATCCATGATCCCTGTGACCTTCAGTTTGTCTATGAACTTCAAGTGA
This sequence comes from Ylistrum balloti, assembly GCF_031769215.1. Taxonomy (NCBI): domain Eukaryota; kingdom Metazoa; phylum Mollusca; class Bivalvia; order Pectinida; family Pectinidae; genus Ylistrum; species Ylistrum balloti. The sequence continues at coordinate 273,705 of NW_026782758.1, read as the reverse complement.
ATTTAATTTGTCTGTGATCTTTGTTTGACCTTGAGTTTTGTGATATCTTTCTGACTTTGATTTTGTTTGCAATCCTTGAGTTTCTGTTTGAGCTCTGTTTGGCTCTGACTTAATTTATAAACTCTGTGTAACCTTAAGTTTGTCAAAGTGATCTTGAACTTGTCTGGTCACTGTTTGAACTTTTCTTTTGTTTTAATGACTATATGACCCTAAACAATATCACTGACCTTTGTGTAACCTTGACCAATACTTACCAGGAAAACCAGACTGTGTAGGAGGACTGTGTAGAAGAAAGTTATAGTGCGGGCTGTCTTGTTACCCATGATAAACCGTCCCTATAATAAAAACATCAGTGTTCTATATACAAATACAGTAACAAAAGGCAAACCATCACTGTATTAGTTACAGTAGTAAAAATCAACATCTCTCATCAATCCAAAATATGGCCCATATGTCTCTCTGGTAACAGAGGGGGCTAAGTAAATGTCTCTTTCTACTGGTAACATATACTGAGGGGGCTAATCTAGACAAAATTACTGGTAACAAAGGGGGCTACATACAAACAATATATCTACTGGTAACAGAGGGGGCTACATACAGACATTATATCTACTGGTAACAGAGGGGGCTAAATATATATACTGGTAACAAATATACAGACAATATATCTACTGGTAACAGAGGGTACATACAGACAATATATCTACTGGTAACAGAGGTAACAGAGGGGGCTACATACAGACAATATATATACTGGTAACAGAGGGGGCTACATACAGACAATAGATCTACTGGTAACAGAGGGGGCTACATACAGACAATATATATACTGGTAACAGAGGGGGCTACATACAGACAATAGATCTACTGGTAACAGAGGGGGCTACATACAGACAATAGATCTACTGGTAACAGAGGGGGCTACATACAGACAATATATATACTGGTAACAGAGGGGGCTACATACAGACAATATATATACTGGTAACAGAGGGGGCTACATACAGACAATATATCTACTGGTAACAGAGGGGGCTACATACAGACAATATATATACTGGTAACAGAGGGGGCTACATACAGACAATATATCTACTGGTAACAGAGGGGGCTACATACAGACAATATATATACTGGTAACAGAGGGGGCTACATACAGACAATATATATACTGGTAACAGAGGGGGCTACATACAGACAATATATATACTGGTAACAGAGGGGGCTACATACAGACAATATATCTACTGGTAACAGAGGGGGCTACATACAGACAATATATATACTGGTAACAGAGGGGGCTACATACAGACAATATATATACTGGTAACAGAGGGGGCTACTACAACAGAGGGGGCTACAGACAATATATATACTGGTAACAGAGGGGGCTACATACAGACAATATATATACTGGTAACAGAGGGGGCTACATACAGACAATATATCTACTGGTAACAGAGGGGGCTACATACAGACAATATATATACTGGTAACAGAGGGGGCTACATACAGACAATATATATACTGGTAACAGAGGGGGCTACATACAGACAATATATATACTGGTAACAGAGGGGGCTACATACAGACAATATATATACTGGTAACAGAGGGGGCTACATACAGACAATATATATATATACTGGTAACAGAGGGGGCTACATACAGACAATATATATACTGGTAACAGAGGGGGCTACATACAGACAATATATCTACTGGTAACAGAGGGGGCTACATACAGACAATATATCTACTGGTAACAGAGGGGGCTACATACAGACAATATATCTACTGGTAACAGAGGGGGCTACATACAGACAATATATATACTGGTAACAGAGGGGGCTACATACAGACAATATATACATACAGACAATATATATACTGGTAACAGAGGGGGCTACATACAGACAATATATATACTGGTAACAGAGGGGGCTACATACAGACAATATATATACTGGTAACAGAGGGGGCTACATACAGACAATATATATACTGGTAACAAAGGGGGCTACATACAGACAATAGATCTACTGGTAACAGAGGGGGCTACATACAGACAATATATCTACTGGTAACAGAGGGGGCTACATACAGACAATATATATACTGGTAACAGAGGGGGCTACATACAGACAATATATATACTGGTAACAAAGGGGGCTACATACAGACAATATATATACTGGTAACAGAGGGGGCTACATACAGACAATATATATACTGGTAACAGAGGGGGCTACATACAGACAATATATATACTGGTAACAAAGGGGGCTACATACAGACAATATATATACTGGTAACAGAGGGGGCTACATACAGACAATATATATACTGGTAACAGAGGGGGCTACATACAGACAATAGATCTACTGGTAACAGAGGGGGCTACATACAGACAATAGATCTACTGGTAACAAAGGGGGCTACATACAGACAATATATATACTACTGGTAACAGAGGGGGCTACATACAGACAATATATATACTGGTAACAGAGGGGGCTACATACAGACAATATATATACTGGTAACAGAGGGGGCTACATACAGACAATATATATACTGGTAACAGAGGGGGCTACATACAGACAATATATATACTGGTAACAGAGGGGGCACATATATACTGGTAACAGAGGGGGCTACATACATCTACTGGTAACAATATATATATATACTGGTAACAAAGGGGGCTACATACAGACAATATATATATGGTATACAGACAATACTGGTAACAAAGGGGGCTACATACAGACAATATATCTACTGGTAACAAAGGGGGCTACATACAGACATTATATCTACTGGTAACAAAGGGGGCTACATACAGACAATATATCTACTGGTAACAGAGGGGGCTACATACAGACAATATATATACTGGTAACAAAGGGGGCTACATACAGACAATATATATACTGGTAACAAAGGGGGCTACATACAGACAATATATATACTGGTAACAAAGGGGGCTACATACAGACAATATATATACTGGTAACAAAGGGGGCTACATACAGACAATAGATCTACTGGTAACAAAGGGGGCTACATACAGACAATATATATACTGGTAACAGAGGGGGCTACATACAGACAATATATATACTGGTAACAAAGGGGGCTACATACAGACAATATATATACTGGTAACAAAGGGGGCTACATACAGACAATAGATCTACTGGTAACAAAGGGGGCTACATACAGACAATATATCTACTGGTAACAAAGGGGGCTACATACAGACAATATATCTACTGGTAACAAAGGGGGCTACATACAGACAATAGATCTACTGGTAACAAAGGGGGCTACATACAGACAATATATCTACTGGTAACAAAGGGGGCTACATACAGACAATATATATACTGGTAACAGAGGGGGCTACATACAGACAATATATCTACTGGTAACAAAGGGGGCTACATACAGACAATAGATCTACTGGTAACAAAGGGGGCTACATACAGACAATATATATACTGGTAACAGAGGGGGCTACATACAGACAATATATATACTGGTAACAGAGGGGGCTACATACAGACAATATATCTACTGGTAACAGAGGGGGCTACATACAGACAATATATATACTGGTAACAAAGGGGGCTACATACAGACAATATATCTACTGGTAACAAAGGGGGCTACATACAGACAATAGATCTACTGGTAACAGAGGGGGCTACATACAGACAATATATCTACTGGTAACAAAGGGGGCTACATACAGACAATATATCTACTGGTAACAAAGGGGGCTACATACAGACAATAGATCTACTGGTAACAGAGGGGGCTACATACAGACAATATATATACTGGTAACAAAGGGGGCTACATACAGACAATAGTTATGACTGGATTATTAACAGAGAGAAAATGCTGCTTGAATATCTTATATTTGATATCTCTGATAGTAGTCATACAGTTTACCCATTAGAACAAGAGGCCCAAGGGCCAGAAATTGTCACTTGAGTGAACTCACAAACAGAAACAATTGGATTGAAGATGAGTAGAGAAGAGAAAATGAGATATTCTATTTGTACAGGGAAAGTTTTCTTGAAGCTGTAAGTCATTATTGTAAAACTTCCATGACATAATGGTGACCTAAATTAGTATTGTAAAAGTTACCCCCTCCCATGAGGGAAATGCAGACCCTGCAGTCATGAAATTTACAATTTTAGTAAAGCACCTTAAGACCTTTGATCCATAAAGAGTAATTTGGAACATTTTTTTTTCGGGTTGGTAATGTCAATAGAATAAAAGAATAAAACACACTACAACCATCAGTGCTAGTACACACCAAAGTGGTCATTTGTCTGATGAAGGTGAACACGTAGTCATGGAAACATCACACTCTAATCTTGTGATGACACTGCTTGTGTTATAAGAATTTCTATTCTATCCATGAGGAGTATTCTACCATATTTTGATATTGAGGAGAAGATTGTTGAATTACAGGCGACAATGCCAGACAGTGCCAGACAAAAGGGTATCGCAAAAGGTCCCCATGAGGCTTTGTCTTGTGTGACCTAAAAAATCACAGAATCTTGTGATATAGATAAACAACAGCAAAATAAACAATTCTTACCATACTCAGAGTAATTTTGTCGTAAGGCTTGAGATTCATGTAGCGGCGTTGTTTTTCCTGAAACAGAACAATTTTTTGATAGGAGTAGACAGGAATTAACTTGATTGTTTATTTGAAATCCTGATGCTGACATCACTTAACTGGTCTCAACTTCCAGAAACAAAAGATACATTAACAATATGAAAAAAACTTAATTCATCCTAATACAATTAAAAAAGAACTTCTTAAGAATAAGCTTTTGCTGTTCATCTTCTGATGTGCAATTGTTCAGCAAATACAGTCACTACCACCCACTGCATAGTTTTACTTCAATTTCCACCATAGTTTTACTTCAATTTCCACCATAGTTTTACTTCAATTTCCAACAAAGTTTTACTTCAATTTCCAACATAGTTTTACTTCAATTTCCACCATAGTTTTACTTCAATTTCCACCATAGTTTTACTTCAATTTCCAATATAATTTTACTTCAATTTCCAACAAAGTTTTACTTCAATTTCCAATATAATTTTACTTCAATTTCCAACAAAGTTTTACTTCAATTTCCAATATAATTTTACTTCAATTTCCAACAAAGTTTTACTTCAATTTCCAACATAGTTTTACTTCAATTTCCACCATAGTTTTACTTCAATTTCCAACAAAGTTTTACTTCAATTTCCAATATAATTTTACTTCAATTTCCAACAAAGTTTTACTTCAATTTCCACCATAGTTTTACTTCAATTTCCAATATAATTTTACTTCAATTTCCAACAAAGTTTTACTTCAATTTCCAATATAATTTTACTTCAATTTCCAACAAAGTTTTACTTCAATTTCCAACAAAGTTTTACTTCAATTTCCAATATAATTTTACTTCAATTTCCAACAAAGTTTTACTTCAATTTCCACCATAGTTTTACTTCAATTTCCAACATAGTTTTACTTCAATTTCCACCATAGTTTTACTTCAATTTCCAACAAAGTTTTACTTCAATTTCCAATATAATTTTACTTCAATTTCCAACAAAGTTTTACTTCAATTTCCACCATAGTTTTACTTCAATTTCCAATATAATTTTACTTCAATTTCCAACAAAGTTTTACTTCAATTTCCAATATAATTTTACTTCAATTTCCAACAAAGTTTTACTTCAATTTCCACCATAGTTTTACTTCAATTTCCAATATAATTTTACTTCAATTTCCAACAAAGTTTTACTTCAATTTCCAATATAATTTTACTTCAATTTCCAACAAAGTTTTACTTCAATTTCCACCATAGTTTTACTTCAATTTCCAATATAATTTTACTTCAATTTCCAACAAAGTTTTACTTCAATTTCCAATATAATTTTACTTCAATTTCCAACAAAGTTTTACTTCAATTTCCAACATAGTTTTACTTCAATTTCCAATATAATTTTACTTCAATTTCCAACAAAGTTTTACTTCAATTTCCAATATAATTTTACTTCAATTTCCAATATAGTTTTACTTCAATTTCCAACAAAGTTTTACTTCAAATTCCAACATAGCTTTACTTCAATTTCCAACATAGTTTTACTTCAATTTCCAACACAGTTTTGCGATATCTCAATTGGTTACATACCTTTCTGCTGAAGTTGGAAAATGGGTCAAGTTTCTCCTCATACTGAGAAGAGTAACGGTTTTCTGTTTCTTCCCCAGAATATGGTGCTGACCCCTACAAAACACAAAGGAATATTCGATGTCTGAGATGTGCTTTGACGTCACTTCAGTTAATTTGGTTCAAAATTCTAATCATAAACAATTTTCTGATTGTTGTATTCCTTAAACTTAAAAAAAAAACCATGACAATTACAGGACAATGGTAGAACTAGAAAATGTTTGTAAGATTTGATGATTTTCTATAAATAGTAACAATGACCTTGACCTTGGAACCCTAAAATATGTTATATAGCTGTGTCATCACAATATCACTGTCAGTGTGTGATATAGCTGTGTCATCACAATATCATTGACAGTCTGTGATACAGCTGTGTCATCACAATATCATTGACAGTGTGTGATATAGCTGTGTCATCACAATATCATTGACAGTGTGTGATACAGCTGTGTCATCACTATATCATTGACAGTGTGTGATACAGCTGTGTCATCACAATATCATTGACAATCTGTGATACAGCTGTGTCATCACAATATCATTCACAGTCTGTGATACAGCTGTGTCCTCACAATATCATTCACAGTCTGTGATACAGCTGTGTCCTCACAATATCATTAACAGTGTGTGATACAGCTGTGTCATCACAATATCATTGACAGTGTGTGATACAGCTGTGTCATCACAATATCATTCACAGTCTGTGATACAGCTGTGTCATCACAACTGCTTAATCTTTAAAACAGTTACCTTGGTTGGGTAACTTTGAAGGAAGCGAATCTTTTCAAACAGTTTCACGTTGTCTGAGCGAAGTTTATCGATCTCGTTTTGCAGCAGAGTGATCTGTTGTTGTTGTCCCAGTGAGTGCTGTAAAAAAAAACAACGATCCATTGTCATATTGACGAATCAACAATTACATGCCTTAGTAACAAACTTTCTAATTATAATTCAAATTTCTGACCAATGAGTTTTAAGAGAACTTAAAAGTTTGAATTATCTGTGTGTACTTACCGCCTCGAGTTCCTGCGCACGAAGTCTGTATCTTTCTCTTTGGCTCTGTACAATAGGAAGTAAGGAGTCTGCTGCAGACTTGCCTCCGGTTTCCATGGCGATCACCACTATATAGGTACATAGTTGAATTAATCTACTAGAATCATACTTACAGAATGAATAATATTACTCATCATCAATCATTACTTTTCTTACCTATATCGTTCACTACAATGTATGTTTGATAATACAGTTTTGTAGTTTTTTCTGAATCAGAGAATAACAGATAAATAAGGGTCCTCCCCATGTAACACTGTACTGTGTGTAAGTATAACAGATAAATAAGGTTCCTCCCCATGTAACACTGTACTGTGTGTAAGTATATCATAAATAAGGTTCCTCCCCATGTAACACTGTACTGTGTGTAAGTATATCATAAATAAGGGTCCTCCCCATGTAACACTGTACTGTGTGTAAGTATAACAGATAAATAAGGGTCCTCCCCATGTAACACTGTACTGTGTGTAAGTATAACAGATAAATAAGGTTCCTCCCCATGTAACACTGTACTGTGTGTAAGTATATCATAAATAAGGGTCCTCCCCATGTAACACTGAACTGTGTGTAAGTATATCATAAATAAGGTTCCTCCCCATGTAACACTGTACTGTGTGTAAGTATAACAGATAAATAAGGTTCCTCCCCATGTAGCACTGTACTGTGTGTAAGTATATCATAAATAAGGTTCCTCCCCATGTAACACTGTACTGTGTGTAAGTATAACAGATAAATAAGGTTCCTCCCCATGTAACACTGTACTGTGTGTAAGTATAACAGATAAATAAGTGTCCTCCCCATGTAACACTGTACTGTGTGTAAGTATAACAGATAAATAAGGTTGCTCCCCATGTAACACTGAACTGTGTGTAAGTATATCATCAATAAGGTTCCTCCCCATGTAACACTGTACTGTGTGTAAGTATAACAGATAAATAAGGTTCCTCCCCATGTAACACTGTACTGTGTGTAAGTATATCATAAATAAGGTTCCTCCCCATGTAACACTGAATTGTGTGTAAGTATATCATCAATAAGGTTCCTCCCCATGTAACACTGAACTGTGTGTAAGTATATCATAAATAAGGTTCCTCCCCATGTAACACTGTACTGTGTGTAAGTATATCATAAATAAGGGTCCTCCCCATGTAACACTGTACTGTGTGTAAGTATATCATAAATAAGGTTCCTCCCCATGTAACACTGAACTGTGTGTAAGGATATCATCAATAAGGTTCCTCCCCATGTAACACTGCACTGTGTGTAAGTATATCATAAATAAGGTTCCTCCCCATGTAACACTGCACTGTGTGTAAGTATAACAGATAAATAAGGTTCCTTCCCATGTAACACTGTACTGTGTGTAAGTATATCATAAATAAGGTTCCTCCCCATGTAACACTGTACTGTGTGTAAGTATAACAGATAAATAAGGTTCCTCCCCATGTAACACTGTACTGTGTGTAAGTATATCATAAATAAGGTTCCTCCCCATGTAACACTGCACTGTGTGTAAGTATAACAGATAAATAAGGTTCCTCCCCATGTAACACTGTACTGTGTGTAAGTATATCATCAATAAGGTTTTTCCCCATTAACACTGTACTGTGTGTAAGTATATCATAAATAAGGGTCCTCCCAATGTAACACTGTACTGTGTGTAAGTATATCATAAATAAGGTTCCTCCCCATGTAACACTGAACTGTGTGTAAGGATATCATAAATAAGGTTCCTCCCCATGTAACACTGCACTGTGTGTAAGTATAACAGATAAATAAGGTTCCTCCCCATGTAACACTGTACTGTGTGTAAGTATATCATCAATAAGGTTTTTCCCCATGTAACACTGTACTGTGTGTAAGTATATCATAAATAAGGGTCCTCCCAATGTAACACTGTACTGTGTGTAAGTATATCATAAATAAGGTTCCTCCCCATGTAACACTGAACTGTGTGTAAGGATATCATAAATAAGGTTCCTCCCCATGTAACACTGTACTGTGTGTAAGTATATCATAAATAAGGGTCCTCCCCATGTAACACTGTACAGTGTGTAAGTATATCATCAATAAGGTTCCTCCCAATGTAACACTGTACTGTGTGTAAGTATATCATAAATAAGGTTGCTCCCCATGTAACACTGTACTGTGTGTAAGTATATCATAAATAAGGGTCCTCCCCATGTAACACTGTACTGTGTGTAAGTATATCATAAATAAGGTTCCTCTCCATGTAACACTGAACTGTGTGTAAGGATATCATAAATAAGGTTCCTCCCCATGTAACACTGTACTGTGTGTAAGTATATCATAAATAAGGTTCCTCCCCATGTAGCACTGTACTGTGTGTAAGTATATCATCAATAAGGTTCCTCCCAATGTAACACTGAACTGTGTGTAAGGATATCATAAATAAGGTTCCTCCCCATGTAACACTGTACTGTGTGTAAGTATATCATAAATAAGGTTCCTCCCAATGTAACACTGTACTGTGTGTAAGTATATCATAAATAAGGTTCCTCCCCATGTAACACTGCACTGTGTGTAGGTATATCATCAATAAGGTTCCTCCCCATGTAACACTGCACTGTAAGTATAACAGATAAATAAGGTTCCTCCCCATGTAACACTGTACTGTGTGTAAGTATATCATAAATAAGGGTCCTCCCCATGTAACACTGTACTGTGTGAAAGTATAACAGATAAATAAGGTTCCTCCCCATGTAACACTGTACTGTGTGTAAGTATATCATCAATGTAACACTGTACTGTGTGTAAGGATATCATCAATAAGGTTCCTCCCCATGTAACACTGTACTGTGTGTAAGTATATCATCAATAAGGTTTTTCCCCATGTAACACTGTACAGTGTGTAAGTATATCATCAATAAGGTTCCTCCCAATGTAACACTGTACTGTGTGTAAGTATATCATAAATAAGGTTCCTCGCCATGTAACACTGTACTGTGTGTAAGTATATCATCAATAAGGTTCCTCCCAATGTAACACTGTACTTGTGTAAGTATATCATAAATAAGGGTCCTCCCAATGTAACACTGAACTGTGTGTAAGGATATCATAAATAAGGTTCCTTCCCATGTAACACTGTACTGTGTGTAAGTATAACAGATAAATAAGGTTCCTCCCCATGTAACACTGAACTGTGTGTAAGTATATCATAAATAAGGGTCCTCCCCATGTAACACTGTACTGTGTGTAAGTATATCATAAATAAGGTTCCTCTCCATGTAACACTGAACTGTGTGTAAGGATATCATAAATAAGGTTCCTCCCCATGTAACACTGTACTGTGTGTAAGTATATCATAAATAAGGTTCCTCCCCATGTAGCACTGTACTGTGTGTAAGTATATCATCAATAAGGTTCCTCCCAATGTAACACTGAAATGTGTGTAAGGATATCATAAATAAGGTTGCTCCCCATGTAACACTGTACTGTGTGTAAGTATATCATAAATAAGGGTCCTCCCCATGTAACACTGTACTGTGTGTAAGTATATCATAAATAAGGTTCCTCTCCATGTAACACTGAACTGTGTGTAAGGATATCATAAATAAGGTTCCTCCCCATGTAACACTGTACTGTGTGTAAGTATATCATAAATAAGGTTCCTCCCCATGTAGCACTGTACTGTGTGTAAGTATATCATCAATAAGGTTCCTCCCAATGTAACACTGAACTGTGTGTAAGGATATCATAAATAAGGTTGCTCCCCATGTAACACTGTACTGTGTGTAAGTATATCATAAATAAGGTTCCTCCCCATGTAACACTGTACTGTGTGTAAGTATATCATAAATAAGGTTCCTCCCCATGTAACACTGAACTGTGTGTAAGGATATCATAAATAAGGGTCCTCCCCATGTAACACTGAACTGTGTGTAAGGATATCATAAATAAGGTTCCTCCCCATGTAACACTGTACTGTGTGTAAGGATATCATAAATAAGGTTCCTCCCCATGTAACACTGTACTGTGTGTAAGTATATCATAAATAAGGTTCCTCCCCATGTAACACTGTACTGTGTGTAAGTATAACAGATAAATAAGGTTCCTCCCCATGTAACACTGTACTGTGTGTAAGTATATCATAAATAAGGTTCCTCCCCATGTAACACTGTACTTGTGTAAGTATATCATAAATAAGGTTCCTCCCCATGTAACACTGTACTTGTGTAAGTATATCATAAATAAGGTTCCTCCCCATGTAACACTGTACTGTGTGTAAGTATAACAGATAAATAAGGTTCCTCCCCATGTAACACTGTACTTGTGTAAGTATATCATAAATAAGGGTCCTCCCCATGTAACACTGTACTGTGTGTAAGTATATCATAAATAAGGTTCCTCCCCATGTAACACTGTACTGTGTGTAAGTATAACAGATAAATAAGGTTCCTCCCCATGTAACACTGTACTGTGTGTAAGTATATCATAAATAAGGTTCCTCCCCATGTAACACTGTACTGTGTGTAAGTATATCATAAATAAGGTTCCTCCCCATGTAACACTGAACTGTGTGTAAGGATATCATAAATAAGGTTCCTCCCCATGTAACACTGTACTGTGTGTAAGTATATCATAAATAAGGTTCCTCCCCATGTAACACTGTACTGTGTGTAAGTATATCATAAATAAGGTTCCTCCCCATGTGTGTGTAAGTATATCATAAATAAGGTTCTGTAACACTGTGTGTGTAAGTATATCATAAATAAGGTTCCTCCCCATGTAACACTGTACTGTGTGTAAGTATATCATAAATAAGGTTCCTCCCCATGTAACACTGTACTGTGTGTAAGTATATCATAAATAAGGTCCTCCCCATGTAACACTGTACTGTGTGTAAGTATATCATAAATAAGTGTGTCCTCCCCATGTAACACTGTACTGTGTGTAAGTATATCATAAATAAGGTTCCTCCCCATGTAACACTGTACTGTGTGTAAGTATATCATAAATAAGGTTCCTCCCCATGTAACACTGTACTGTGTGTAACACTGTACTGTGTGTAAGTATATCATAAATAAGGTTCCTCCCCATGTAACACTGTACTTGTGTAAGTATATCATAAATAAGGTTCCTCCCCATGTAACACTGTACTGTGTGTAAGTATATCATAAATACTCCCCATGTAACACTGTACTGTGTGTAAGTATATCATCAATAAAGTTCCTCCCCATGTAACACTGTACTGTGTGTAAGTATATCATAAATAAGGTTCCTCCCCATGTAACACTGTACTGTGTGTAAGTATATCATAAATAAGGTTCCTCCCAATGTAACACTGTACTGTGTGTAAGTATATCATAAATAAGGTTCAACCCAATGTGTAAGTATATCATAAATAAGGTTCCTCCCCATGTAACACTGATGTACTGTGTGTGTAAGTATATCATAAATAAGGTTCCTCCCCATGTAACACTGTACTGTGTGTAAGTATATCATAAATAAGGTTCCTCCCCATGTAACACTGAACTGTGTGTAAGTATATCATAAATAAGGTTCCTCCCCATGTAACACTGTACTGTGTGTAAGTATATCATAAATAAGGTTCCTCCCCATGTAACACTGTACTGTGTGTAAGTATATCATCAATAAGGTTCCTCCCAATGTAACACTGTACTGTGTGTAAGTATATCATAAATAAGGTTCCTCCCCATGTAACACTGTACTGTGTGTAAGTATATCATAAATAAGGTTCCTCCCCATGTAACACTGTACTGTGTGTAAGTATATCATAAATAAGGTTCCTCCCCATGTAACACTGAACTGTGTGTAAGGATATCATAAATAAGGTTCCTCCCCATGTAACACTGTACTGTGTGTAAGTATAACAGATAAATAAGGTTCCTCCCCATGTAACACTGTACTGTGTGTAAGTATATCATAAATAAGGTTCCTCCCCATGTAACACTGTACTGTGTGTAAGTATATCATAAATAAGGTTCCTCCCCATGTAACACTGAACTGTGTGTAAGTATATCATAAATAAGGTTCCTCCTCATGTAACACTGTACTGTGTGTAAGTATATCATCAATAAGGTTTTTCCCCATTAACACTGTACTGTGTGTAAGTATATCATCAATAAGGTTTTTCCCCATGTAACACTGTACTGTGTGTAAGTATATCATCAATAAGGTTCCTCCCAATGTAACACTGTACTGTGTTTAAGGATATCATAAATAAGGTTCCTCCCCATGTAACACTGTACTGTGTGTAAGTATATCATAAATAAGGTTCCTCCCCATGTATCACTGTACTGTGTGTAAGTATATCATAAATAAGGTTCCTCCCCATGTAACACTGTACTGTGTGTAAGTATATCATAAATAAGGTTCCTCCCCATGTAACACTGTACTGTGTGTAAGTATATCATAAATAAGGTTCCTCCCCATGTAACACTGTACTGTGTGTAAGGATATCATAAATAAGGGTCCTCCCCATGTAACACTGTACTGTGTGTAAGTATAACAGATAAATAAGGTTCCTCCCCATGTAACACTGTACTGTGTGTAAGTATATCATAAATAAGGTTCCTCCCCATGTAACACTGTACTGTGTGTAAGTATATCATCAATAAGGTTCCTCCCCATGTAACACTGTACTGTGTGTAAGTATAACAGATAAATAAGGTTCCTCCCCATGTAACACTGTACTGTGTGTAAGTATATCATAAATAAGGTTCCTCCCCATGTAACACTGTACTGTGTGTAAGTATATGTAACACTGTACTGTGTGTAAGAATAACAGATAAATAAGGTTCCTCCCCATGTAACACTGTACTGTGTGTAAGTATATCATAAATAAGGTTCCTCCCCATGTAACACTGTACTGTGTGTAAGTATATCATAAATAAGGTAAACACTGTACTGTGTGTAAGTATATCATAAATAAGGTTCCTCCCCATGTAACACTGTACTGTGTGTAAGTATATCATAAATAAGGTTCCTCCCCATGTAACACTGTACTGTGTGTAAGGATATCATAAATAAGGTTCCTCCCCATGTAACACTGTACTGTGTGTAAGTATATCATAAATAAGGTTCCTGTACTGTGTGTATGTAACACTGTACTGTGTGTAAGTATATCATAAATAAGGTTCCTCCCCATGTAACACTGTACTGTGTGTAAGTATATCATAAATAAGGTTCCTCCCCATGTAACACTGTACTGTGTGTAAGTATATCATAAATAAGGTTCCTCCCCATGTAACACTGTACTGTGTGTAAGTATATCATAAATAAGGTTCCTCCCTATGTAGCACTGTACTGTGTGTAAGTATATCATAAATAAGGTTCCTCCCCATGTAACACTGTACTGTGTGTAAGTATATCATAAATAAGGTTCCTCCCCATGTAACACTGAACTGTGTGTATGTATATCATAAATAAGGTTCCTCCCCATGTAACACTGTACTGTGTGTAAGTATATCATAAATAAGGTTCCTCCCCATGTAACACTGTACTGTGTGTAAGTATATCATAAATAAGGTTCCTCCCCATGTAACACTGTACTGTGTGTAAGTATATCATAAATAAGGTTCCTCCCCATGTAACACTGTACTGTGTGTAAGTATATCATAAATAAGGTTCCTCCCAATGTAACACTGAACTGTGTGTAAGGATATCATAAATAAGGTTCCTCCCCATGTAACACTGTACTGTGTGTAAGTATATCATAAATAAGGTTCCTCCCCATGTAACACTGTACTGTGTGTAAGTATATCATAAATAAGGTTCCTCCCCATGTAACACTGTACTGTGTGTAAGTATATCATAAATAAGGGTCCTCCTGTACTGTGTGTAAGTATATCATAAATAAGGTTCCTCCCCATGTAACACTGAACTGTGTGTAAGTATATAATAAATAAGGTTCCTCCCAATGTAACACTGTACTGTGTGTAAGGATATCATCAATAAGGTTCCTCCCATATATAATAAATGTCCATCTGTAATGTGTGTAAGTATATCATAAATAAGGTTCCTCCCCATGTAGCACTGTACTGTGTGTAAGTATATGTAACACACTGTGTGTAAGTATAATAAGGTTCCTCCCCATGTAACACTGTACTGTGTGTAAGTATATCATAAATAAGGTTCCTCCCCATGTAACACTGTACTGTGTGTAAGTATATCATAAATAAGGTTCCTCCCACTGTACTGTGTGTAAGTATATCATCAATAAGGTTGCTCCCCATGTAACACTGTACTGTGTGTAAGTATATCATAAATAAGGTTCCTCCTCATGTAACACTGTACTGTGTGTAAGTATATCATCAATAAGGGTCCTCCCCATGTAACACTGTACTGTGTGTAAGGATATCATAAATAAGGGTCCTCCCCATGTAACTGTGTGTAAGTATATCATATTCTGTAACACTGTTGTGTAAGTATAACATAAATAAGGTTCCTCCCATATCTGTATAAGGTTGTAAGTATATCATAAATAAGGTTCTCCCCATGTAACACTTTCAATATTCTGTATAACTGTGTGTAAGTATATCATAAATAACTTTCAATGTAACACTGTCTGTGTGTAAGTAACTTTCCATAATCTGTATAACTTTCAATATTCTGTATAACTTTCCATATTCTGTATAACTTTCAATATTCTGTATAACTTTCCATAATCTGTATAACTTTCAATATTCTGTATAACTTTCAATATTCTGTATAACTTTCCATAATCTGTATAACTTTCCATAATCTGTATAACTTTCCATAATCTGTATAGCTTTCAATATTCTGTATAACTTTCAATATTCTGTATAACTTTCAATATTCTGTATAACTTTCAATATTCTGTATAACTTTCCATAATTCTGTATAACTTTCCATAATCTGTATAACTTTCAATATTCTGTATAACTTTCATATCTGTATAACTTTCCTAATCTGTATAACTTTCAATATTCTGTATAACTTTCCATAATCTGTATAACTTTCCATAATCTGTATAACTTTCCATAATCTGTAACTAACTTTCCATATTCTGTATAACTTTCAATATTCTGTATAACTTTCCAATAATCTGTATAACTTTCCATAATCTGTATAACTTTCCATAATCTGTATAACTTTCAATATTCTGTATAACTTTCAATATTCTATAACTTTCCATAAACTTTCAATAATCTGTATAACTTTCCATAATCTGTATAACTTTCCATAATCTGTATAACTTTCCATAATCTGTATAACTTTCAATATTCTGTATAACTTTCCAATATCTGTATAACTTTCTAATCTGTATAACTTTCAATATTCTGTATAACTTTCCAATATTCTGTATAACTTTCAATATTCTGTATAACTTTCAATATTCTGTATAACTTTCAATATTCTGTATAACTTTCCATAATCTGTATAACTTTCCATAATCTGTATAACTTTCCATAATCTGTATAACTTTCCATATTCTGTATAACTTTCCATATTCTGTATAACTTTCAATATTCTGTATAACTTTCAATATTGTATAACTGTATAACTTTCCATAATCTGTATAACTTTCCATAATCTGTATAACTTTCCATAATCTGTATAACTTTCAATATTCTGTATAACTTTCCATAATCTGTATAACTTTCCATATTTTCCATAATCTGTATAACTTTCAATATTCTGTGTATAACTTTCAATATCTGTATAACTTTCAACTTTCACTATTCTGTATAACTTTCCATAATCTGTATAACTTTCCTTTCCATAATCTGTATAACTTTCAATATTCTGTATAACTTTCCATAATCTGTATAACTTTCAATATTCTGTATAACTTTCAATATTCTGTATAACTTTCCTTTCCATAATCTGTATTTCCATATTCTTATAACTTTCAATATTCTGTATAACTTTCAATATTCTGTATAACTTTCAATATTCTGTATAACTTTCAATATTCTGTATAACTTTCAATATTCTGTATAACTCTGTATAACTTTCCATAATCTTTCAATATTCTGTATAACTTTCCATAATCTGTATAACTTTCCATAATCTGTATAACTTTCAATATTCTGTATAACTTTCAATATTCTGTATAACTTTCAATAATCTGTATAACTTTCAATATTCTGTATAACTTTCAATATTCTGTATAACTTTCAATAATCTGTATAACTTTCCATAATCTGTAAACTTTCAATATTCTGTATAACTTTCCATAATCTGTATAACTTTCAATATTCTGTATAACTTTCCATTCTGTATAACTTTCCATAATCTGTATAACTTTCCATAATCTGTATAACTTTCCATAATCTGTATAACTTTCCATATTCTGTATAACTTTCCATAATCTGTATAACTTTCAATATTCTGTATAACTTTCAATATTCCTTGAAACTTTCAATATTCTGTATAACTTTCCATAATCTGTATAACTTTCCATAATCTGTATAACTTTCCATATTCTGTATAACTTTCAATAATTCTGTATAACTTTCCATAATCTGTATAACTTTCCATAATCTGTATAACTTTCCATAATCTGTATAACTTTCAATATTCTGTATAACTTTCAATATTCTGTATAACTTTCCATATTCTGTATAACTTTCAATAATCTGTATAACTTTCCATAATCTGTATAACTTTCCATAATCTGTATAACTTTCCATAATCTGTATAACTTTCAATATTCTGTATAACTTTCAATATTCTGTATAACTTTCAATAATATTCTGTATAACTTTCCATAATCTGTATAACTTTCCATAATCTGTATAACTTTCCATATAACTCTGTATAACTTTCCATAATCTGTATAACTTTCAATATTCTGTATAACTTTCAATATTCTGTATAACTTTCAATATTCTGTATAACTTTCAATAATAACTTTCAATATTCCTGTATTTCTATTCTGTATAACTTTCCATAATCTGTATAACTTTCCATAATCTGTATAACTTTCCATAATCTGTATAACTTTCAATATTCTGTATAACTTTCAATATTCTGTATAACTTTCCATAATCTGTATAACTTTCCATATTCTGTATAACTTTCCATATTCTGTATAACTTTCAATATTCTGTATAACTTTCAATATTCTGTATAACTTTCCATAATCTGTATAACTTTCCATAATCTGTATAACTTTCCATAATCTGTATAACTTTCCATAATCTGTATAACTTTCAATATTCTGTATAACTTTCAATATTCTGTATAACTTTCAATATTCTGTATAACTTTCCATAATCTGTATAACTTTCCATAATCTATATAACTTTCAATATTCTGTATAACTTTCCATAATCTGTATAACTTTCCATAATCTGTATAACTTTCAATATTCTGTATAACTTTCCATAATCTGTATAACTTTCCATAATCTGTATAACTTTCCATAATCTGTATAACTTATATTCTGTATAACTTTCAATATTCTGTATAACTTTCCATAATCTGTATAACTTTCCATAATCTGTATAACTTTATAACTTTCCATAATCTGTATAACTTTCAATATTCTGTATAACTTTCCATAATCTGTATAACTTTCCATAATCTGTATAACTTTCAATATTCTGTATAACTTTCAATATTCTGTATAACTTTCCATAATCTGTATAACTTTCCATATTCTGTATAACTTTCCATAATCTGTATAACTTTCCATATATAACTTTCTAATCTGTATAACTTTCAATATTCTGTATAACTTTCCATAATCTGTATAACTTTCCATATTCTGTATAACTTTCCATATATTCCATAATCTGTATAACTTTCCATAATCTGTATAACTTTCAATATTCTGTATAACTTTCAATATTCCTTGAAACTTTCAATATTCTGTATAACTTTCAATATTCCTTGAAACTTTCAATATTCTGTATAACTTTCCAATATTCTGTATAACTTTCCATATTCTGTATAACTTTCCATAATCTGTATAACTTTCCATATTCTGTATAACTTTCCATAATCTGTATAACTTTCCATATTCTGTATAACTTTCAATATTCTGTATAACTTTCAATATTCTGTATAACTTTCAATATTCTGTATAACTTTCAATATTCTGTATAACTTTCCATAATCTGTATAACTTTCCATATTCTGTATAACTTTCCATATTCTGTATAACTTTCAATATTCTGTATAACTTTCAATATTCTGTATAACTTTCAATATAAAGTGACATGTCTTTAACCTACAATGTTTTAAGACATGACCTTGACCTACAATATTGACATGACCTTGACCTACCATGTTGTGACACATCCTTGACGACCTCTGCCATGACCTCACCCTCCCCACTGCTGGAGACGGGCTGTCCCTCTGCCTCACCCCGGAACATGGAGGAGAGAGCATTGACCTTTTGAAGGTCATCTTCAAGCTGTTTGATGAGTAATTTCTGTTCCTGGACCGTGCCAACTACCTCTTCATACTCCAACTGTAGAGTCTTGTACTTCTCTAGAGAAACAAACATACTCAATTACTGATGATGCTAGTATTGATAAAGGACTTGAAACAAGAGGCCTACAGGATCTGTATCACCCAGTTTTAGCAGATTCATGGTCCCAATAATCTTCATATCCTGACGTATTTCACCATATGTATTAATTCTACAAAATTTCTTTCATTTCATTTAGAATATAAATACTCATTTAAATAAGTGATTTTTATTTATTGTAACAAACAAGTTTATTAATGAAAATTCATCAAATTGCTTGTATTGAACTATATTTCTGCATGCAGTAATAACTGTGACGTGTGTCATCGGGCACATTCCAGCTAAATGTCGGTGTCAGGTAAACATGCTCAGATTGCCCTAATAAACAGTTGAAGTTTCCATATTCTGAATTTTCAACGAAATCCATTCCAGCATTAAGGATGGAAAACGTTTAGAAGCAAAACCATTGACATCCTTCCCATTTGGGGCCCCATTCCCAGGTCCCTCGGGGTCAAATCCACTTTCTAAATTAAATAAATGAGAAGCAACCTAACAATAATGTTTCACACCAAATTTGGTTGAAATCCATTTTAGCATTAAAATGGAGTAGTGATTTGAAGCAAGATGTTGTCTTATTTTCCCTTTTGGGGCCCCACCCCCGCCCCCCTGGCCCCCAAGTCCCCTTGGGGTTGAATCAAATCTAATTTCAGCACCTCCCCCTTTGTGGCTCCGTCCTTCGACCCCACGGAGCTGAATAAAAAATCTCAGTTAAAGAAATGATAATCCTCACCCAATGATGCATCAGACCAAAGACAGACAACACACGATTGATATAGGTCACCTTGGCCCTTCCAGTCAGGTGACCTAATAACGGCCCTAGGGGCTGATATCTTTATTCAGAGGTAATTCACAATTTTGTAAAGTCAAACTGCCATTAAACCTTCAAGCATTTTTTTTTCTAATGCATTCAGTTGTAGTGTTAATATCATCAATGTTTATGAAAGGTCATGTATATATCACAAGACAATGTGTCACAGGCAGAATTAGGCGAAGGTTCTTCTGTCTACATCACACGAGGGTGATGGATTATATCACAGACAATTAAACTTCAGTGTCAAACATCATTAAAATAATGATTTAGAGATGGCATATCAGTTAAACAACCATTTATTGACCAATCAGAAAAAAACATGAAACATTAGGACCGTATACAGTCCTACGTTCACAGAAAATCTTAGGTCTTCACATATAAACCGATCACTTTGATCTAGAAAATCTGTGTGGTGGAAAAACTGGCCTGAAAGAAATGTAATTGGGGAAGAGGTTAACTGAAAACTTTGTCCCAGAAAATTTGTATATCTGATGATTGGATGATAAGATCAGGGAAATTCTACAGATCAACTCGGTTTTGTTGTATATCTTAATTCTGCTTTATTTACTTTGTAGAACATCTGGAGTTGAAAAACTCTGCCAAATGAGAAAATCCTGAATCTTCAATCCAGGCTGAGTAAGTATAAAATAATACACAAGACATAGAAATGATATACAATGTTTTTTATTCCAGTGTTGAAGCACCTAGAGTATAACAACTGTGTTTAGTTGTAATTAACATGGAAAAAGTTAAATGCGCTGATACATCCCTTTCAATCAGACTAGATATACTTAAATCGTGGTCCGACGTCTTTCTCTGGTGACACACGACAACACCAGGGGGCGCTATTTCATTAATGATTTAACACCAGGGGACGCCGTCCCAATAACGATTGATAAACCACAAAAAACAGAGATTAGAAAAAAAGTTGTTTTGTGTACCATGTACAGAGTAAGCATAAAGTGGGCTAAAGTTGGAAGATTGAATTCACCAGTCAAATAACACTCAAGAAATATTCAACGTTGTAATTTATCAACCTTAGGTCAAAATCATGCATTAATAAAAGATTTGTAAAATTGCATCAAAACCACAAAAAATATGGTAATCAGTTCTAAATATAGCACTCCTGGTTTCTATTTCATGGTCACTATGGTGACAAACCTCCATACATGGATCAAGACTTTATAGTCACATAGGGTTATAGAATTCACATCCTTTTATAATTAATACTCCAATTGTAACCGGGTAGATTTTTTGAAGTGTGACAACATTGCTCCTAGAATTCTGTCACAAGTATACAACCTCCTTCATAAAAATACTTAACAACTCAAAAATGAAAATAAAAAAGTACAAATTTCTCAACCAATTAACCGACAGTCACCATTTAACTCTATTTTAAAATGTTCACCTGATAAAAATTTATATCAGGGTTCACATGACATGTTTGTGTCATTTCTCTACAGATAAAATTATTAAACTCTTGATAATAAAATCTCTATATAAAATTTGATTGGTAGTAAAGGATCCATCTGGGTCAAAAAGACATTTTCTATATTTGGTAAAGTTTGCCTTAAAAGGCTTCTGTACTAAAGAGCATGGTTACAGAAAGTTTGTAGAAAAGGACAAAAAGATTTTACCATTCCACAGCTCTCTCAATCTATTTATAGACCTATTCAGCCTCAATCTATTTATAGACCTATGCAGCCTCAATCTATTTATAGACCTATTAAGCCTCAATCTATTTATAGACTTATGAAGCCTCAATCTATTTATAGACTTATAAAGCCTCAATTTATTTATAGACTTATGAAGCCTCAATCTATTTATAGATCTCATAGGCCTCAATCTATTTATATATATTTTTCCCCAAAAATCTAATTTCTTTTCCTATTTCAAGATATGAAAATCTTTTCATGCAGATCTCTGTATGATCTTTAAACAGACATTTTCTAATATCTATTGATAGACTGTATATCTATTTATTGACTTCATATATTAACAGCATGAATATCTATCTACACACTATATATCTATTAATAGCCTATATCAATTTATAGACACTGTATATCTAATTATAGACTGTATATCTATTTATAGACTGTATATCTATTTGTAGACTCTGTATATAATAAATACTTCATCGTCTAAAATGTTTGACTCAAGAATTTTTTTGTATATTTGACAGATATGTTGAATGAAGTAAGAAGTTATCTTCACTATATTATTGACTTGTACAAAAAACATTCCAATGACTTTTTGCAAATATTACAAGATTTTACTTATCAATTAACTTACTATGATCAGGTTAACATGAGACTGACCTCAATCATATAAACATTTCATGGTATACTGTGTTTGGATGTTTGACCACCAGTGTTTGGTAGAGTTATCATAGCTGAGGGAAAAACACCAAAGATAGGACTTGGCAGTCTCTACTCTTTAGACAAGGAAGATTTGCTGACAACATTCCTTGATAAAGAGCTGTGGACATGGTAGGGACAGAAGAGTAAGAAGAAGGAATGGAAATAGCAGGAAGACGGGAGGATTAACAGGGGGAAGCAGGAAGGAAGGAGGTGGGAGAGGAACAAGGTGAGGAAAGGAGGTATTAAATGAAAAGCATTTGAGGCAAGTGGTTGAGGGATGAAGAAAGCAGGAGCTGGCGAGGAGAGAATCTCAAGAGATGAGACCTGGAAAAGCAAAAGACATGGACAAAAAGAAGGTGTGGGACAGCAAGTTATAGAAGATTACAAGGCTGTATAGAAACAATAAATTTGTGTCACCTGACTTAACAGTTAAATTTTACAGGTGTTGGTGAACATAACATTTCTTTGATTACTTAACATGAGAGAAGTAGAAAAATAATCATTAGACAATTTGTTATAGTGAGTATAATTATATATATATCTATTGTATATACAACTCTCTGGGTCACTCTATAGACTTGAGCATATATATAATTATCTATATACTGATACATAGGGCAATTTATCAACAAGCCACAATATTTCTAGGAATCTTGCCTCCAAAATCGCTTGCAAATGATAAAATTGTAATAATTTGTGTCGGTTTTTCTTGGATATAATACAAGAGAAAAAATACAGATGATAAGGATTTGGAGATACATTGTTTATCATAGGGGATTACCTAACACAGGAGGCTACAAACATATATAGGAAACAAAAATAACTACACAAAAATGCAATTTGAATGAATAAAATGAAATTATTATTATGGCTCTTCAATAAAGCTTGAAGCTATCAAAACTCTCCTTTGGTCAGTAGCATTTAGAGGATCTAAACTTACATAACAAACTTACAGTGTCCAGTAACAGTCATCTCAGTGTCTTGACCACTAGCAGTCATCTCAGTGTCTTGACCACTAACAGTCATCCCCATGTCCTGATCACTAATGGTCATCCCAGTGTTTTGACCACTAGTGGTCATCCCAGTATCTTGACTACAAACAGTCATCCCCATGTCCTGACCACTAATGGTCATCCCCTGACACTGTCGAAGGAGGAGGTTATTGTCTGTAACGCCCTCCAATGAGGTAACTTTCATGTAAACATGAAGACCAATATGACAGAATAATGTAGAACATAGGCAATATTGAGTATGATGTTTATCATACAACTGGGCAAATAATTGAATCATACAAGAACTAGTTGACAAAGATAGAACAGAAGGACTGAAGCAAAAAATAGCCTGGAACCAGGAGGAGGGATCCAGGAGAGGGAAGTAAAGGGGAGATAACTTGAGGCCTTGGGATTATATCACTACGATTGTCAACAATCTTTAACAAAAAAACCCAGACTTCATTGCACGGATTTCCAGGAAAGTTGAAGTAAAATTAAAGCTGTAACCATTTCTGTGTTAATCTGGACTTAGTCTATCCTTGGTCTAAAATCAGAGGAAAAATAAAGTCAGCAACAGGTGAGGAAAAACAGGTGAATATTACAGGTAAAATCTGACACAAATATAACCAGAAAACTGAAAACACAGAGACACATAAAAAGTGTATCTTATAAAACAAAACACTGTGTGACTTGTACTTAAAAGTAATGACATTAAAACATTTAATTAATCTTGTTTTTAACCCAGAAATTTAAATGTGTTCACCATATCATGTAAGGTAAAATGTAGATAACCTGTGCCAAGCTGACCGCAGTGTTTACTAGTGTTACGGCACCACGATGATATTCTCACTTATATATATATATTGTACAACAAGATGCTACCTCACATTTTCATTTAAAATAAAATATGACCTACGAGAAGAGTAAGAATTTGAAAACGAGAGAAATTTCAAGAGGTCAAAATTTGAACCCTTGACCATTCAATTTGAATATTCTGACTTCTTAGAATTTAAATTAAAAAATAAAAAAATGATAGAATGTTGACTCATTTACACAAGACATGAACAACTGTTTAGGTGAGAAAAATGAACACTTCAAAATCCTTAGCTACTGAACAATAAAGATTTAACATAGTAAAGTTTGGCTTACATTGCTATAAAAATCTACATTCTCTAGAAGAAAAAAAAATTTGGCTTCTCGCTATGAACAATTGATTGCACTTAAAACGTGAATGAATCAACAGACCGTAGCTGTGAGGAAAGAGATATCCTACTCAAACTTAAACAAATTGCACTGTAAACATCCAACCAACATATTACACAAAATCATTATAACTACTGAACTGAAAAAATATTGCGGCGTAAGGGGAGACAACTCCCGTCCATCTATGTACACATATTTTATATATATATATAAATCAACTACTACATTCTTAGACTAAATTTTCTTTGGTTAAAATCTTTATAATTACAAAATGCTAAAAGTAACATGATACATCTGTGTGTACCTCAATGGTGGTAATAGTGCGTTTCTCACACCATTGCTTTAACATAGTGTTAACTTACCTAAAGAAAACTGCCTCAAGAAAAATGAAAACATTGAGGACGACGTGGAATGTAACAAAATGTGTTACATATATACTCTCAACATTTTGTTACCTGAAATAACACTACAATATTTTCCTTTAATAGCCTTTTTTTCTTTTTCTTTTTTTTTTTTTTTTTTTGTACGAATTTGTTTTCAACACTTTTAAAGCCAATTCTGTGGAATTTTTCAATTAAAAATTTTCAAAGTGAAATCTTAATCAACTTTCTGAACTAAACAATCATAAAAAAATATAGACTGGGAATATGGAAGAAGTTTCCTTAAAAGACTGACGCATTTCTGATAAAATAACACAGTGTTACGTAATGGCTGAGAAATTCAACATCTTCATCTTAATTTGCATATTATACTTAGCACTGAATAAGTAATAAGTAAACATAATAAAACACATTTCTTTATACATCAGAAGATATGGAAACAGATACCTATTGCACAAGGTGACACATCACCATCTTAACCATTCTACATCCAGGTTCTGTTACAGGCACTGGAGAAATGAGATATCAGCATAGCACAGTGATTGGGGTAAGGAACCCAGAGTGGGGCCATAGATTTAGTACAGTGATTGGGGTAAGGAACCCAGAGTGGGGCCATAGATTTAGTACAGTGATTGGGGTAAGGAACCCAGAGTGGGGCCATAGATTTAGTACAGTGATTGGGGTA
Source organism: Ylistrum balloti (assembly GCF_031769215.1). Lineage (NCBI taxonomy): Eukaryota > Metazoa > Mollusca > Bivalvia > Pectinida > Pectinidae > Ylistrum > Ylistrum balloti. The sequence goes on along the minus strand of NW_026782758.1, from coordinate 247,483 downwards.
AGGAACCCAGAGTGGGGCTATAAATTTAGTAGCATTGCGATGCTGGAAAGCCAGGAAATGTTCCATAGGTATGGTACTGCGATGAGGGTGGAGAAGGGTGGGGCCAGAGGTACGATAATGTGACCTGGGTGATACTAAATTCTACAAGATATTTCCTTTAGGGATATGTGATACATGTATATCATACCTATATTTTGTGATTAGGTTATCTCCCTTGATGCTTTTTCTCTTGAAATATATACTAGTTTTAATTTTGGTGTAAAAATGATGTTGAGGGATTTCTGTGCTGTTTAAAAACATCTGAAATAAATGCTGGCATTTTGTTGTAACGTACTATATTTTGTACCATTTTGTCATCAGTTAAACTCTTAATCTAGTTCTCTACTCCAGAGTAAGATTAGTGAGGCCAACTACACCTGGATCCCACACCTCATTTCCATTGTACAGAGTAAGATTAGTGAGGCCAACCACACCTGGATCCCACACCTCATTTCCACTGTACAGAGTAAGATTAGTGAGGCCAACCACACCTGGATCCCACACCTCATTTCCATTGTACAGAGTAAGATTAGTGAGGCCAACCACACCTGGATCCCACACCTCATTTCCATTGTACAGAGTAAGATTAGTGAGGCCAACTACACCTGGATCCCACACCCCATTTCCACTGTACAGAGTAAGATTAGTGAGGCCAACAACACCTGGATCCCACATCTCCACTGTACACAGTTAGTGGTTAGTGACATCTACATTCCTGCCTCTGAACCTCTTAAATATCATAAACATTTTGATTTGTAGACATTGACAGAGAAACCTTGTAACTGATTACCTTAGCTGTACATTTCTTTGCCTTTTTAACATTAAAATAATAATTCAACTGATAAATTAGTGATCATTTCATAAATGTTTGATTGTTTGTGGCAAATCTGTAATTCAAACTTTCTGAAAGAGAAATTCTCTGCACAGCCACCCCAGGTTGACCTCTGCCATAGATCAGCATAAATTGACCTGTGACACAGGTCACTGGCAGATGACTCCTAACATAGGTCTTTCATGAACCTACCTATGTCACAAGTCATGCATGACAAGTTAATTTCTTGCATAGGTCTTTCATGAGCTGACCTTTGACTGGTTGACCTTTGACACCAGTCAAAGGTCATTATGACCTGGCCATTAAAACTGGTCGTCTGTAGCAAGATTATACCTACAAATATTTGATTATGCTCATAATTTGTATATAATTAATATCCCATTAGACCAGTCCGGGACCAATCCAGAAAACACCCCTACAGAATGCAATAGATTGACCCTTCACAGCTCTGTAGGTAGCTGTTATCAGTAGACCGATTCAGAACACCCCTACCGAATGTAATAGATTATTCCTCTTTTAGCCCTTTGGCATCAGCAGACTAATCTAGAACACCCCTACAGAATCAAATAGATTGGTCATGCAAATTCATCTGAGGTACAATAGGGATGAAAGGAAGATTAGATAAAGGTGAAAATTCCTGGTACTTGTCAGATACAGCACTCACACTAACACACATTCTAATGTATCAACTTTTTAATAAATGACAATAAACTGACCGAGAGGCAAAGTGAAATGGAAACTGACCATTGTCCACAGACAATGTTATAGGCTAAATACTGAAGATAGCATAAATGGTGACCGCACGGCTAATTGCCTAACGTACCACCGGTAGTCACACATTTACAGACTTTGGCAAAAATTCTAATGATCAAATATAAAAATAGTTAACAAGAAACTTTGAATTCACAAATACATGTAATGGTTAAGGGCCATTACCTTAACACAACAACGATAATTGTAAAAAAAAAAAAAATAAAAAATTATGAAGAATTGTCCAAAATGCCTTTATCTTAAAAAAAGTCAGTTGATAAAACGCACAACTTACCATGAGCAACAAACTATATACATAACAGGTGTCAACTCTTGCTCAATGAAAACCTTCAACAGCTGAGCGGTGTAACAAGGGTCACGCACTTACTTAGCACAAGAATAAGTGTAAATGTGAATTACCAGTCTGTAAATACTTTGGCTATTAGCTACTTATGTGTTGTTTGTCTGTGTGTGAACTTGGCACTACTAGAGCATGTCTCCATGGTTACACACATACATAGCACCTCTCGCACAGCTCTCTGCTGTCACAGTGTGTAGTCCAAAGTTTCTACCCACAAAAAATTGAGCAAATCCTTTTTTTGCAAAATTGTTTTTTTCTTTTCAAAGTAAAATTTGAAATTCATTGCAACCCTGAAATATTGCACTCAATTTACTTTATTTTACACACATTGTTTAATACAATTTCTAACAAAATATCTCACACTGAACACATCGCGACTAGACAACAACCATAAATGGCGCTGAACACACTACGTATACTTGAACCAGTCGCAAGACTCTGAACACACTACGTATACTTGAACCAGTGGTGAGACTCTGAACACACTACTCCCCCCGTTATTGTTACGCAGGCCTACAGAATCATCAACAATAATAGTATATATAATGATAACATCTTTGTGTCAAAAAAGTATAAACAAATGAAAAAAAAAAAAAAAATATGTATATATATATATATATTATATAAAGCAAAGAGCTAACCCTTCAAGGGATTGAACACATGTTGTCCTGCTGCGAGCCATTCCGGGCACTCAAGTGCCGCAAAACCACAGAATATATATCAACACTTTCATCCGAGGTAGTCCAGGATGACTTTGTCACTGTTGATCCACGTACTGAAACACCAGCTTACTCATCCATAAGGAATACACTCCAAAGTAGTATTTTCCCTCTGTAAATTTGCACCAAAAATTGCTGGCTCACACACACGCACACATACCTTTAGAGTCACGAGTAAAAATGCGCCTACAACACAGATTATAACAAAAAAGTAACTGTACATACATTGTAGTGAAAAGGTATAAAAAGTATCTTTGTATAAAAATAGATTAAGCTACCCTTCCAGGAAATACTGTTGTAGAATCACTGAGATTGACACTTATAGCTCGTGGCCGATAGGCCCCACTCCTACAAATATATCTGACCGGCATCAATGTTTCCAACAGGCCGAGTTTCAGGCCTGCCAGTACTGCCCTTAACCTTTTGGAGCTTTAGAATTTTGCTCTTCACTTTTTGGGGCTAAAAAATTTTCCTTTCACCTTCAGGGCTGTAACATCTGCCCTTTTCTATGTTGTGGCTCTGTACATTACCTCTGCTGAAGTAGGCCAGATATATGGCTGAGATTGTCTAGCACTCCAGCCCCTCCATACACAGCTTTAGAATTCCCAGCCCCCACCTGGACTGTGCTGCAGATTGCTTTGGAGTTTCTCTATACTGGCAGACCGATCAAATTCATCCCAGTCCTCATCTGGCGATTCTATTGACTTTTGTAACTTGTCAATTTTTGTACACCGCTCATAACGCGGTTTTACGCCACTGGATCCATTGACATCCTCATTTTCTTTTTCCAAGTCCTCTTCTGTCTCTTCTCCCTCACTCACTTCTACACCCTCGTCTCGCGACACACTGCTCTGTAGACATGTGTAACCACCTGTCGTCGTAGGCGTTTTAGTTTTGTCAAGCTGGCGTCCCTCCGAAACATACTGGGGATTGGAGCGTTTTCGTTTGTTGACTCCCACCTGGGGCAGTGCCTGTAATGCTGCTTGCTTAAACTGCGTATCGTCGCCTGAACCGCCATTGTCATCCTTCCCCTCTTCAACAAGGGAAGATGCTTTTGATGATAGTGGAGACGCCTCACCTGAAATACGGTCATTTTCAACCTCCTCTTCATTCTGTCCTTCACTATTCTCAGCCCCAGACCGTTGAGTGTTAACAGGTTCAAACTGCGGAAACAGCCACTGACTGGAGCCTTCGTTACCCTGGAAACTCTGCTGAAATTGGTTACCATCTCCCGACATACTAGAGATGTCACTCTGGTCAGAGTTGTCATCTGTTGGCTCTGACTTAACGATATTCCCCGAAAAATCACTGAAGTTTGAGCCAGGTGCTGGACCAGCCGTGTTGCCTGCATGTTGCTGTTGTTTTGCTCTCATGCGGTGATTGTGGAACCAGTTAATGACCGTCTTCACTCCAACATTAAGTTCGTTAGCCAGACCTTCGATGGTGCTCTGGTTTGGGTACGGGTCCTGGTTGTATGCCATTCGCAATTTTTCCTTTTGATCTTCGTTGAAAAAGACGCGTGGGCGTTTTGGTGCTGATGGTGAGTCGTAGGAACGATCATCGACACTGCTGCTTCTTCTCCGTCGCTGAGCTGTAAACATTGAGTACAATCAGTTAGCATCAGAACAAGGCTAAACCAACAAATAGAACAACTTCAAAAATCTTCACTCAGCAAAATATATCAACATACTGTGACAGTGTTTTACTAAAGTATACAGGACACATGGAGACGGTTAAGAGTTTCTCTGTTCAATTTCTTTTCGAGGCAGTTATTATTTTACATGATTTTATTCTACCTTCAAAAACAACGAAAAATTGAACGCACAAAATAACTTTTACACAAACAATTTTTGCACAGTATAAACTTCCTCTTTCAAAATGAATGTACTGCTCCCAACACTTGCCAGTATATAGTATTTAGATGGAAATTCTGTGGTACAGATGTTTAGGTAGTGTACACAATAGACTTCCTTTGGCTATCCTATAATAATTCTTTCGCATCTTTTGTACAATCTTTTGATCAGTAAACAATACTGTGAGGTTCAAAATCCATGAACTACCTTACTGTCAACTTCTCCTATCTTGTATAAAAATGACATTTTTAAATTCTAAAACAGGCATGCCCTGTACAAAGTCCATTATATACTCAAAATATCAAAACTGACTACAGATCCGTTAAACATATCACAGTTCAGTGAAAAATAAACTATATAATCAATCATTTAGTCCCAAATATGGACAATCTCTGTGATTGACAGTCCCCTGTGATTGACAGTCCCTGTGATTGACAGTCCCCTGTGATTGACAGTCCCTGTGATTGACAGTCCCCTGTGATTGACAGTCCCTGTGATTGACAGTCCCCTGTGATTGACAGTCCCTGTTATTGACAGTCCCCTGTGATTGACAGTCCCTGTGATTGACAGTCCCTTGTGATTGACAGTCCCTGTGATTGACAGTCCCCTGTGATTGACAGTCCCTGTGATTGACAGTCCCTGTGATTGACAGTCCCTGTGATTGACAGTCCCCTGTGATTGACAGTTCCTGTTATTGACAGTCCCTGTGATTGACAGTCCCCTGTGATTGACAGTTCCTGTTATTGACAGTCCCTGTGATTGACAGTCCCCTGTGATTGACAGCCCCCTGTGACAGCCCCCTGTGATTGACAGCCCCCTGTGATTGACAGTCCCCTGTGACAGTCCCCTGTGATTGACAGTCCCCTGTGATTGACAGTCCCTGTGATTGACAGTCCCTGTGATTGAAAGTCCCCTGTGATTGACAGTCCCTGTGATTGACAGTCCCCTGTGACAGTCCCTGTGATTGACAGTCCCTGTGATTGACAGTCCCTGTGATTGACAGTCCCCTGTGATTGAGACAAGTTATACTGTTTCTATTTGTAGTAGCAATGAAAAGGTTTAAAACAAATTCAGAATGCTTGTTTACGTATGTATGCTAATGTCACTAGTTTCCCTCATGATCCCAATAACTTACTTGACCTGAAAGAAAACTCTGATAAGTAACAGCATTGGAAGTTAGAGTGTTGTACCTTTGATTTCGTTCTGGTAGTGCTTGAGACGTTCTACATTGTGCGGATCACTCAACCATAGGTGCATTTTAATGAAAGGCTCACGGCCTTTGATACTGAGCATGTGCCAGGGCTTGGGCTTAGACAAGAGCTCACTAACTGAGCCCTGTGACAGCCCAAGCACAGCCTCTCCAAACAGCTTCTGGCCCAGATTGTGAAACTGAAGAACATCCTTGACCCTAGAGGTCAATTCCAAGGTGTCTATCTCGGAGGTCATGGCCACAACTTCCAACATGGAGGATGGATAGGAGAAGGATGCCCAGTTGTAGTGTTGACCAAGGATTTGGGCGGGGGTACTGTGCGGTGGGAGGATCTGCTGACGGAGATGGTGAAGGGGGTGGTCGGGAGGTACTTGGGTGCTCGCGACGGCTACAGGGGTCGACTTTTCCGGGGGCGACACTAGCGTGAAGGAGAAACAAAAACTGAAGGTAGGACCGTGTGGATTGGCTGGTACAATGAGGTTATTACAGGGTTAGCATTAGTAGGGCTTTGGGACTGTTGTACACGGGTTAGTGGTTAGTGACACGATAACTTGATATACAGCTGGGTATGGCTAGCTCAACAGTATGAAGCTGGTTAGTTCAAACATAAGGCATTTAGTTACAGTCTTCAAATTATCTTTTTTTGTTTAACATGGAAAGGCAAGCTTTGAATTATCCTATTTAACATGGTCAAACATTTTTAAAAATTGGTATTTCAATCCTATGGAATCCCTTGTCAAACTCAATTGTATTTTCTTTTTTCAGTCTTGAGTAATACTTCTCGTTTGTAAAATTGTACCAAAGACCCAAATGAATAACACTTTTTGCTTCAAATTAAGAGTTAGATACAGAGCAAAACCATGAATTAAACTGCATCATACAGCTGTTTTGTCCTTTTTAGGACTCATCAGTGATGCTAAGTGCTGAAATTTTGAATCCGAGGAGACGACCAAGGAAAACCCAAAGTAATTGAAAGAAATGTCAAAATCTAGATGGGGCAGTGCAGTAGCCTTATAATTCAATAAATTTTGTAACTTTCATTATTTGATAATTTTAGAGCAATGTCAAATACATGTGTATATTTAGCTATTTTTTTTTTTTTTTAATAATTTCTATGAGAGTCTCTCCATTTTGTGTTAACATTTGTTTAATTACATATTTATATAATGTCCAAATTATTGCTGGATAAAAATCACCATCTTATTCCATAATGAAAATTGCCCTTGGTTTGTGAGTGTTTATAGGGTTTTGGAGAATTATAATGGGTTAAGCAAGTTGAAATGGTTTGAGAGATTTAAAGCAGTCTGTGATATTTTGTTGGTGGGTGTGATATTTTGTTGGTGGGTGTGATATTTTGTTGGTAGGTGTGATATTTTGTTGGTGGGTGTGGTATTTTGTTGGTGGGTGTAATATTTTGTTGGTGGGTGTGATATTTTGTTGGTAGGTGTGATATTTTGTTGGTGGGTGTGATATTTTGTTGGTGGGTGTGATATTTTGTTGGTGGGTGTGATATTTTGTTGGTGGGTGTGATATGTTGTTGGTGGGTGTGATATTTTGTTGGTGGGTAAGGTATTTTGTTGGTGGGTGTGATATTTTGTTGGTGAGTGTGATATTTTGTTGGTGGGTGTAATATTTTGTTGATGGGTGTGATATTTTGTTGATGGGTGTGATATTTTGTTGGTGAGTAAGGTATCTTGTTGGTGGGTGTGATATTTTGTTGGTGGGTGTGATATTTTGTTGGTGGGTGTGATATTTTGTTGGTAGGTGTGATATTTTGTTGATGGGTGTGATATTTTGTTGATGGGTGTGATATTTTGTTGATGGGTGTGATATTTTGTTGGTGAGTAAGGTATCTTGTTGGTGGGTGTGATATTTTGTTGGTGGGTGTGATATTTTGTTGGTGGGTGTGGTATTTTGTTGGTGAGTAAGGTATCTTGTTGGTGGGTGTGATATTTTGTTGGTGGGTGTGATATTTTGTTGGTGGGTATAATATTTTGTTGATAGGTGTGATATTTATTTGGTGGGTGTGGTATTTTGTTGGTGGGTGTGATATTTTGTTGGTGGGTGTGATATGTTGTTGGTGGGTGTGATATGTTGTTGGTGGGTGTGATATTATGTTGATGGGTGTGGTATTTTGTTGGTGAGTAAGGTATTTTGTTGGTGGGTGTGATATGTTGCTGCTGGATGTGATATTGTGTTGATGGGTGTGGTATTTTGTTGGTGAGTAAGGTATTTTGTTGGTGGGTGTGATATTATGTTGATGGGTGTGGTATTTTGTTGGTGGGTGTGATATTTTGTTGGTTGGTGTGATTTGGTGGGTGTGATATTTTGTTGGTGGGTGTGATATTTTGTTGGTGGATGTGATATTTTGTTGGTGGGTGTGATGTTTTGTTGGTGAGTAAGTCATTTTGTTGGTGAGTGTGATATTTTGTTGGTGGGTGTGATTTTTTGTTGGTGGGTGTGATATTTTGTTGGTGGGTGTAATATTTTGTTGGTGGGTGTGAAATTTTGTTGGTGAGTGTGATATTTTGTTGGTGGGTGTGGTATTTTGTTGGTGGGTGTGATATTTTGTTGGTGGGTGTGAAATTTTGTTGATGGGTGTGAAATTTTGTTGATGGGTGTGATATTATGTTGATGGGTGTGATATTTTGTTGGTGGGTGTGATATTATGTTGGTAGGTGTGATATTTTGTTGGTGGGTGTGATATTTTTTTGGTGGGTGTGATATTTTGTTGGTGGGTGTGATATTTTGTTGGTAGGTGTGATATTTTGTTGGTTGGTGTGATATTATGTTGATGGGTGTGATATTTTGTTGGTGGGTGTGATATTATGTTGGTAGGTGTGATATTTTGTTGGTGGGTGTGATATTTTTTGGTAGGTGTGATATTTTGTTGGTGGGTGTGATATTTTGTTGGTAGGTGTGGTATTTTGTTGGTGGGTGTGATATGTTGTTGGTGGGTGTGATATTTTGATGGTGGGTGTGATATGTTGTTGGTGGGTGTGGTATTTTGTTTGTGGGTGTGATATCTTGTTGGTGGGTGTGTTGGTGGGTGTGATATTTTGTTGGTGGGTGTGATATGTTGTTGGTGAATGTAATATCTTTTGGTGGGTAAGGTATTTTGTTGGTGGGTGTGATATTTTGTTGGAGAGTGTGATATTTTGTTGGTGGGTGTGATATTTTGTTGGTGAGTGTGATATTTTGTTGGTGGGTGTGATATTTTGTTGGTTGGTGTGATATTTTGTTGGTGGGTGTGATATTTTGTTGGTGGGTGTGCTATTTTGTTGGTGGGTGTGATATGTTGTTGGTGAGTGTGATATTTTGTTGGTGGGTAAGGTATTTTGTTGGTGGGTGTGATATTTTGTTGGTGAGTGTGATATTTTGTTGGTGGGTAAGGTATTTTGTTGGTGGGTGTGATATTTTGTTGGTGAGTGTGATATTTTGTTGGTGGGTGTGATATTTTGTTGGTGGGTGTGATCTTTTGTTGGTGGGTGTGATATTTTGTTGGTGGGTGTGAGTTATGAATGAAATACGATGACAAAATGTTTGTTGGTGGGTGTGATATTTTGTTGGTGGGTGTGATATTTTGTTGGTGGGTGTGAGTTATGAATGAAATACGATGACAGAATGTTTTGGCCCATTCTTTTATAGGATTAAGTTGTTTGTTTGGTTAATGCCCCTTAATGTAGTCAGGTTCATATTGGGGCTGGTGTTCTGGTAGAAGCTAGTGACTTCTAACCATCCAATCACTGCGGGCAGGAGGTCTGCTGAACATTGTCCAAATAAAGTTGGGTAAATATAAGGTGCCAAAGGGCACAAAAGGAACATTACGGGGACGGTTTATAAACAAGGCTGTCTGAGAAACACAAACTGTCCCAGGTAAGGATTGAACCCTTGACCTGAGATGTTTACCTAATCTAAGCTATTATACAGCTCCAGTTAGAATGATTTTAATGTTCAGAACTAATCACTGAAGGTAGACTTATGTCTCTAAGAATTATGATTATTTCTACTGATTATTATATAATTACAAGTTTAAATGTGAACATGTGTTTTTGTTGTGTTTGTTTTGTAACATGTCTCATAGTGTATATTCTTGTCTGACATCACCTGTGTCATCCGATATCTGGGAGCTCTGTGGGTGTTGGAATAAATATATTAGTACAAGTCGGCATTCAGGAGGGATAGGGGGCACTGCATACAGGAGTATATATAGATATATATATAGGCCAGGGGTTAAGGGCGCCGTCTGCCATGCATCCATCCTCCATCTTGTTACGATATGTGGATAAATATGTATATATACATAAAATAGAAATGCTTCGTTTGTTTAATAAGACATGCACATCGTTATATATACTGGATTAGAGGCATGTAACAGTTGGTACACGCGCTGTTTACTGGCTGCAGTATCACATCAGAGATTCCTATATAGTACGTTAACAAAGCTGTTAGGAGAGGACTGTCCAAATTATATCAGCAGATATATAAAGACTATATAAACAGAGTTATTCCCCTTCCCATTTTTTATCTCCACAAAAATCTCACTTTCAGAATTTGATTTCAGCAGTTTTCACTATTACCACGCTGTGGTAGTCATTCCTCCGTTCTCTTAAGTAGCTATCTCCCTTCTTAAACCAAATTTCAATATGTCAACAGAATCATTTCCCTTCCTACATTAAAGTTAAATAGAGTTACTTCCCCTCTGCCTTCACAAATTTCAACAGAGTAAGCTTCCTGTAAATCACACTTTAAATATCCTTTTTTTCATAAACAGAACTGAGGCATTATTTATCTCCTTTTCAGTGATGAGGTTATATTATCAAAAAAAACTTTGAACATATTAATAACACCTGACTGATCAAAGATATCATCAATTAAAACCAAGCAACTAAATAATATCATAGAGTTATCTCCCTTAGTACAATGAATCAAATACCTGTGATAAATTATTGGAGTAAATAAATGGAAAACAAATCCAGACTATAACCAATTACTGATTTAAAACCTACTCTAGAATCAACTACCCTTTCACCACCAGGTCAGCTATCCCTGGCCTAAGATTCCACACCAACCCCTTGCCCTTGCTACCCATTCTCCACCCCTTGAACAACTGTATCTGTCTTAATGATCCAAACCAACACCAACCCCTGGCTATCCCTTCCCTACCCTCTAGAGCTGCCTCTGCCCTAAGAGTCCACCAACCCCTGGCTATCCCTTCCCTACCCTCTAGAGCTGCCTCTACCCTCAGAGTCCATACCAACCCCTGGCTATCCCTTCCCTACCCTCTAGAGCTGCCTCTACCCTCAGAGTCCACCAACCCCTGGCTATCCCTTCACTATCCTCTAGAGCTGTCTCTGCCCTCAGAGTCCATACCAACCCCTGACTATCCGTTCCCCACCCTCTTGAGCTGACTCTGCCCTCAGAGTCCACCAACCCCCGGCTATCACTTTCCTACCCTCTAGAGCTGTCTCTGCCCTCAGAGTCCATACCAACCCCTGGCTATCCCTTCCCTACCCTGTAGAGCTGCCTCTACCCTCAGAGTCCACCAACCCCTGGCTATCCCTTCACTATCCTCTAGAGCTGTCTCTGCCCTCAGAGTCCACCAACCCCTGGCTATCCCTTCCCTACCCTCTAGAACTGTCTCTGCCCTCAGAGTCCACCAACCTCTAGCTATCCCTTCCCTACCCTCTAGAGATGCCTCTGCCCTCAGAGTCCACCAACCCCTGGCTATCCCTTCCCTACCCTCTAGAGCTGCCTCTACCCTCAGAGTCCACCAACCCCTGGCTATCCCTTCACTATCCTCTAGAGCTGTCTCTGCCCTCAGAGTCCATACCAACCCCTGACTATCCGTTCCCCACCCTCTTGAGCTGACTCTGCCCTCAGAGTCCACCAACCCCCGGCTATCACTTTCCTACCCTCTAGAGCTGCCTCTGCCCTCAGAGTCCATACCAACCCCTGGCTATCCCTTCCCTACCCTGTAGAGCTGCCTCTACCCTCAGAGTCCACCAACCCCTGGCTATCCCTTCACTATCCTCTAGAGCTGTCTCTGCCCTCAGAGTCCACCAACCCCTGGCTATCCCTTCCCTACCCTCTAGAACTGCCTCTGCCCTCAGAGTCCACCCTCTAGCTATCCCTTCCCTACCCTCTAGAACTGCCTCTGCCCTCAGAGTCCACCAACCCCTGGCTATCCCTTCCCTACCCTCTAGAACTGCCTCTGACCTCAGAGTCCACCAACCCCTGGCTATCCCTTCCCTACCCTCTAGAGATGCCTCTGCCCTCAGAGTCCAACAACCCCTGACTATTCCTTCCACACCCTCTAGAGATGCCTCTGCCCTCAGAGTCCACCAACCCCTGACTATTCCTTCCACACCCTCTAGAGCTGTTTCTGTCCTAAGTTCACAGTACACTTGCTTGCTGTGTTAGCATCATGCATGTTAGATGCTGACAAGAGCGGTAAGTCTATGTAAATAATTGGAAGAGGAACTGCCATCTCCATTACTTGTATTTCACCCCACTTCACATGTATTTCCAAAGCTAATACAAGAAAACTAATACTCATTGTAATTTTTTCACCCAAGAGAATGTTGCTTGATTGAACATGAAATGCTGGTAACATGGAAAGTGAAATGAAATACAAATGATAGGAAGTGGTCAGCAATCTCCTGACATAATGATCAGTAAAGCAGGAGGCTTGACCACAGATTCCTCCTCCAAAATAACGGTTCTTGTTACTATCAGACAAGTTCAGCAAAAATTCAATCTTTATCACAAATAATAAATTATTTCAGGAAAACAAATGGATATAAACATGTTTAAAGAAAATTACAAAAAATTGTGTTCTCGTCAAAATAAATTCTTTTTTTTTAGATTAAATTAATAGTTTGAGATAAATAACTTACTTTGTTCCCCTGGGAGTCGATTACCAGCCGATCTCATCAGCTTTTCTGGTGGGATGTGATACTGTGACGCCACCAGTTTGGGGATAGCCTCTGTGTCCTCTAAGAAGATCTGCATTCTAATGAAGGGTTCTCTCCCTTTCTGTGTGAGCATGTGCCATGGCTTTGGGCGTGCAAGGAGATCGCTGACTGATCCCTGGGATAAGCCTAGAACACTCTCCCCAAATAGACGCTGACTGATCGAATACTGACTTAACGTCTCCTTCACCTGTTTTACTAACTCCTCTGTACCAATGTTACCATATTTGTCAAATTGTTCTTGTGTGATAGGGGGCAGCACCGCCCGCAAGGGTTTGTTAGAAGACACACCCACATGGGGTCGTGACATCACAGAGTTGGCAATGCTTTGCATACGCTGTAGTGGTGAGATACACTCTGCTGGGGCGTATGATCCAAAACGGGGTTTGTCATACCCATTCTCATGACCATTCATCTTGGGTCTAACTAAGAAAAAGGCACTTCCTGCATGATGAATGGGGTCGGAGGGCGACTTATCAGAGCTGCCGGAGGTGGGTGTGGTTGGTGCCGAGTTGCTGTGTTTACTCAAGTCAATAGGACCGTTAGACTGGAATCCGTTGAACTGTGATCCCAAATCATCCGATGTACTATCTGGTGGCTCTGTCTTTACCGTTGGGTTCTCTGGTGAACTGTGTGAGCGTCTTATTTCACCTGGCTCCTGGTCTTCCTTCTGGGCATTTACAGCAAGCCGTGCTAGCTCCTGCTGGTACATTGAGCTGGCAGCGAGATTTCCAGCACTCTCTGCAGCCTTTGCCAGCTTGAGAAGTTCCTGTCGGTAGATACGTTCAACCATTTCCTTTGAGGACACAGAGTTCTCAACATTGTCTCGATGTCGCTCTCCATCCATGCTATATTTTCTTGAGTGTGATGTTTGATGTCCATGATTGGATGAGGATACAGAATTCGGACTGCGTAGTGCTACCTGGTGGTCAGAAACTTGTGCAAGTCGTGTCATCTCTTGCTGGTAAATACTGCTTGCCATGGCAGACGCCACCTGGTGCTGAAAGAGAAATAAGAGAATAAAACTGATCCAGAAATATTGCTGAGAGGTAAACTTTGTAGAACTATTGTGACCTCTATATCAAGCTTATATTATACACACTGAGAAAATCAGTACATTTCAATCTGAGATTGAATTAATTTTGTTACACTGAATGTTACCTACTTTTTTGACTGTGACCTACTTTTTGACTGAGACCTACATTATTTGACTGTGACCTACATAGTTTGGCTGTGACCTACATTGTTTGACTGAGACCTACATTGTTTGACTGTGACCTACATTGTTTTACTGTGACCTACATCGTCTGACTGACCTACATCGTCTGAATTTGTCATACATTGAGACTATAACCTACATTGTTGAAATGTGACCTACATCACTTGTATGTGACCTACATTATCTGTATGTGACCTACATTGTCTGATGTACATTTTCTTACCAACACTGATGTGACCAACCTAATACTATAGTAATTTTATCTTTGTCCCTGACACAGTGATATTGTTTCCTGGTATTACCTGTTCCATGGCCTTTTTCATGTGCATAGCTTTTTGAGCGTCGTTAAGGATTTGAGCAATGCGTTCCTCCGTGTGCGAGTCATCGTGCTGCACACTAGGCACGAGGTGCTGCGAGCCTGTGAAGAGCACAGGGAGTAGAGAGTTAAACATTGATGATGATATTCCCTCATTTCCACTTGTTACTGCAGTTACTGCTGCTGTTGCTGCCTTGTTTGCTGCAAGAGAAATCATCGTCATGGTAACATGGCACGTTAGTAGCTGTGTTACCCATCACCATGGCAATGTGTGACTATCAGGAGTCACAGGTGACCTTCAGAAGGCATCATTTGACTTCTAAATGTCAAATAGCACCTCTATGCCACCAATGACTCCAAAATGACACACAGGGGTTTAATGTTTTTGGAAAGGCAGCAAACAGCAAGCAGTAAACTTGGATGTGGATCATAAATACATAGATTTACAATTAGGACACATCAAAGTCATTCAATTTTCTGGTGATTGTGTCAGTTTATGGTTTCTAAAATTTTTGAGCTCATTGTATTTTCAGTATATATTCTTATTTCCCCCTAAAATGAATATATGAGTTTGATAAAGCCTTCATGTTAAAAAAACTCAAAAAAACCCGAACAGACAACAACACTACATTAATACCAGTATTACACGTCTGTAAGAATCAGTAGTTCAGTAACATGGTAACGTTATCTATAAAACTACACAGAATTCTACTACCTAGCACACGTTATCTATAAAACTACACAGAATTCTACTACCTAGCACACGTTATCTATAAAACTACACAGAATTCTACTACCTAGCACGCGTTATCTATAAAACTACACAGAATTCTATAAAACTACACAGAATTCTACTACCTAGCACGCGTTATCTATAAAACTACACAGAATTCTACTACCTAGCACGCGTTATCTATAAAACTACACAGAATTCTACTACCTAGCACGCGTTATCTATAAAACTACACAGAATTCTACTACAGAATTCTAGCACGCGTTATCTATAAAACTACACAGAATTCTACTACCTAGCACGCGTTATCTATAAAACTACACAGAATTCTACTACCTAGCACGCGTTATCTATAAAACTACACAGAATTCTACTACCTAGCACGCGTTATCTATAAAACTACACAGAATTCTACTACCTAGCACGCGTTATCTATAAAACTACACAGAATTCTACTACCTAGCACGCGTTATCTATAAAACTACACAGAATTCTACTACCTAGCACGCGTTATCTATAAAACTACACAGAATTCTACTACCTAGCACGCGTTATCTATAAAACTACACAGAATTCTACTACCTAGCACTCGTTATCTATAAAACTACACAGAATTCTACTACCTAGCACGCGTTATCTATAAAACTACACAGAATTCTACTACCTAGCACGCGTTATCTATAAAACTACACAGAATTCTATTACCTAGCACGCGTTATCTATAAAACTACACAGAATTCTATTACCTAGCACACATGCAGGGATGAAACATTCCTTATAGTAACTCAAAACTCTTATGTAGCCATGTGAAAATCCATGACCTGAAAATCCTGATAACATAATCTGAAACCCCTATAACATAACCAGAAAACCCTACATAATCTGAAACCCCCTATATCATCACCAGAAAACCCTACGTAATCTGAAACCCCCTATATCATCACCAGAAAACCCTACGTAATCTGAAACCCCCTATAACATAACCAGAAAACCCTACGTAATCTGAAACCCCCTATATCATCACCAGAAAACCCTACATAATCTGAAACCCCCTATAACATAACCAGAAAACCCTACATAATCTGAAACCCCCTATAACATAACCAGAAAACCCTACATAATCTGAAACCCCCTATAACATAACCAGAAAACCCTACATAATCTGAAACCCCCTATAACATAACCAGAAAACCCTACGTAATCTGAAACCCCCTGTAACATAACCAGAAAACCCTACATAATCTGAAACCCCCTATAACATAACCAGAAAACCCTACGTAATCTGAAACCCCCTATAACATAACCAGAAAACCCTACATAATCTGAAACCCCCTATAACATAACCAGAAAACCCTACATAATCTGAAACCCCCTATAACATAACCAGAAAACCCTACATAATCTGAAACCCCCTATAACATAACCAGAAAACCCTACGTAATCTGAAACCCCCTATAACATAACCAGAAAACCCTACATAATCTGAAACCCCCTATAACATAACCAGAAAACCCTACGTAATCTGAAACCCCCTATAACATAACCAGAAAACCCTACATAATCTGAAAACCCCTGTAACATAACCAGAAAACCCTACATAATCTGAAAACGCCTTTAACATGACCTGAAAACAACTTTAACGTGACCTTCATGAAAACCCTTGTAAGATGATGTCAATAACCTAAGTAGTAAATCCTGATATACAGAGGTAAAACTGTCTATACTGTCAACACTTAGGTAGAAACCCGATATACAGAGGTAAAACTGTCTATACTGTCAACACTTATGTAGAAACCTGATATACAGAGGTAAAACTGTCTATACTGTCAACACTTAGGTAGAAACCCGATATACAGAGGTAAAACTGTCTATACTGTCAACACTTAGGTAGAAACCTGATATACAGAGGTAAAACTGTCTATACTGTCAACACTTAGGTAGAAACCCGATATACAGAGGTAAAACTGTCTATACTGTCAACACTTAGGTAGAAACCCGATATACAGAGGTAAAACTGTCTATACTGTCAACACTTAGGTAGAAACCCGATATACAGAGGTAAAACTGTCTATACTGTCAACACTTAGGTAGTAACATGCAGGTAAAGAAAACAACTCACTTTTCTTTGGTGATATAGCCTTGAGGCTTAGAATGTTGCGATCGTCTGTCGCCCACTGGTACATCTTGCGGTATGATTCTCTTCCCTTCTCCGTCAGTTTGTCCCAAGATTTGGGTTTGGACAGCAGTTCACTGACTGTGCCCTGTGAAAGCCCTAACACATGTTTAGCGAAGAGGCGCTGGCCGATATTGTGTATACTCAATAGTTCACGGATTGTCTTTGCCACCAGTGACGTGTCAAGACCTTGAGAATTATTAGGTTCCGACTTCACCACACCGCCCAGCCCTACATAGTTTGATATTAAAGGTCCATTTCCAAAAGGGAAGAATTGTGGCGATGGCGGAGGAATTTGTGACACGTCGGAACTAGGAATGCTGGGTACTCTTTCAAATGTTCGTTTTGGTGAAGATTTTTCTGACTCAGCCCCACCCCCACTACCACTGGAAGGTGTGGATGGGGTAGAGATCCGCGACACATCCTGGTGTTGCTGTGACTGTTCACGTTGTTGCTGTTCCCTCTGCTGTTGCTGCTGGTACGTTGCTGCTATTTCTTCGCCCAACATTGACGCGAATGCTTCGGCATTTTCGGAGAGAGCGGGGGTGGAATCTCCTGTAAGGAAGGTGAGAGATGCACATGAAAGCATTGTCAGGAATTCTTGTTAGACGGGAGAGTACAAATATACACCATGCAATCAGCCAGCATATTGTCTTGTTACAGTTACTGGGGGATTTCTTTTTTCATTCCTTTGTTTCTGCAGTTGCCAAAATATTAATTTTCAGCGGAATTTTTCATATGTGTTTTGTTTTGTTGCTGAATAAAATTGTGATTGATTAAATGCCTTTCATGACACTCAACACCTTTCTTAGCTAAGTAGGAGAACCCTGGGGAGACCTAAGCAGGAGTCAGTACAGCGCAGGGAGACTTGTCTCTATTGGACACCTGAATGGATGCCCAAGTTAGGAACTAATGCATATAGGTGTGGAATGTGCTCCTTCACTGAAGCCAAAGAGACGCAGTTCTCATTTGGTGTTCAGGGTAGTGACCATTCCATTGAAGCAGGAGAAATAGATCATGCTCGATTCTCCTCTGTGACCAAAGAATGACAAGCATTCCATTGCACAAGGGGGTGGTCCATTCAATTGCAGCTCAAGAGGGAGTACCCATTAAGGCTAATAGCAAGGATCTCTGTGAGGCTCAAGAGGGAGCACCCATTTAGGCCAATAGAAAGGATCTCTGTGAGGCTCAAGAGGGAGTACCCATTATGGCCACTAGAAAGGATCTCTGTGAGGCTCAAGAGGGAGTACCCATTAAGGCCAATAGAAAGGATCTCTGTGAGGCTCAAGAGAGCAGATATTCTAGGAGGTTCAAGAAAGAAACTCCTTAATTTGGACCAACAGAGGAAATCTCTATTTTAGCTCAAATTGTAGAATTCCTTAAACAAGTCAAGAAGAAAAATAGTCTGGAGAGGGAAAGGGGATGTGCTTGTTAGTGTTCTAA
The DNA here is from genome assembly GCF_031769215.1 of Ylistrum balloti. Classification (NCBI taxonomy): domain Eukaryota; kingdom Metazoa; phylum Mollusca; class Bivalvia; order Pectinida; family Pectinidae; genus Ylistrum; species Ylistrum balloti. The sequence goes on along the minus strand of NW_026782758.1, from coordinate 228,861 downwards.
TAAAACAAACTGTTAGTAAACCACTTCAATATGGCTAAATTAGTGGGAAAATGGTAAGTGAAAAAGTGAAGTGGTTATCTCAGTACTACACCAGTTATAACCACACGGTATACACATGCCATTATGAAAATAATTCTTTACAAATCTTCTAGTACTTCATTTCTTCCTTTCCACAAACAAACGTTAAAATTAGAAAGAAAAAGAGAATATGTTCTATCCCAACTTATTGATAGCACAAACTACACATGTGCCAGCCATTTCACACAAACATCATCATTTAAGATTTTCATTTCGAAAATTATTTTTCCTTTCTTTTTTTTTTTGAATTCTTTTTACAAACTACTTAACATTTGTTTGTATGAATGGCACATAATGCAGTCCATGGTGAGACCCACATCTATTAAAGGGAGGTAACCAACCTGATATCTCACTCTTGGCCAATTTTACTGTAGTGTTTTCTGACTGGAGGCTCTTGTTTTTTTCCAAAAGCAGCATCTCCAAAGACTTGGATTTGTCTCCAGTCTCTTCAGCAGATTGTGAAAACTCAATGGATTTGAGCACACTGAAAGGTTTGTAAAAACAACAAAAGTTAGTCTAATCCAGGACAATTCATCTAAACTCAAAATTCCATTCAAAATTGTATCTGTGCATAATGATCAAATCATTTAATGACTTAAGATTTTGACCATATTGACTTACATGCCAATTATTTTAAGTGTAGGTCTTACAGTTCTTTAGAAGATGTTTAAAAGAAATTTTGCAGCAAGCAAACAACTTGTCAACAAAGTTTTAATAAAAGGATTCTTGCCAGCTGAACTTGTGAGGGTAAGAGTTAGATGGAAAGTTGAAAAATATATTAAGTAATAAATGTAGTGAGAACAAGGTAAGGAATAAAGGTAGTGAGAACAAGGTAAGTAATAAAGGTAGTGAGAAAAAGGTAAGTAATAAAGGTAGTGAGAACAAGGTAAGTAATAAAGGTAGTGAGAAAAAGGTAAGTAATAAAGGTAGTGAGAACATGATAAGTAATAAAGGTAGTGAGAACAAGGTAAGAAATAAGGTAAGTGAGAACAGGGTAAGTGATAAAGGTAGTGAGAACAAGGTAAGAAATAAGGTAAGTGAGAACAGGGTAAGTGATAAAGGTAGTGAGAACAAGGTAAGAAATAAGGATAGTGAGAACAGGGTAAGTGATAAAGGTAGTGAGAGCAAGGTAAGTAATAAAGGTAGTGAGAACAAGGTACGTAATAAAGGTAGTGAGAACAAGGTAAGAAATAAGGATAGTGAGAACAGGGTAAGTGATAAAGGTAGTGAGAGCAAGGTAAGTAATAAAGGTAGTGAGAACAAGGTATGTAATAAAGGTAGTGAGAACAAGGTAAGAAATAAGGATAGTGAGAACAGGGTAAGGAATAAGCGTAAAGGCTGTAGGGTGTGAAAACTTAATACATACACTAGTTCACGTTTCACCTCTTCATAGTCACCCTGTGACCTCATCTTCTCCTCCAACACTCTAAAGGCCTCATTCTTAAGTGTAAGCTCCTCCTCCAGTTTAGACACCTGCAAGTCAATCATATTGTGAAATATTTAGTCTGTGATACTTCTCAAGTGTTTATCTTTTTTTTTTTTACATTATTATATCTTTTTTCTTAAATCCATTTTCAGAAGTCAGACATGTTTGACATGTGTATTTTGTCAATTACACACACATAGGGACATAACAATATACAGTTACCTAGTATGGTAGTGTTTGGCACGTTTTGTGCTACCATTTAGACTGAATTCAGTACAGACTGTCCCCAGAAAATTCAGTCAAAACCTTAACAGATGGAAACCCCTAATTTCATTTGAGGGATGATTTTGGAGATTGTCTTTTTACAGCCACTTAAATATCATGCAGTAAATTCTAACCTAAGAGATCATCACCAAAGGAACGACCTGGTTGGCTGTGTTCTTCTGCTCTTCTATCTGTACTGGCTATTTCACGCTTTAACCACAGTGTCACAACATAATACATTCCTCCACCAGGATTGGTATTAAAACAGCTAATTAGGATAATACCGATATAAAAGGTTTCCTTAAGGATTTGTATGTAGGAATTATACTGCACCAGAAGCCAACAACACCTCTAAATAATATCAGGAAATAGTTATAAAGTAGAGAACAAAACAAAAATTAACAAAAATAAAGAGAAAATCTGTCATTGCTCATAAAATATTGATTCCTTAAGCTGACATGGACAGCCAAGATCTTGATACTTGGAGCTGACAAGGACAGCCAAGATCTTGATTCTTTGAGCTGACAAGGACAGCCAAGATCTTGATTCCTTGAGCTGACATGGAAAGCCAAGATCTTGATTCCTTGAGCTGACATGGACAGCCAAGATCTTGATTCCTTGAGCTGACATAGACAGACAAGACCTTGATACTTGGAGCTGACATAGACAGCCAAGATCTTGATAACTTGGGCTGACATAGACAGCCAAGATCTTGATTCTTGGAGCTGACATAGACAGCCAAGATCTTGATTCCTTGAGCTGACACAGACAGCCAAGATCTTGATTCCTTGAGCTGACATGGACAGCCAAGATCTTGATTCCTTGAGCTGACACAGACAGCCAAGATCTTGATACTTGGAGCTGACATAGACAGCCAAGATCTTGATTCCTTGAGCTGACAAGGACAGCCAAGATCTTGATTCCTTGAGCTGACAAGGACAGCCAAGATCTTGATTCTTTGAGCTGACAAGGACAGCCAAGATCTTGATTCTTGGAGCTGACATGGAAAGCCAAGATCTTGATTCTTGGAGCTGACATAGACAGCCAAGATTTTGATTCCTTGAGCTGACATAGACAGCCAAGATCTTGATTCCTTGAGCTGACACAGAAGCCAAGATTTTGATACTTGGAGCTGACATAGACAGCCAAGATCTTGATTCTTGGAGCTAAATATGCAGAGCCTAAATTTCTGACTAAGTATACAATGTAGTTTCAAAGTCAATAAATTTGACATTATTTTTCACCAGGGTTTATAGATAATGCAAAAAGAAAATAAAAATCAATTAAAATTAATCCTTGTAATCTATGGAGTTCAGCAGATATTATTGATCCACTGGATTGACTGATGCATTGGCACGGCAACAGCTGTCAATAATTGATTGCCATTCATCACATTTCCATGGTAACCGCTCACTTGCCAACAAAGCCTGCATCAGAAATCAATGAAGTTTTCAATAGGGAGTCGTTTGTTCGACAGGACTTGAGAATCAATACTGGATAACATTGATTCTCCATCCCCACTGGATCAACTTACATTACAAATACAATAAAACACTTTATCAGGGGAGATCCTCCTTGCCTGATTAAAAAGAGAATGGATATAGAATATCAGAAGGACCGTCACCAAACCTGTTCATCTGCCGTCAGCCTTTCTCATGTTATGTAATAACATTACCATCTTAGTTCTGTATCTCTGAAACGTAGCCTATGGTACAACCAATATTTCCTACGTATCTTATAAACACAAAGAAACCCTTGTCTCTACCTCTGTCCTAAACCCTAGCCTTTAATCTACACATTTAGGATATGTGTCCTAAATCCTAGCCTCCAATCTATGCATTTAGGATATGTGTCCTAAATCCTAGCCTCCAATCTATACATTTAGGATATGTGTCCTAAATCCTAGCCTCCAATCTATACATTTAGGATATGTGTCCTAAATCCTAGCCTCCAATCTATACATTTAGGATATGTGTCCTAAATCCTAGCCTCCAATCTATACATTTAGGATATGTGTCCTAAATCCTAGCCTCCAATCTATACATTTAGGTTATGTGTCCTAAATCCTAGCCTCCAATCTATACATTTAGGATATGTGTCGTAAATCCTAGCCTCCAATCTACACATTTAGGATATGTGTCTTAAATTCTAGCCTTTAATCCACATATATTTTTTGGTTAAATTCAGTCAAAAATCCAAGCCAACCATTTAAACATTGAGGATAGTTGTGTTCTAAATTCTGGATTACAACCTGCAAATTCAGGATATTTGCATCCTAAATCCCAGTCTACAGTTTACTTAATGAATGTAACATTCAGCAGTAGATTTCCATAACAAAGCTCATGTTCACCAGCCTCATCTACAGAAGTACTGGCAGTTTTGTATTTCTTCACAAACAAAACATTTGCTAAAGATATTTCAACCTACACTTAAGAGTCTAGAATACTAATTTAAATGTGTTGTGTAAAAATACCATTCTCAGTTCTGACTTTCCTCATAGATTACAGTACAGGATTTTATATCCAATCACAAACATGTATAGAAAATCAATAACTGATACAGTATATAGGGTCATTAATGCCATTGTACCATTATAATTAATTTACCTCATCTCATAATATAACAATATCTTAAGACTGTAGTTAATTTTCTCCCAATCTTTAATTCACCATACCTGTTCATGGACAAAAACAGTGAAAATGAAATACAGGCAAAAATTTACCAGTATACAGAAAATGAAAGTTAAAATTTTGTCTTTTCTTTTTCTTGATAAAAGCTTAGTTCTGCTTCCACTCTAAAATATCTGTCATGACCCACATAAGGAAGGACTTGGAAGACAACATTAGGATGAAAAGCCTGGATAATGACAATTTCTCCTTCCTTCTTCATTTCTGAACCATTTAAAGCAACTCAGGATAAAAAGCTGCAGTGCCTCTGATCTGTGGCCAGAGTTGTCTCCCTTACTAATCAAGTTTAACTGTTTGTTTGCTGGGTATATCACCCTGTGAACAGGTATATTTTAAAGCAGTCTCTTTGCAGCAGCTTGTGGTTACCACACTGAACAACATACAGGAGGCCCATCACAGGCCATCCACAATAACCATGGTGAAATGCTATAAACAACCACATCAGCACAGTCAGATCCATTTCCAGCTTCCACTTACCTGATTGGCTGACGACTCCCTAAGTTTGTTCAGTGATGCCTGCAGTCGCTGAACATCATCCACAAGCTGAGCAATCTGGTTAAAATTGAATAATATTTTTATAACATCTGTCGTTACTGATCTAACAAAGTGTACCTAAAGCATCTTCTTGATTCTCACTTTCCTAACCATTTTGATACTAGTTACACAGGGTAGAAATATGATTTTGTGTAAGGCGGGCAGTGTTCTGGTGTAAGGTGGGTGGTGTTCTGGTGTAAGGTGGGCAGTGTTCTGGTGTAAGGTGAGTGGTGTTCTGGTGTAAGGTGGGCGGAGTTCTGGTGTAAAGTGGGTGGAGTTCTGTTGTAAGGTGGGCGGAGTTCTGTTGTAAGGTGGGCAGTGATCTGTTGTAAGGTGGGCAGTATTCTGTGTAAATGGTTGGAGTTCTGTTGTAAGGTGGGCGGAGTTCTGTTGTAAGGTGGTCAGTGTTCTGTGTATTTTAACAGGAGGTGGAGTTACAGGTAACCACTGCTTTCAGTCCCTATTTTATTTGGGTGGAACCTACAAGTGTGTGCTGTTAAGGCAAGTGTAAATAAGTGGATATAGCACCAAAATAAATGTTGCAAAATAACTGATAACAAGTGTGGCCTTAAGAAAACCAACCTCCTTCTCCTTGGCGGCAAGTTCCACCTCAAGGCTTGAGCGCTGAAGGATATCCATGGCCTGTTCTACATTGGGGGAGGCCACACTCTCAGCTGTACCCGTCTGATCTTGTGCCACTGCTTTTGTCAGTTGCTGCTGTAGTTGCTCTACCTGTCGTTCTGTCGCTGCTGCTCTCTATAAACAACAGACAACAACACATGGGTGAAGATGGGTTATACCAATCATATAATGTTAACTAAATAACACTCCAGTTAACAACATCTACAAAGAAACTCCACAACCCCAGTAAAAAAAAGTGTGAATAGAGAGGTAAAGGGGTCATATTGTGTACACCAGGCCATGTATCAAACTCCACTAACACAGAAAATCAATAGATTATTGATCTGGCAGGGCCAGGCACAATCAATGACAGATCAATATCATATTATAAAGTGCATTTGCATGTATATATCGTAGTAGCAGCTGGCCCCGATTAGGTACAACATGTCTTGAGCGGCCCCAACCATATGCAAAATATTTCAGGTGGCCTTGACATAAAAAGTGCACCTGGGTGGCCCTGACCATGTATAACTCTTCTACAGTGGCCCTGCCCTGTACTACACATCTAGGTTGACCTTGACATGTACAATACATCTAGGGTGACCTTGACATGTACGATACATCTAGGGTGACCTTGACATGTACGATACATCTAGAGTGGTCAGAATAGTGTACAACAAATTCTGGATGGTCCATACAACACAATTAGGTTGACCCTGATAATACACAACACATTCAGGTTGGCCATGTTCATGTCATCTAGGGTGACCTTGACCATGTACAACACATCTAGGGTGACCTTGACCATGTACAACACATCTAGGGTGACCTTGACCATGTACAACACATCTAGGGTGACCTTGACCATGTACAACACATCTAGGGTGACCTTGACCATGTATAACACATCTATGGTGACCTTGACCATGTACAACACATCTAGGGTGACCTTGACCATGTACACACATCTAGGGTTTCTCTGACAACACCACATCCAGGGTTGCCCTAACTACGTACAACACTATTAGGAAGGTCTAAGATACTCTGCATTCTAATCTAGATATATGCAGTGTTAAGGACACTTTGCAGAGAATTCTGCAAAAAGATGATTCTAAGTTGTGATACATTTTGCCTAATCTAGTCATATTGAACAAATAAAATAAATTTTAATCAAAATCAAGAATATCTGATTTGTTTTGGACCTATATCCTATTGAATGGTACTATATTATCAATAATTCACTTGATTCTTTTTTAATGAGGCATCAAGTGATTGAAATAGATCTTGGAAAATTATTGGAACTCTTTAGAAATGAAGGTATATAACATAGCATAGAGCTTTAATATAGAGGTACCTACCTCATTGGCACGTTCCAGGTCCGCCATCACCATTTCCATTTCATCTGATCTGTGAAAACAATAAGTTTGCAATTCTAATAAACAATATCATAAAGTTGTTTACATGTTTAAACAAACAATTTTATTAAATTACCAATATTTTTAGCAAACACTTTTTAAAACTGATTACATTTCAAACAAATAATTTTATAAAGAAAGAACTTCATAAAGTTGTTAACATTTTTAATAATTTCATAAAATTGATCCTATTTCAAACAAAAAATTTTCTGAAAAGTTATGTACACTTTTTAACAATTTCATAAAATAGATTACATTTTAAACAAACAATTTTCTAAAGAAACAATTTCATAATTTTTTAAATTTTTTTATTATGTTGCCTATATCTTTAACAAATAATTTTATAAAACTGATTACATTTTAAACGAACAGTTTTATGAAACTGACAATATTTGAAACAAACTAATTTATATAGTAACAATTTTATAATGTAGTCCATATTCTCATCAAATAAGATCTATCTATGTTGTATACTGCATCAACACTGCTATGTTATCAATGGAAAGTATACCGTCTTTAAATTTACTCTCAGTATTGAGTTCTTCAACAGTGGCATGTTTTGAAAATCTTTTATCTGAAGCCATTAATTTTAAAATACCTACAGATTCAATATTAATAAATAGGACATAGAAAAGAACATCTTTCAGTGTAACATCTCCTGTCTACTATAGGAACATGTAAACTACCCATAGGAATGAAAATACAAAGACAGAAGATCACAAAGACAATGGAAGTATCATTATGTTCTTTATTCGGAGTTAACATTTGATAATAAAAAGTTGACGGAGAGCTACACGCGGGACACGGTGTGAACTCGCCTGGTCGCTCGTGTGTGTCACCACCTTATCTGACACTAATTTATCCTGTGACATTAATGAATTTATTATTTAAATTGGTCTGAACACAGATTCGCTGAGATATTAAGAACAACAATAGTCACCTACAGTCACAAACATCATGTGCAACACTACTGAAGTAGTTTTTTGGCAGAAATAGCCATTTTTTTCCTTTTAAATACTTGCAGAAAACAAACAGGTATAGACTTGGTGTGAGGTGTTAATCCACTAATTGTACATACAATTTAAGCCAATATTAAACCTTTGAAAATGGAAGAAGTTCTTTTTGATCATCCAAACAAAGGAATTGACATTTAACAATATGACAAATACAGCCAATTAACTGGCCAACATGATCTGACTGCTCTCTATCATCACATATACAAACTGACCGCTGTGTATTATCACAAGTAACTGAATTCATTCTAGGATATGTTAACAAAATGAAATAGCCATCAATCCCCCATCGTCATTCCAAAGCTTAGCATTGTATGACCAAAAAACTATTAAGATTTATAAATTTTCTAAATTTTATCATTCATCTTTATCCTAATTCCTCATGAAAGACAAAAACATATTTAGTTACTTGAACTAATTGATGATTCTGTCCTTAGGCATGACAAAATGACCATTAAAAACATAATGTCCAGGGGCAGTCTGGGATGACCGTTAAGGCTGTTTTACTGGCGTGTGACGATATTGACGTTCATACCTGATATATCTATAAATCAGTTATGCTAATGAGAACATCTCCGCACCTGCACGAGATATGACTCTAGGGCTGACAATCTGGCCTAATTAATCTTGGTGTACCCTTCAGCAGCGTAAATATTACTCACATCGTTAATACCATGTACGTTAAAATATACACACCGATAAAAAGACGTCAATTAATATTACTGTGTGACCGACACTCGACAAATTTAATTACACAACCAAGATGACAAAAAAAGAAAAAAGTGCTGTACATGAATAAGTCTGCAAACTGATCTTGTTCTCATCGGAAATAAATACACGTATATTTCATTCCATAAATATGAGGTTATATCAAATTTTAATTTAACACCTGTATGATTTTACATCAATATTTATTTACCTTCTCCTACATCTGTAAAATTTAACATGTATTCCCTTAAACCAAAGACGGCATTTGATTGACCACCAAACAAATTGTAGAAAACATTTCTAACAAAGCTTTGTCAATTTTAAATGAACATGTTTGAACTTATCTACACAAACTTTCTTGCTAGAACTCTAAATGGTAATAAGGAAAAAAATTGTTTTTTTTTTCCTCTCAATAAAAACCATTTTTCGAAAAAAAGACTTTGGTTTGAGACCGTATAGAAGATACCAACAGTCTAACAATGAGTCAAAGAAAACGATGCCATTGGACAATTTATTTGCATTTCATTCAATTTGTAGAATGACTTATCTTGGCTAATAAGAACTACTTTCCCACCATAAAACGTTGTTAAAGAAAATAAAAGATCACAAGATGTTTTTCCCCCAGACAGGACTCTGTTCTAAATACCAATCATGCATCATCTGAACAAACGTCACATGGGCACATTACTGTAATCAAAACTTTGAGCAGGAGGATCAATGTCAGGAGAGAACAGGATAAAAATGTATGTTTACTTTTACCGATCAAATCTAATTGATTACTCATGCTTGATTAGTACGTTGATTAGCGGTTTGTGTGACCCTCAATCCTCCCCTCCCTCCCATGTCTCAGCCAAACATCACTGATGGTTTTGTACTCAATCTTCCTTGCTTTTGACGCCAATGATTTATAGTGTTATAATTTGAATTTTTAGCCACCTATCAAGAACTGTGCTCTTTAATCATTTACACATGGTAGCTGAAAGGGGAGGGGGGGCTGGGGGGCTAGAGGACGTACCAATACTAGTGTTTTTGGGTTTAAGGCTGTTATTGTGAACAGCACTGTCTTCATCCCCCTTAAGTTACAGGGCCAAGACTGGAAGCAAGACAAGCAACAAGGGGGCATAACCAAGAAGCCAGGAGGTCAAAGGACAGCCAAGAGGTCAAAGAATAGGCAAGAGGTCATAGGATAACCAAAAGGTCATAGGATAACCAAGAGGTCAAAGGATAGCAAAGGGGTCAAAGGACAGTCAAGGTGGCCTGTTTTGAGGGAGAGAACCAATACATGAGTCAAAACTAGGTTTATGTAATAGCTCAAAAACATCTCCCATTATCAAAACGACTTGAAAATAAAAATTCATAATTATCACAGGTTTACCACTTTATTTATTTATTATATGTGTATAATAACCATGAAGACATCATATTTTTCTTATAAAAGTCACAGAAGAAACAAAAATGATCTGAAGTTATGAATGATGAAAAATATCAAATATATTGGAATGTGATCGGAAAATGCTTTCCCTAAACTATAGTCCTGTAGATAACTCTAATTAAAAAGACTAATTAATATATAGCCAGACTTTAATGAAATCAAAAAGAAATATTCAATATAAATTATTCATGTATTATCTAACCTCTCTACATACTGATATGAGAGCTTCCTTCTTCTCCTTAACGTTATCAAAATTATGGCCAACAATCATCAATTGCTGTCAAAAGTGACATGTTGTTTAATTCTACAAATCATAATTTCTGAGACATTATTGTTTGTCAAATCTAGACAGATACATAAACTTTGAAATAAAAATTAGTTATTAGGACACAAAGGAAAAAAATCAACTGCTTCTGTTGAGTTAATACATATTGACAAAGATTCAGGAAATAATATAGATATATTATCACTGACCAATCAGTGCTGTACATCATGATAAAGAAACACTATCACTGACCAATCAGTGCTGTACATCATGATATAGAAATACTATCACTGACCAATCAGTGCTAAACATCATGATATAGAAATACTATCTCTGACCAATCAGTGCTGTACATCATGATATAGAAATACTATCACTGACCAATCAGTGCTGTACATCATGATATAGAAATACCATCACTGACCAATCAGTGCTAAACATCATGATATAGAAATACTATCTCTGACCAATCAGTGCTGTACATCATGATATAGAAATACCATCACTGACCAATCAGTGCTGTACATCATGATATAGAAATACTATCTCTGACCAATCAGTGCACAGATTATCCAATTTTTATGTGTGGGATCAAAAACAAAAGTTTATTAGAGTGATAATAGTATGTATACACTGAAACAGACAAAAGTAAGCGAGTAGTAACAGAAGACTGAAGTCATTAGACAGAGGTCACAGTACACAGTGTCTGACACAGGAAGTCATTAGACAGAGGTCACAGTAGACAGTGTCTGACACAGGAAGTCATTAGACAGAGGTCACAGTACACAGTGTCTGACACAGGAAGTCATTAGACAGAGGTCACAGTAGACAGTGTCTGACACAGGAAGTCATTAGACAGAGGTCACAGTACAGTGTCTGACACAGGAAGTCATTAGAAAGAGGTCACAGTAGACAGTGTCTGACACAGAAAGTCATTAGACAGAGGTCACAGTAGACAGTGTCTGACACAGGAAGTCATTAGACAGAGGTCACAGTACACAGTGTCTGACACAGGAAGTCATTGGACAGAGGTCACAGTAGACAGTGTCTGACACAGGAAGTCATTAGACAGAGGTCACAGTAGACAGTGTCTGACACAGGAAGTCATTAGACAGAGGTCACAGTACACAGTGTCTGACACAGGAAGTCATTAGACAGAGGTCACAGTAGACAGTGTCTGACACAGGAAGTCATTAGACAGAGGTCACAGTAGACAGTGTCTGACACAGGAAGTCATTAGACAGAGGTCACAGTAGACAGTGTCTGACACAGGAAGTCATTAGACAGAGGTCACAGTAGACAGTGTCTGACACAGCAAGTCATTAGACAGAGGTCACAGTAGACAGTGTCTGACACAGGAAGTCATTAGACAGAGGTCACAGTAGACAGTGTCTGACACAGGAAGTCATTAGACAGAGGTCACAGTAGACAGTGTCTGACACAGGAAGTCATTAGACAGAGGTCACAGTAGACAGTGTCTGACACAGCAAGTCATTAGACAGAGGTCACAGTAGACAGTGTCTGACACAGCAAGTCATTAGACAGAGGTCACAGTACACAGTGTCTGACACAGCAAGTCATTAGACAGAGGTCACAGTAGACAGTGTCTGACACAGCAAGTCATTAGACAGAGGTCACAGTACACAGTGTCTGACACAGGAAGTCATTAGACAGAGGTCACAGTAGACAGTGTCTGACACAGCAAGTCATTAGACAGAGGTCACAGTAGACAGTGTCTGACACAGCAAGTCATTAGACAGAGGTCACAGTATACAGTGTCTGACAAAGGATGTGTTGAGACTGAGCCACCTCTGATATAGGACCATTAGAATGTTTAGGAATTCAATAACACAGTGATATGACAGATTTGACAATTAAACAGGCCTGCCAATTTATCATGAGATGACCCAGCGACCCCCGTGCTGCGTGTCACTATTGGCCCCGCCATCTCCTGTATATCCAACAAGGCATAAATTATACGCAAAATGCCTCATCTACTCCAATGATATACCTGATCGCTTAGTTTGTATTCAGCCATCTTTTCCCGGAGAAACAAAACACATTTTGAAGATTCTTTACCAAAGACTTGTAACCACTTTAGTCTGTCAAAATATTTCCTTTTTCCAAATTTCTTCATCTTTCTTCAAATTTCATCCATATCCTGTTTGAATTACTATATATGAATATTTTTCTAAGAATCTAATTCCAAGACAAACTCAATCCTGTTTTGCAATAAAAATTAATTGACAAAGTGAGTTATCTTAAATCCATTAACTGATATGTCTACACAGTGATAATCTCTTTAATCCATTAACTGATATGTCTACACAGTGATAATCTCTTTAATCCATTAACTGATATGTCTACACAGTGATAATCTCTTTAATCCATTAACTGATATGTCTACACAGTGATAATCTCTTTAATCCATTAACTGATATGTCTACACAGTGATACACAGGAGAAGTTTGACGTAGATTATAATATCAGGATCCATCCATAAAATCAAGTGCCAACCAAAATGGATATTTTTTGAAAACCACGAAAATTTTAGTCCCATGAAAATACATCATTATATAGTATTCCAAGCTTCATATCAAATGAAACGATTTATTAATTGATCTTAACATCTCTGCTCAAATGTTCAAATAAAGACACAAAATTTAGTAGAAAACATTTCTTTCTTTCCTTTTTTTTTAGTCAAATGTAAAATTAGATATATACATACAATATAGAAATTTAAAAAAACTGATAGCACCAAACTCCTTGTTTTGTACTTTAAGCTAAATATGGAAAATAGATCTTCAGTAATATTCTATTAACAGATATAATTGAATTGTTTTAAATATTTCATGAAATGTCTGTTGTGTTGCTAAAAGTCACTTTATTACTGGAATTCAACATAACAGAACCAGTTAAAAACGATTAAATCCTATTTGGTTAAAAGAGTTAATATTAAACTTAGAACTATCAAAGAAGTGTGTTGTAAGTGATTTTCTTAGAAGCCCCGGGGCTAGAGCCCTTCACTGTTAACAAGTAGAGTATATATACAGCTTTAGAAACCACCACAACACAGATATCAGAGTAATAGAAATTAATGTAAACCTTGTCAAAAATTTGTTTGAAATATGCTAACTGTCAGAAGGGAATGGGTTCTGTAGAAGTCCAGGACATGAAACCACAACTTAACTAAGGTAGTACCATCGCCATGGTTACTAGGTCACCATTTACATTAATAGTTATGCAACCATTTCTCAAAAACAGTAATTCAGCCAGAACCTGATGTCTACACACATAACACTGGCCCTTATGTACATGTGTATATGTACACCACAAACATTATTCACAGCCCCTCGGGACCTACAAGGCCTTAAGAGAAATCACAGACTGGCAGCCCCTCGGGACCTACAAGGCCTTAAGAGAAATCACAGACTGACTATGTGATATTACAAACATATCCAGGGAAAGCACAGCTCAGTTCATTTATCAAACCACTATTACAAAACTCTCTTTCTTTTGCAAGTCAAATAATAATAAAAAAAAAAAATGTTTTCTTCATCCAAGGGAGATTGACATACGAAAGTAAAGTCTACTCAGAATTCAAATCTACTCATTATTTAGGGGTCTGATTTTTAATTAAGTCGATGGGACTAACTTCAATGCCTATGTTCAGACTGGTTTTCTCTCAATAACCCTGTCATGGTATTTATCTTGAACCATTTCTTTATAGAAATCATTTGTTCAGCTGACAAAAACACTGTTGGACACTGATAGTGGTCAGTCAATGGTCAAATATAAATGCTAGGTACCTGAAAGACATTGTCATATGAAACCATTTCATGCTGATATTTTAGGTTGACTTTTTCAAGAAACTGATATGAAAACTATGGTTTAATAAGTTGTACTAATAGTTTTTGTTCAAATTATGAACACTGAAAACATCAAACTAACCAATAAAGCTATTTGCAAAATTTCTTCAAACCAGTCAGAATTTCTTTTCCAGCAAACTTTTCATGCTTCAAATGGCTAGCTGCATAACACTCGTTTGTAAATAGTTCTAATTTAAATTCAATCGGTATCAAAAACAAGCCATATGGTGTTTAGGTTTGAGAAACAGATCTGATAGGAGTTTATTAGAAAGTAAGTTAACTCATTAAATAATATATTACACATATAACATTAGAGTCTCCTAGTTATTTTAAAACTTGTGCCCTGAGGAATATGTAGGAGGCGGCAAATGATAAACTGATCAAGCCTCAAGAAGACCAAGATTATGACGAGGAACCTACGCAGTGTCTGTTAAACATTAAACTGAGGCTTTCACCACACAAAGGCATAAGTGTGTGTGTGTGTGTGTGATTAATCCTGTCAATATATACCAACAAAGACCAAATCATTACCTATAATGTTTTCTGATAACGATTTAAATAACATATAAACTAAACCTCTTCACAACTCTAAACACTGCTTCATTCTATCCTCCAGTGATCCGAGAGTAATAGTTTAATAGACCCTTGTGTTAACTTAACACCTAGCACCTGTGAAATCCTGATGGAAAAAGGCGCTGCAAATTGGCACATCTACACTTCTTTTGTTTTATGAGATTTTCTGAAAGTATGAGTTGTCTGAAGTTGGCCCTCTCTCCATAGTTATAGCCGAAATATGAAATCTCTACCATTAATCCAAAGGAATGTTGAATGAGAGTCATAATTAGTCAGCAACGCCTCTCTGTTTCTTCATGAAATTAACAAACTAATCCAGTTTGGAAAACTTGATGCGGTCTTTGAGTGAATCGAATCATCAATGAGACCATTTTCTTTTATCTATCATATATTATAATAAAAGCTTGTATTTGTAGCAATACGAGCCCAGTAAACAGTGAAACAGCAGAGAAGTGTAAATCTGGTTTTCTCTAATGGCCCAGTGATGACGAGCTAACAATTTTCACAGTTACTTTGCACTAAACTTGCCAGGCAAAATTAGGCAATGTTTCCACCTTCTAACTGTGGTGGTATCCCTGCCAAATATTGAAATTAGTAGTGAGTGTAAATTTACCACCCCCTCACATGGGTAGAGAGTGCATAATGTCCTGTGTGTCGCCATGGAAACAAAAATGCTGTACAAGATACAAGAAGTAATTTTCTATGTATATCCATCTTTTATTTTACACAAATTTAATCAAACCATTTTCCAAGCAAAGAAAAGTCAATCACTATCAAATAGAAGTAAAATTTTACCAGATTAAATCCAAACATTTTCAACAAGTTGGACCAAACTTTAGTTGATTATTGAGGGGACGTCCCAAACCTTTAACAAGTTTGACAAAACTTGCATTTACTGTTGACAGGATGTCCGAAATCTTCCAGTCTTTTAGTCTAACTTGATTATCAAGAAATTGTGAAAAATGCAAAATCTTAAAAAGAATTAGTGAAACTTAATTGATTGTAATGAGGGCACATCCCAGGAACTGTTCTACACTGATGGTACAGTATATTCTACACTGATGGTACAGTATTCTACACTGATGGTACAGTATATTCTACACTGATGGTACAGTATATTCTACACTGATGGTACAGTATATTCTACACTGATGGTACAGTATTCTACACTGATTGTACAGTATTCTACACTGATTGTACAGTATTCTACACTGATGGTACAGTATTCTACACTGATGGTACAGTATATTCTACACTGATGGTACAGTATATTCTACACTGATTGTACAGTATATTCTATATTCTACACTGATGGTACAGTATATTCTACACTGATTGTACAGTATTCTACACTGATGGTACAGTATTCTACACTGATGGTACAGTATATTCTACACTGATGGTACAGTATTCTACACTGATGGTACAGTATATTCTACACTGATTGTACAGTATATTCTACACTGATGGTACAGTATATTCTACACTGATGGTACAGTATATTCTACACTGATGGTACAGTATTCTACACTGATGGTACAGTATATTCTACACTGATTGTACAGTATATTCTACACTGATGGTACAGTATATTCTACACTGATGGTACAGTATATTCTACACTGATTGTACAGTATTCTACACTGATGGTACAGTATTCTACACTGATGGTACAGTATATTCTACACTGATGGTACAGTATTCTACACTGATGGTACAATATTCTACACTGATAGTACAGTATTCTACACTGATGGTACAGTATTCTACACTGATTGTACAGTATTCTACACTGATTGTACAGTAAATTCTACACTGATGGTACAGTATTCTACACTGATGGTACAATATTCTACACTGATTGTACAGTATTCTACACTGATGGTACAATATTCTACACTGATGGTACAATATTCTACACTGATTGTACAGTATTCTACACTGATGGTACAGTATTCTACACTGATTGTACAGTATTCTACACTGATGGTACAGTATATTCTACACTGATGGTACAGTATTCTACACTGATGGTACAATATTCTACACTGATTGTACAGTATTCTACACTGATGGTACAATATTCTACACTGATGGTACAATATTCTACACTGATTGTACAGTATTCTACACTGATGGTACAGTATTCTACACTGATTGTACAGTATTCTACACTGATGGTACAGTATATTCTACACTGATGGTACAGTATTCTACACTGATTGTACAGTATATTCTACACTGATTGTACAGTATTCTACACTGATGGTACAATAGAATGTATTCTACACTGATTGTACAGTATTCTACACTGATGGTACAGTATTCTACACTGATTGTACAGTATTCTACACTGATGGTACAGTATTTCTACACTGATGGTACAGTATTCTACACTGATTGTACAGTATATTCTACACTGATTGTACAGTATTCTACACTGATGGTACAGTATTCTACACTGATTGTACAGTATTCTACACTGATTGTACAGGATATTCTACAGTATATTCTACACTGATTGTACAGTATTCTACACTGATTGTACAGTATTCTACACTGATTGTACAGTATACTACAGTATATTCTACACTGATTGTACAGTATTCTACAGTATATTCTACACTGATTGTACAGTATTCTACACTGATGGTACAGTATTCTACACTGATGGTACAGTATTCTACACTGATTGTACAGGATATTCTACACTGATGGTACAGTATTCTACACTGATGGTACAGTATATTCTACACTGATGGTACAGTATTCTACACTGATGGTACAGTATATTCTACACTGATGGTACAGTATATTCTACACTGATTGTACAGTATTCTACACTGATGGTACAGTATTCTACACTGATGGTACAGTATATTCTACACTGATTGTACAGTATTCTACACTGATGGTACAGTATATTCTACACTATATTCTACACTACAGTATTTCTACACTGATGGTACAGTATATTCTACACTGATGGTACAGTATTCTACACTGATGGTACAGTATATTCTACACTGATTGTACAGTATATTCTACACTGATGGTACAGTATTCTACACTGATGGTACAGTATATTCTACACTGATGGTACAGTATTCTACACTGATGGTACAGTATTCTACACTGATGGTACAGTATATTCTACACTGATGGTACAGTATATTCTACACTGATGGTACAGTATTCTACACTGATGGTACAGTATATTCTACACTGATGGTACAGTATTCTACACTGATGGTACAGTATTCTACACTGATGGTACAATATTCTACACTGATTGTACAGTATTCTACACTGATGGTACAGTATTCTACACTGATGGTACAGTATTCTACACTGATTGTACAGTATATTGCTATCTGGGAGTTTTGATTGTTTTGGCAATATGCCAAGTTTCATTAAACAGGACATTTGACGACAATTTATTGGGGAGCATTTGGTGACCGGTGTACAACAGAGTTTAGGTGCTGCTCTTCCGCTACCTGGCCTCAGGAGAGCTCGTTAGGGTCCGATATACCTGACCAGGTAAAAGTTTGATGAATTAATACGTCGGAACAAAGGTAAGACCAGATGTGTCTCGGCATCCCTGAGCTTGTAGTAGATTGGAAAACATTTTGCCACTCAGACAAGAAATCATTCATAATAGGAAAGTGTTTGATGTGAACTGAGCAGGTGGAACCCTGGGGCATGTTGTCAGGGGGAGGGTGGGGACACGTCTGACAAATCACTACGGATAAATCACTCCCTAACGACCGATTGTCACAGCAGATAGGGCCATGCTTCAATGACCATCTCTTACATGATAGATATTTAAACATCCACTGTTTCACATGTAAAATGAGATCAATATGATGAAGAATCTCTCAGTTTTGTTTCCTGATTTCTGTATTTTATTTATTTTCTTTCTCTATTCTTTTATTTACAACTTCAGACCTCATTCTCAATAAGCTATGTTTCACTGATTCCAAAAGCTCAAATCGATGTTTCCACTGACTGCTTGGTCACCGACTAAGCTTGATTGACTCCTTAAATCGCCAGATATGCTTTAATGACCATTTCCAGGACCTAAATCACTAGATATGCTTTAATGACCATTTCCAGGACCTAAATCACTAGATATGCTTTAATGACCATTTCCAGGACCCAAATCACTAGATATGCTTTAATGACCATTTCCAGGACCCAAATCACTAGATATGCTTTAATGACCATTTCCAGGACCTAAATCACTAGATATGCTTTAATGACCATTTCCAGGACCTAAATCACTAGATATGCTTTAATGACCATTTCCAGGACCTAAATCACTAGATATGCTTTAAAGATTCCAATTAAGACCTAAAATGTTAATTAAAATGCTTGACTGATTGCTTTATTCAGTGCTGGACTGACCCCTAAATTCCTCAAAATTCCAGACACACATCAATGACCCGAACTAGACAAAATAGCATGTCACACATCAGTAAACACTGACCAGAGCCTGACTTCTACCGATGACCAAGTGACAGGTATCAATGTTCAACCCATAAATCACCACGGTAACTGGCCCCATCTAGTGATGTTCATCTCCAATCACCTGTGTCTGTGACAAGCACCAAATGACAGCCGTCATTCTTCAGTACAGGAATAGCTCTCTAGGTTTGGTAGAGATCAATTAGTGAACCAGCCTTCCCTTAAGGCCTGTCATCACATGAACCGGACACAGAAAAAACACACTGTTAAAGGACACACAGGAACATGAAACAACAAGTAAAATGTGTAAATAATTGCCAGGGTAAAAAAATTGGATCTGTTGGAAAACAACATATCTCACCAAGACCTAGTCAGAATTTTATCATTACTTTTGGATAGAAACAATCTTTAAAAGTCTGCCAGAATATCTAATTTACAAAAAAAAAAATAAAAAGTTGAGAGAAAACCACGAAAGTGGCCATTGCCATGTGGATAACCAAGTACCTCCATCTGTGATAAAGTTCACAAAACAATAGCAAAGAAGTTTTGTTGCTAAACAATCGCTAAAAACATTTAAAAAACAGCAATAAAGGCACCAAAAACCAGTTAATAATAAACCTAATTTGTCCTGAACACAGAATCTAATGAAAAATTGTTACGGAAAGAAACCAAAGTTCTATAAATAACTTCATGTATTTACCATAATTTACTTCTTTGTGTCTTTTCTATTTAAACAACATTTAAACTAAATGAAAACTAGAACTGTCATCAAGGATGATTTAACCGTCACCTTTCTCATCCTGCAGATGCAGAGTATTATCTATGTATAAGTCAATCCAGTTACCAAGACAACCAAATATTCTGTAAAATGTACGATAATAATTAAAAGAAAAAAAAACTGCTTGCACATCTACATATGGTCCTTAATATTCCTATGAAGTTTCAGCAAAATCGTGTTCACAAGATTAGAAAGAGTTGACAGGACATGTTAATAGACAGACAGAAGGACAGACGGACAGACAACCTGATTTCAGTTATACCCCTCTGAACTTGTTTGCCGAGGTTTTAAATAATAATAGTTGAATTATCCTTATAAGGTAATAATGAAAAACATTCAAATTTCATTATAACATGAAAACATTGTACAAAGCCATTCTTCTCCTGGACAGGATCCTCCCCCTATCTCATTCTTTTGTTCCTGTAATTCTATATAAAGTGGAGACATCCTAGAGTAAACATTAATCATAATTTCACCAAAACACATGATTTTTATTTCATATCACATTGTCATATGATTTTGTAGCTAATGTAAAAAGTCTTTAATAAGTCTGGATGATAGTGAGAGTAATTCAACATAGTAACAAATTGATTTCACTTTTCCTATCATTATACAAATGCCATCTCATCCCAGACAATGATAGGTCAGAAAAATTTGTAACAAATTCCACATCCGTTGTCTGATCTACAACTATCACCTCTTGTTGTCACAGAGCAATTACTCCAGGCTATGTACTTCACTAAGCTTGTATGTAAAACTGTACTGACATAGAAGCTGATTACTCATCTCGTCACATAATGCTAAAATCTACTCCATATACACCTTCATTTTCTCAAACCTCCATTCTTAATTGCAAGATTTGTCTTGTTCTTCTTCTAATATTGTTTCTTTCGATGGCAGTGTTTACACTGTTTGTGACATAATATCACAACCCTTTACACCTACTGTACTTCAAAATCACAGTTATCAAAATTGTTTATTAAACATGATTATTTAACTTCCGTCCCAAAAATATCCAACTTTAACATATGAAGTTCAAGCAAATATTTACAGGTGGTCCTTCAAGACAGGTATCTAATTCATAGATGTATGATCAAGACTGGTGGTCCTTTTGGACAGGTAATTATGGAAGAAACCAATCAACACAATTTTTATCCTTGTAAATAAAGAAACAGTTTTCTCATGTGGTTTGCTGAGAAGTCTACCCAGCCTTGTTTTTCATCTACATAATTCCCACGGTTCACAAGAGTCCCTGTTTTATTATTGCTTACAATAAATTAAATTAGTGACTAACAACATTTCTCCCTCTACCAAGCAGTTTTCTGTACACACCGCAACATCTTTCTGTTATATCTATGGCCATTCTTAAATCATCACAGAAATAAATTTTGTAAATATATATAAAATTAATACTTTTAAAATGTGTCATTACATTAAAAAAGGAAAAACATCATCATGTAACTGATGTCTTGAATTTTCAAAAAATTAAATTAAAAAGGAAATTCTATTTGAGAATCCTTGTTGATTTAATACTGTAACTCAATGTAGCTCCTCCACCATATCATATACTAAAATCAAAATCAAAATTTAAAATTTTCAATCAACAGTATATATTCTTCATTCAAAGCTGAATAAAAATGTATCCCTCATGACTTTCAAATTTACAGTAAGCAGTGTATACTTATTTCCAAAATTAAATAAATTTCTCTATTTCTATATTTTGTTTCGAAAAAAAGCACTTGGTATTTCAACACATGTATAAACACTGATAATCTCCCTTTGCTGCAAGATGAAAGTCACATGACCAAGTTTAGAATTTGAATCTGACAATGACAGTAAAAACCACGACTAACAAATGTTGCAAATAAAATATTGTGACCATCAATGTCGTTTTATATCATCAGGATGTAGGACACGCCAATCATTAAAATCATTTCCTCCAGCATGTCGTGAAACATTTTAATCATTAGTAAAAGACAACATTTGTCTTCTTTAATTATGATACTGCTGGATATTAATAGGACACAGCTGACAAACACATTATTTTGGGAGGTACAAAGATGAGTCAATCAGGTTTTGAAGAAACAGACATCTTTGTCAAAGGATTTCTTTAATTCTGATTTAGAATGAATGTGTAATTTACAATGATTTCTGATTCAGACCTGTTGTCAATCTACAATGATTTCTGATTCAGACCTGTTGTCAATCTACAATGATTTCTGATTCAGACCTGTTGTCAATCTACAATGATTTCTGATTCGCACCAGCGGTCAATCTACAATGATTTCTGATTCAGACCTGTTGTCAATCTACAATGATTTCTGATTCAGACCTGTTGTCAATCTACAATGATTTCTGATTCAGACCTGTTGTCAATCTACTATGATTTCTGATTCAGACCTGTTGTCAATCTACAATGATTTCTGATTCAGACCTGTTGTCAATTTACAATGATTTCTGATTCGCACCAGCGGTCAATCTACAATGATTTCTGATTCAGACCTGTTGTCAATCTACAATGATTTCTGATTCAGACCTGTTGTCAATTTACAATGATTTCTGATTCAGACCTGTTGTCAATTTACAATGATTTCTGATTCGCACCAGCGGTCAATCTACAATGATTTCTGATTCAGACCTGTTGTCAATCTACAATGATTTCTGATTCAGACCTGTTGTCAATTTACAATGATTTCTGATTCGCACCAGCGGTCAATCTACAATGATTTCTGATTCAGACCTGTTGTCAATCTACAATGATTTCTGATTCAGACCTGTTGTCAATTTACAATGATTTCTGATTCAGACCTGTTGTCAATTTACAATGATTTCTGATTCGCACCAGCGGTCAATCTACAATGATTTCTGATTCAGACCTGTTGTCAATCTACAATGATTTCTGATTCAGACCTGTTGTCAATTTACAATGATTTCTGATTCGCACCAGCGGTCAATCTACAATGATTTCTGATTCAGACCTGTTGTCAATCTACAATGATTTCTGATTCAGACCTGTTGTCAATCTACAATGATTTCTGATTCAGACCTGTTGTCAATCTACAATGATTTCTGATTCAGACCTGTTGTCAATTTACAATGATTTCTGATTCGCACCAGCGGTCAATCTACAATGATTTCTGATTCAGACCTGTTGTCAATCTACAATGATTTCTGATTCAGACCTGTTGTCAATCTACAATGATTTCTGATTCAGACCTGTTGTCAATTTACAATGATTTCTGATTCGCACCAGCGGTCAATCTACAATGATTTCTGATTCAGACCTGTTGTCAATCTACAATGATTTCTGATTCAGACCTGTTGTCAATCTACAATGATTTCTGATTCAGACCTGTTGTCAATCTACAATGATTTCTGATTCAGACCTGTTGTCAATTTACAATGATTTCTGATTCGCACCAGCGGTCAATCTACAATGATTTCTGATTCAGACCTGTTGTCAATCTACAATGATTTCTGATTCAGACTATCAATCAATTTATGAATTCTAATTTAGATTTGAGATATATATATATATATAAAGCTTTAATTAGCCCAGAAAAAAATCCTCATCACACTTTGATCATAGACTAGTACACTACAGGTTTACTTAAGGATTAAGGATATCTGTATATATTACTGTAAATATACTGAAATCTAAGTGCCAGGCAGAAAAAGATTTTCAGTTTTTGAGAAATTTTGCAGACAAGCACGAAGAAGGAATAAATAGCATAGTCTTTTAATTATCTTCACATAATTTGAAAATAAATAATCTCCTTCATCCTAATGAGCTCGGCTGGAGGTCTCAAACTTAATCCTGACATTTCTAATATGTAGATAGTTCATGTTCCTTTTGGTTCATTAAATCTGTTATATATTATGACAATTTTTTGTTCAAATATTGAAAATTTTAACTAAAAATTGAAAAAAAAGAATTAAATCATTTATAAAAGTAAGAAGTGTCAGATTTCTTGACCATTCTAACTGGACAAAAGAAAGTACTGACTGGACAATACACTGTTATAAAAGTAAGAAGTGTCAGGTTTCTTGACCATTCTAACTGGACAAAAGAAAGTACTGACTGGACAATAGACTGTTATAAAAGTAAGAAGTGTCAGGTTTCTTGACCATTCTAACTGGACAAAAGAAAGTACTGACTGGACAATAGACTGTTATAAAAGTAAGAAGTGTCAGGTTTCTTGACCATTCTAACTGGACAAAAGAAAGTACTGACTGGACAATAGACTGTTATAAAAGTAAGAAGTGTCAGATTTCTTGACCATTCTAACTGGACAAAAGAAAGTACTGACTGGACAATAGACTGTTATAAAAGTAAGAAGTGTCAGGTTTCTTGACCATTCTAACTGGACAAAAGAAAGTACTGACTGGACAATAGACTGTTATAAAAGTAAGAAGTGTCAGATTTCTTGACCATTCTAACTGGACAAAAGAAAGTACTGACTGGACAATAGACTGTTATAAAAGTAAGAAGTGTCAGGTTTCTTGACCATTCTAACTGGACAAAAGAAAGTACTGACTGGACAATACACTGTTATAAAAGTAAGAAGTGTCAGGTTTCTTGACCATTCTAACTGGACAAAAGAAAGTACTGACTGGACAATACACTGTTATAAAAGGACAAGAGAACTGTTCATTTTTGACTGGACAACAGAAACAGTGTTGTAAAGTGGACTTACTTTGCTGATGTTGTCTCATCGTACTTGGACTTGACTTCAAACAGCTCCTGTTGTACATGTTCCAAAGCTGAAACAACAAACAACACTCACATGACCAACATGACACATTGTGAGGACTACAGATGATTCAGGTCCCTCAAAAACAACAAGTCCACCTAGTCCTGTTGGTGATTGTTTTGGTGAATTTCTCGTAGGGAATTTCACGTTTACCTGACAACAGTTAATCCATGTTTATCAAAGCTTGTGTTATAGTTTCTGTTTGAGATATGAAATCCACCAGGAACAACAGCGACACACATACACACCTAACAGCTGTATTATGGTTACTAATACTGATTTCTGGTGATGCATTGAATCAGTGTAAACTGTACTTAGAAAAGAAACACCCTAAAAAAACCAAAGTAATTACCGGGCAACTTGTTGATAAGCCTAGAGTTGAAACAGTATCCAGGAATAATGTTCTGAGGAAAATGATTGAATTAATCGGACACGGTGGCTATCACTGTACAATAATCAGCCTCCATGTGTAGATCAGTCAAGGTAAAGATGTGTCTGGTGATGCACCTTATACCATTGACTTGATAATCCAGCGCGGCCCAGTGTTACGACAATGTACACACATTAATTCATTGCCAGACCATAAAATTTCTATTAGACTGTCATTGTGTCATGTCGACAGACAGCCAAAGTGACATGTATATGTGTAATAAATGATACATCTCACATTGACTGGTCACCCATCCACACTTAGGTCCCTAGATCTTCCTTACAATAACTCCACCCTCCCCTCAATACCCTTCAACCACTGAGGTCCCACAATTCTTCAACCTCTCTGCCCTCCAAACTTTCCAAACACTGGGGTCCCCACATAACTCATATCTCTGCCCTCAAAACCCTCCAACCACTGGGGTCCCAACATTACTTCTATCTCTGCCCTTAAAACTTTCCAAACACTGGGGTCCCCACATTACTCCTATCTCTGCCCTTGAAACCTTTCAAACACTGGGGTCCCCACATTACTCCTATCTCTGCCCTCAAAACCTTTCAAACACTGGGGTCCCCTCATTACTCCTATCTCTGCCCTCAAAACCCTAGAAACACTGGGGTCCCCACATTACTCCTATCTCTGCCCTCAAAACCTTTCAAATACTGGGGTCCCCACATTACTCCTATCTCTGCCCTCAAAACCCTAGAAACACTGGGGTCCCCACATTACTCCTATCTCTGCCCTCAAAACCTTTCAAACACTGGGGTTCCCACATAACTCATATCTCTGCCCTCAAAACCCTCCAACCACTGGGGTCCCAACATTACTTCTATCTCTGCCCTTAAAACTTTCCAAACACTGGGGTCCCCACATTACTCCTATCTCTGCCCTCAAAACCTTTCAAACACTGGGGTCCCCACATTACTCCTATCTCTGCCCTCAAAACCTTTCAAATACTGGGGTCCCCACATTACTCCTATCTCTGCCCTCAAAACCTTTCAAATACTGGGGTCCCCACATTACTGCTATCTCTGCCCTCAAAACCCTAGAGACACTGGGGTCCCCACATTACTCCTATCTCTGCCCTCAAAACCTTTCAAATACTGGGGTCCCCACATTACTGCTATCTCTGCCCTCAAAACCCTAGAGACACTGGGGTCCCAACATTACTCCTATCTCTGCCCTCAAAACCTTTCAAATACTGGGGTCCCCACATTACTCCTACCTCTGCCCTCAAAACCCTAGAAACACTGAGGTTCCCTCACATCTCACAAAAAGGTAGAGGTATTTATATATAAATCCCAATCAGCAGTTTGTTTGATTATTGACATTTGAGTATATAACTAAATGAGTAAATCTGTGTACTCGAGCCTGTCTGACGAGTAGGTAATGATTTACTTACATTACGAGACATTAAATAATGAGTTAATGTCAGACTTGAGTTAAGCACCAGACAAAATCCGAAATGTTATCGAAACCAGCAATCTTTATATCAAATAGCAGATTCCAAAGAAAATATTGTAAACACTTGATAAAAAGAATATACCGAACACAATGAATTTTATACTGAAGGAAGAAAGTCTAAGAGTAGGTACATGTGGCAGACAGCAAATATTCTCATCCTTCAAAGTATGACAAGCTTAATATCGTAAACAATTTTCAACAAAAAGTAATTAAAACAATAAAAAAAACAAACCATTGTTATTAGAAATTCCAAGGATTAATCACAAATCTAAAACAACAACAATAGAAGTTAATGATATTCAAAATAACTCAACAAAGTTCTACTTTTTATGGTTTATTGAAATAACTTGTGTTAAGCTGCTCAGGGAAAACGACCACACACTTGAAATTAGAAACAACTTACTTGTACAAACATGATAATGAGCCGTGTGTGAAGATAATGATACATTATTGAGCTGAGAAAATTCCAACATCCATTTCTAAGTGCAGGTAAATTGAAACATAAAATACTTCCATTGAATCAGATAATTTTTAAAACCATTGCACAAGTTGTCTTTCAATTATCAATCTTGACGAAAGTCCACATCACTCAGATTGAATATGTAGACACATATATGCTCATTACTGCTGGAATGGAGTTGTGTTTTAGTTGATGTGAAGGTTGATGCAGAAGACCAAGAGATAAATACTGACGTAGATCTACTAATACGAGCAATGATTGTACTGGAAACCTTAGCTAAATGTCAGGCCCCAGCCCCAGAACATGATAAGTGATCTAAATTGATTTTCATAATCATCACTAAAACGGGCAACAGATGTGATATTGATCTACACAACCAGATAAATCAAAGTGTCCTTCCACTGTTGGAGCTTCACAACACATTCCGACTATGTACACCTAACCGCCACATCCGATCTCCCTCTAAATGGACTGATTTTAAACAACTCACAAGAATGTAACTCTGAGGCAATTTACTAGTTACAGGCAACATAGGGCAAAAAAAAATTAGATTAATTTCCACAAATCTGCAAATGACATTTGATTGGGTTTAATTCCAGTATCAATCATTGCCGTGGCATTCATCAGAAACAAAAAGTCAGCGGGGATATCAGATTCTACAGTTCTCTTGTTTAGTTTTTGTCTGTTGGAGCTATCAATAGTAGGCTACGGACTAGAATAGACAGCAAAAAATAAAACATACTCTTACATAAAATAACATACATACACTAACCTATACTAACCTACACTAACATACACTAACATACACTAACATACACACACTAACCTACACTAACATACACTAACATACACACACTAACATACACTAACATACACACACTAACATACACTAACATACACACACTAACATACACTAACATACACACACTAACCTACACTAACCTACACTAACCTACACTAACATACACACACTAACCTACACTAACCTACACTAACATACACTAACATACACTAACATACACTAACATACACTAACATACACACACTAACCTACACTAACATACACACACTAACATACACTAACATACACACACTAACATACACTAACATACACTAACATACACTAACATACACTAACATACACACACTAACCTACACTAACCTACACTAACCTACACTAACATACACACACTAACCTACACTAACCTACACTAACCTACACTAACCTACACTAACATACACACACTAACCTACACTAACCTACACTAACATACACACACTAACATACACACACTAACATACACACACTAACCTACACTAACCTACACTAACATACACTAACATACACACACTACACACTAACACTAACCTACACACTAACATACACACACACTAACATACACACACTAACCTACACTAACCTACACTAACCTACACTAACCTACACTAACATACACACACTAACCTACACTAACCTACACTAACATACACACACTAACCTACACTAACGTACACTAAAATACACATACTAACATACACACACTAACCTACACTAACATACACGCACTAACATACACTAACATACACACACTAACCTACACTAACATACACTAACATACACACACTAACCTACACTAACATACGCTAACATACACTAACATACACTAACGTACACTAACATACACACACTAACCTACACTAACCTACACTAACATACACACACTAACCTACACTAACATACACTAACATACACACACTAACATACACACACTAACATACACACACTAACCTACACTAACATACACACACTAACATACACACACTTACATACACACACTAACACACACTTACATACACACACTAACACACACTTACATACACACAAATAGGAGACCAGTAAATCATTTATGGATATATTAGGGAAGCCTATCCATTGCAGACACTTATCAACATTTTCATGTGGTTGAAATAGCCACTATATAAGACATCACTGTCAACAACTAAATGTGGCATACATAGAGTAAAAACAGCAAGCCTTCTGTATAGAAACAATGAGACAGAATAGTTATCGACATCCTAATGATCAGAAATGCTGACTTACATGCATGGAGTGTTGAAACTTTCTGTTCTGCTTCACCGAGTTTGCGTGCCACAGACAGCTGACTCTCTTGAAGTTGGCGCTCTTTGTCTGCGAAGCTCCTTTGTAGCTCTCTCTCTTTCTCCTTGGTCCTTGTCTGCAACAAAAAACAGTCATCTATACATAATCTATATTATCATCTTTCTCTATCATCTTCAGCTAAACATCACCCTCAAATATTATCCTCTTCAATTATCATGTACTATCTACTGTCTTCCTCTGTCATTTAACAGTTGTCATCCAATTCGATTGTCTACCAGCTGTCATCCTCTTCTATAATCATCTATAAGTTGTCATCTTATTCTGCCACAATCTGTCAGTCATCATTCTCCTTTATCATCTACCAGTTGTCTTCTACCATTATCTACCAGTTGTCATCCTCCCCAATTATCTACCAGTTGTCATCCTCCCCAATTATCTATCAGTTGTCATCCTCCTCTATTATCTACCAGTTGTCATCCTCCTCTATTATCTACCAGTTGTCATCCTCCTCTATTATCTACCAGTTGTCATCCTCCTCTATCATCTACTAGTTGTCATCTTCCCCTATCATCTACTACTTGTCATCCTCCTCTTATCATCTTCTAGTTGTCATCCTCCTCTTATCATCTTCTAGTTGTCATCCTCCTCTATTATCTACCAGTTGTCATCCTCCTCTATTATCTACCAGTTGTCATCCTCCTCTATCATCTACTAGTTGTCATCTTCCCCTATCATCTACTACTTGTCATCCTCCTCTTATCATCTTCTAGTTGTCATCCTCCTCTTATCATCTACTACTTGTCATCCTCCTCTATCATCTACTACTTGTCATCCTCCTCTATCATCTATCAGTTGTCATCCTCCTCTATCATCTATCAGTTGTCATCCTCCTCTATCATCTATCAGTTGTCATCCTCCTCTATCATCTATCAGTTGTCATCCTCCTCTATCATCTATCAGCTGTCATCCTCCTCTTATCATCTCCTAATTGTCATCCTCCTCTATCATCTATTTGTCATCCTCCTCTATCATCTACTACTTGTCATCCTCCTCTAGCATCTACTACTTGTCATCCTCATCTATCATCTATCAGCTGTCATCCTCATCTATCATCTACTACTTGCCAATCTCCTCTATCATCAACTACTTGTCATCCTCCTCTAGCATCTACTACTTGTCATCCTCATCTATCATCTATCAGTTGTCATCCTCCTCTATCATCTACTACTTGTTATCCTCCTCTATCATCTATCAGCTGTCATCCTGATCTATCATCTACTACTTGTCATTATCTATCATCTACTACCTGTCATCCTCCTCTATCATCTATCAGTTGTCATCCTCATCTATCATCTACTACTTGTCATCCTCCTCTATCATATATCAGTTGTCATTCTCCTCTATCATCTATCAGTTGTCATTCTCCTCTTATCATCTCCTAATTGTCATCCTCCTCTATCACCTACTTGTCATCCTCATCTATCATCTACTACTTGTCAATCTCATCTATCATCTACTACTTGTCATCCTCATCTATCATCTACAAGTTGTCATCCTCCTCTATCATCTATCAGCTGTCATCCTCATCTATCATCTACAAGTTGTCATCCTCCTCTATCATCAACTAATTGTCATCCTCCTCTATCATCTACTACTTGTCATCCTCCTCTATCATCTATCAGTTGTCATCCTCATCTATTATCTACTAGTTGTCATCCTTTTCTATTATCATCTACCATTTGCCACCCTCTTTTACCATCTACCATCTGTCATCCTCCTCCATCATCTACCATCTCTCATCCTCATCTACATTCATCCACACTCATTATCTTCTCATATCCTCTAATCAACTTCATTCTCCTTTACAATCACCTACATCTGTCATCCTCTTCTACCATTATCTACCATCATCTACATTTTGTCATCTCCTTAGACCGTAAGTTATCCTCCGCTATCATCTACCATCAGTCATCCTCTATTATCTACCACTGTCATCCTCTATTATCTACCATTTGTCATCCTCTATTATCTACCATCTGTCATCCTCATCCATCATCTACCATCTGTCATCCTCATCTATCATCTACCATCTGTCATCCTCATCTATTATCTACATCTGTCATCCTCATTTATTATCTACCATCTGTCATCCCCATCTATCATCTACATCTGTCATCCTCATCTATTATCTACCATCTGCCATCCTCTATTATCTACCATCTGTCATCCTCATCTATTATCTACCATCTGTCATCCTCATCTATTATCTACCATCTGTCATCCTCATCTATTATCTACCATCTGTCATCCTCATCTATTATCTACCATCTGCCATCCTCTATTATCTACCATCTGTCATCCTCATCTATTATCTACCATCTGTCATCCTCTATTATCTACCATCTGTCATCCTCATCTATTATCTACCATCTGTCATCCTCATCTATTATCTACCATCTGCCATCCTCTATTATCTACCATCTGTCATCCTCATCTATTATCTATCATCTGTCATCTTCATTTATCATCTACCATCTGTTTCCTTAACTACCATCATGTTATAGTTGTCACCCTTCTAAATAAACTTTCCTTTAATCTATAATTCTTCTATTGTATCTAAAGTGTCACAAATCAATGCTAATAACTACAACAGCAGAAAACCTTCTATCATGATTAAAAAGTTGACATCTGAAAATCTGGATGAAGAAAAATTGATATAGGAAAATTATCCTCTACCTTTTTGTCTGATATACTGACAGTTAGGAAAATTATCCTCTATCTTTTTGTCTGATATACTGACAGTTAGGAAAATTATCCTCTATCTTTTTGTCTGATATACTGACAGTTAGGAAAATTATCCTCTATCTTTTTGTCTGATATACTGACAGTTAGGAAAATTATCCTCTATCTTTTTGTCTGATATACTGACAGTTAGGAAAATTATCCTCTACCTTTTTGTCTGATATACTGACAGTTAGGAAAATTATCCTCTACCTTTTTGTCTGATATACTGACAGTTAGGAAAATTATCCTCTATCTTTTTGTCTGATATACTGACAGTTAGGAAAATTATCCTCTATCTTTTTGTCTGATATACTGACAGTTAGGAAAATTATCCTCTACCTTTTTGTCTGATATACTGACAGTTAGGAAAATTATCCTCTATCTTTTTGTCTGATATACTGACAGTTAGGAAAATTATCCTCTACCTTTTTGTCTGATATACTGACAGTTAGGAAAATTATCCTCTATCTTTTTGTCTGATATACTGACAGTTAGGAAAATTATCCTCTACCTTTTTGTCTGATATACTGACAGTTAGGAAAATTATCCTCTACCTTTTTGTCTGATATACTGACAGTTAGGAAAATTATCCTCTACCTTTTTGTCTGATATACTGACAGTTGCCAAACATTGTTTCCCACAGGTCACAGACAGGCCACTTATAGTCTCACTTGCGTGAAGAAGATTCCACGATGCACAGAGCCACAAATGCCACACTCACATCATCCTCTCAAAAAACATCTATCAAATCCTCCAACAAATCATCTACTGTATACATGTGTACATACACGTATCACATGTCACACATGAATACCACAGAAATGCTGTAAATATCCACACAGACAGTTGGAACAGTGAGGCTGTATTGATGCACGGGGGACACAGTGTCACACTGGTGATGATAGTAAACCATGGAGCCCTGTCTGACGGAGGACTTGTCTTCACAGAAGTGATTGATATTTTTCTATCCTATACAGAAATTACTTAACCAGGCGTGACTGTCACAGAAATAATTCAACCATGCATGACCGGAAGAGTTGTTGATTTCAACGTGGTAATCAGTATCAGTTTATGAATCGACACGATTTTACGCGTATCGTCAGTGTACATAAAGAGAACATTCGCTCTAACAGATGAAACCTAACCTAGTGCTCAACTGTCAGTCCATGAAAAAAAAAAAACAAAACAAAAAAAAAAGAAATAAAACTCCAAAAGCTGAGGCTTCTAATAAAATTGCCATTTTCCACTTCTTCTTTTTAAATTCTATCTAATTCTTTAATGTTCCCATAGTTGTAAATAATTCAACAAATTTTATCAATTTCCAGTTTAATTTTGTGGACTTTTTTTTTGCCTTCCATAAATCCAACCCTTAAAAGCTCAAATATCTGTAAATAATGCAACAGGCTATATCAAATTCCAGTGTTTCATTAAGTGAGAGCGTTTTCTATCACATCATTTATTCTGAGAAGTTAATTACATAAATTTGTAGGTAATGTGACAGTAGATCACAAACGATTACAGACACGGTAAAAATCAAACGACATTGTTGATATTGAATTTGGAACAATAATCAACACCAGGGTATAAATCTTGTGAAGCTTGCAGCTCTTAAAGGAATCCTGGCTGATTGGAACGAAAGAAAAAACACCTCGTTCTCACTATTGATGGTGATTGGTTTAAGGGAAAGGAGTGAAAACGATTGAGGTCAGATAGCAAGGTATAATCAGGAGTATTAACGATATCCAGTCTCATACAATGGTCTATAATAGATTAATACAAAATAGACCAAATAAAGATTTCTAAGTGTTTGTCTCACAGAATCAAAATTCTTCAATTAAAAGAGAAAAAAAACTTTATCTATGAAACTTTATTTATCAAATAATAATTCATCATAAAAAAACATCAATATGTATTAAAGTTGATATCTTCAAAGCTATTACACGTATCCATCACTTAAAATTTAATACTGAGAAGAATTCCAGGAAGTTATTTAGATAAGCAACAGCCGTAGTCTTTCGTTCACTTCACAACAGCAGCAAAGATTCTCTTATTTTCACAAAGGAAATTTAAAATCAATTAACATGATATTGTTTATTACGAAAGCCGTAGTATCACCATCCTGCTGACAAGATTTATACATTTAGGGACCAACGGAATCTGATTACCACTGAACACTACACACAATGATTCCTTTAATGCTTTAAGTCTCATGAGGCGTATCGGTTCCATGAAATATAGACCCAGTTTTTAAAGTAATTTCACAAAATAGCAAACAAAATGATAGTCACAAACTAGGAATAACAATCTTGGATTTAAACTGATACTTTGATTTTCTCTAAATCATTATATTTTCCAAAATATTAAAGAATTTCTTTTGCTTTTTTCCACTTGTAGTCAACAGAAACCTGAATTTAAGATGAAGTGTATTTCCAGCAAAAGTTTACAAGATTATTTTTGTCAGTTTACAGACGTCACAGTCAATTAATATTATCCATATGTATCATTACAGTGTATATAAGTAATAACCTTAGTTTGTATCTACTTTATCAATTTATGGCTGACTGATTTCCTTATCTAATTATAACTGTGACACTTTATTTACTTTTATGAAATCCCTAACAGGACCTTTACCTCACCAAACTGATATTGGTGTTAAATTTATCCAGAATTATCGGTTTCATGACCCAAAAGCTGTGGATAAAAACTAGGAGTTATCTCCCCTGTCCCATACCTCTAGCCCCTGGCTTTGTTGAAAGTGGCAGGGTCAGAAATGTTGGAATTTAAAAAATTATATCAATTACAAAGAACAACTAGACATGTTGAAAGAAGATTTCTGACAGTAAAATATCAACATATTTCTATTATCTGTTGAATACAAAACATTTATTTAAGGGAATTCCAGTGTGGCGTGTTTTGTGCTAAGGACAGGCAGTGGGAATCCCAGCAGTACTTAGGTTGTTATATTGTTTGGGAATATTTGTTATTTCCAGAGTTGTATTGTAATGCAATGCTACAGATCAATTCACATTAATGATCAGGAGTCTCGCTTAAGTCTCCACAACTAATTCAGTGTGACTATTGAGGACAAATTCATTAACAAGCTGATATACAAGTCACAAAAATAACCCACAATCTGAGCAAATATACAAGTCACAAAAATAACCCACAATCTGAGCAAATATACAAGTCACAAAAATAACCCACAATCCAAACAAATATACAAGTCACAAAAATAACCCACAATCTGAGCAAATATACAAGTCACAAAAATAACCCACAATCTGAGCAAATATACAAGTCACAAAAATAACCCACAATCCAAACAAATATACAAGTCACAAAAATAACCCACAATCTGAGCAAATATACAAGTCACAAAAATAACCCACAATCTGAGCAAATATACAAGTCACAAAAATAACCCACAATCCAAACAAATATACAAGTCACAAAAATAACCCACAATCTGAGCAAATATACAAGTCACAAAAATAACCCACAATCCAAACAAATATACAAGTCACAAAAATAACCCACAATCTGAGCAAATATACAAGTCACAAAAATAACCCACAATCTGAGCAAATATACAAGTCACAAAAATAACCCACAATCTGAGCAAATATACAAGTCACAAAAATAACCCACAATCTGAGCAAATATACAAGTCACAAAAATAACCCACAATCTGAGCAAATATACAAGTCACAAAAATAACCCACAATCTGAGCAAATATACAAGTCACAAAAATAACCCACAATCTGAGCAAATATACAAGTCACAAAAATAACCCACAATCTGAGCAAATATACAAGTCACAAAAATAACCCACAATCCAAACAAATATACAAGTCACAAAAATAACCCACAATCTGAGCAAATATACAAGTCACAAAAATAACCCACAATCCAAACAAATATACAAGTCACAAAAATAACCCACAATCTGAGCAAATATACAAGTCACAAAAATAACCCACAATCCAAACAAATATACAAGTCACAAAAATAACCCACAATCTGAGCAAATATACAAGTCACAAAAATAATCTGAGCAAATAGGAATTGAAAATTGATAAAAAAAAATTTATGTAAACAATACTTCAGAGAGGCAGGATTTAAGCTATACAATTTTGTAGCTCAAGTTAGAATATCTTCAAGATGGTTTTCATTAAATCAGATTCAAACAATTTTTGATTGGTAGATGACTAGTGAATGTGATGGCGAGACGCCAGCATGACTCGACATCCCCCTCCATAAGGACCTCTGCTGGCCTCCTAGCCTTCCCATTCTATTGAAGGTTTGGAGCTCCAAGTTAATCAGACATTTTGATTTCTATTAGGATAAAGAGATCACCTATACTATGATTATATCCAAGACTACATTACCACAAATATTATCACAGAACATATTCTTAATTTTCTCTTGATCACTGCCAGATGAAATTACATCCATGCGATTAGTTCCCATCAATACAGGCCGACAACAATTCTGTAATGTTTCAATTTCGGCTATTTTTAACAACCTCTAAACTATTTAATGTCAAAAGATACATTTTGTCTGAACTCATCAATTACCAACACGGGGTAGGACTGCTATTGAATTTAGACCTGCTCACTGTTTTTACGGCTTCTATTTTTTTTTTATTTAGTTACGCTTATAATGAAACGAACATTTTGGTGTACATTTCATGGCGGTAACAGCTAAATCATACGATTTACAAATCAGATCCAGCAAACTAACACTTGACTATGGAATGTCGCGTACTTTTGTTACACATGTTGTTATCAAACACACAAATATGCAGCGTAGAATTTTATTCTAGTATCTTAAGTTTGCGGACACTTATTCTGCTTCCTGCACCATGATTTTAGCCACTTAATTACAACTATAATCTTACCCTTGTGGTTAAGACATTGATCAATGCACCTGATCAACACATGGGTCCCAAATAGGGAGTTTCATTCTAACATTTTAACATATTTACTTGAAATTAACAATTGTATTTAAAAGATTTCTTGGCACGATACTTCAGATGTTACATTTGAATATTTTCATTGTCTAGGATTATATGAGGCTAGCCTCTGGTTATGACGTTTATAATCTCACACTGAAAATCGAGTCTGACTTTGAGGTTAGTCAGAGACAATGAAGTAAGGTCTGAACAAATAGGTGAGGCCAGACTGAGACGATGAGGTGATACTGAGACGATGAGGCGAGACTGAGACAATGAGGCAAGACTGAGACGATGAGGCGAGACAATGAGGCGAGACTGAGACAATGAGGCAAGACTGAGACGATGAGGCAAGACTGAGACGATGAGGCGAGACTGAGACGATGAGGTGAGACTGAGACAATGAGGCAAGACTGAGACGATGAGGCGAGACAATGAGGCGAGACTGAGACAATGAGGCAAGACTGAGACGATGAGGCGAGACTGAGACGATGAGGTGATACTGAGACGATGAATTAAGTCTTGGACAAATAGGTGAGTCTTAGACAATGAATTAAGTCTTAGACAAATAGGTGAGTCTTAGACTATGAGGCGAGGCTGAGACAAATAGGTGAGGACTTAGTCTCAGACCAAAAAGTGAGTTTAAGACATAAGTCCGAGACAATGAGTTTTCCAAGAAAACAAACATATTGTTATATTTGAAATAGTCAATTTATCCAATATTCAAATTTGATCTGAAATGTGTGTGTTCTTCATCGTAAAAGGTATTGGACATCAGTAAACATTGAATCAGACTAAGTACTGTAAATTGGGATGATGAGGAGACAACTTAATGTCACCAGGAAACATCAGAACCAGCTTTTCAACTACATGGATGTCTACTAGAAATGTTTCAACTTTTTAGATATATTTTTACAGACACAAAGTATTTCAAACACAGAGGAATATGAAAATTTGATTATAAACACTAGAGCACCTGTTGTGTTAACTTACATACCTCTGCTGTAGCTTCTATCTTTTCTTCACAATCTCTTAGTCTCTCCTTCAACTGTTTAATAGTCACTTCTGAAAACAAAAAGATTCATAAGGAGAGTCTAATTAATCTTTTTTAGTCAAGAAGTTTGACCACAAAACAAAAAAACGTTAGCTTGGTATACAAATTCACCATCAACTGTGCAAAAAATTGTCTTCATAATTGGTTAATTCATTTCAGACAAAAATTTACTCACAGCCAAATCCATAAAAAAAGCTGATGTTCCCTATCGATGGTCTGTGTTGATCTGAAGTATGGCAGATTAACTGAAACTTAGTGACGATTTGGGAACTATATACCTGTCACCTGATCACCAGGTACGATCAGAGATCAATAATAACACAGATCGTTAAGACCAGGTGAGACAAGTTACCTGTAATCTCTTATAGATTTACCTGTATAGCTAGGTCACACACCATCAGCAGATTTTAAAAGATTTAAAAACTTATTGTTTTCTTATCCATCAAAACTTCACAGATTACAACTGTAAAAGTGTAAGACTTTTTTGATTTTCTTATCGGATGTAGAAGGTTTTATGTTGAGGGGTATTGTAATTGTCCAGATAATCCCTGATGTGAAGCAAGTTTTACACAGTACCCATGTTTAGACAATAGCGGGGATTCTGTTAGGAGAGGATGTCTCGGAACACACTTCATCCTTTATCCATACAGGACCAACCTCAAAATTAATACCAAATAATCAGAACAATAATTGATTAATTTCCTAAAAACAGTCCCTTCTTGCCATTTCCGATTTGAATGCTGAAACACATGTATCCTTGAAAGCATTATTGATTTTTAGTAAATCACAGAAAGTAAGAAATGGGCTTTTTGGATGTTTGAAAAATCCGTGTTTATGAATATTGATCAGTGGAAAGTGATGTAACAATAGAAATGCTCTTACATGTGACAATTCTATACAACTCTATAAAACACTAGTGCAATTGATTGCCGAACCTCTTGTGATGCCGGCAGATGAATGAGTTGTGTATCGAGTCTACTGCAGTGAGTATCTGACGCCTTGGCTAGAACGCAGGGGCTCATAGGGCCAAGGCTCTGAACACTATCAAACATCGATCTTTATAGTTTGGTAAAGATCCCCTAATGGAAAATTGATCTACACGATCAATATCCGAAGAACAAGGTCTGAATTAATGTATTCATACACAACAGTTTGTTTGTCAGCTCAAATGGACAGTACCTCGGATACACAATCGACTCGCGGCCGATGTAGCGGCTGTCATTGATTACCAATGGGGACACCTCAGCCCTGCGTTGTTTGCTGATCACAGATTGGAGTTTGTATAAAGTGAAGTCTTTTTGACTGATTTCTGATATCTGTGGTAAAAGTTTGATCAACTCTCCACCCTAAAACAATCAATACCTTTAAAATCCAGCTGGGTTCTAAGCTAGGAAAGACCTGCCTGGTGATCTTAAAAG
Organism: Ylistrum balloti; assembly: GCF_031769215.1. Taxonomy (NCBI): domain Eukaryota; kingdom Metazoa; phylum Mollusca; class Bivalvia; order Pectinida; family Pectinidae; genus Ylistrum; species Ylistrum balloti. The sequence continues at coordinate 189,293 of NW_026782758.1, read as the reverse complement.
TTCTGTCTTATAAAAGGGCACTTAACTTCAAACAATATTCTGATAGTTTCTTTAAATCAAATGAAAAAATCAACTAATCCTATAATACCTATATTGACTTAAGGATGCAGTTTACTAAAATTTAATATGTTATATTTGCTTTCACCAGAAATAAATCATAACATCTTCAATATATCAAGTTTTTTTTGTCAATTTCAATCAATTCAATTTCAATTTTGAAATTTTATGCAAATTTTTAGAACAAAACATAAAAAGATCAAGTACTGTCATCATTAAAAGATATCAACACTCAACACATTTCAGTGGCATAAACAGTCACTGAACACCATAACCAGTCACTAAACAAAGTAACCAGTCACCGAACACAATAACCAGTCACTGAACACAATAACCAGTCACCGAACAAAGTAACCAGTCACTGAACACAATAACCAGTCACTGAACACAATAACCAGTCACTGAACAAAGTAACCAGTCACTGAACAATATAACCAGTCACTGAACAAAGTAACCAGTCACTGAACAAAGTAACCAGTCACTGAACAAAGTAACCAGTCACTGAACACAATAACCAGTCACTGAACACAATAACCAGTCACTGAACAAAGTAACCAGTCACCGAACACAATAACCAGTCACTGAACAAAATAACCAGTCACTGAACAAAGTCACTAAACAAAATAACCAGTCACTGAACAAAAGTCACTGAACAAAGTAACCAGTCACTGAAAACAATAACCAGTCACTGAACAAAGTAACCAGTCACTGAACACAATAACCAGTCACTGAACACAATAACCAGTCACTAAACACAATAACCAGTCACTGAACAAAAATCACTGAACAAAGTAACCAGTCACTGAACAAAAGTCACTGAACAAAGTAACCAGTCACTGAACAAAAGTAACAAGTCACTGAACAAAATTCAAACACAATAACCAGTCACTGTCACTGAACAGTCAAACACAATAACCAGTCACTAAACAAAATAACCAGTCACTGAACAAAGTAACCAGTAACTGAACAACACAATAACCAGTCACTGAACACAATAACCAGTCACTGAACACAATAACCAGTCACTGAACACAATAACCAGTCACTGAACTACACAATAACCAGTCACTGAACACAATAACCAGTCACTGAACACAATAACCAGTCACTGAACACAATAACCAGTCACTGAACACAATAACCAGTCACTGAACACAATAACCAGTCACTAAACACAATAACCAGTCACTAAACACAATAACCAGTCACTGAACACAATAACCAGTCACTGAACAAAGTAACCAGTCACTGAACACAATAACCAGTCCCTGAACACAATAACCAGTCACTGAACACAATAACCAGTCACTGAACACAATAACCAGTCACTGAACAAAAGTCACTGAACAAAGTAACAAGTCACTGAACACAATAACCAGTCACTGAACAAAGTAACCAGTCACTGAACAACACAATAACCAGTCACTGAACAAAAGTCACTGAACAAAGTAACAAGTCACTGAACACAATAACCAGTCACTGAACAAAGTAACCAGTCACTGAACAACACAATAACCAGTCACTGAACAAAAGTCACTGAACACAATAACCAGTCACTGAACAAAATAACCAGTCACTAAACACAATAACCAGTCACTGAACAAAGTAACCAGTCACTGAACAAAATAACCAGTCACTGAACACAATAACCAGTCACTGGACAAAATAACCAGTCACTGAACACAATAACCAGTCACTGATAACCAGTCACTGAACAAAATAACCAGTCACTGAACACGTCACTACACACAATAACTAGTCACTGAACAAAGTAACCAGTCACTGAACACAATAACCAGTCACTGAACAAAGTAACCAGTCACTGAACACAATAACCAGTCACTGAACACAATAACCAGTCACTGAACAAAATAACCAGTCACTGAACACAATAACCAGTCACTGAACAAAGTAACCAGTCACTGAACAAAGTAACCAGTCACTGAACAAAGTAACCAGTCACTGAACACAATAACCAGTCACTGAACAAAATAACCAGTCACTGAACACAATAACCAGTCACTGAACAAAAGTCACTGAACAAAGTAACAAGTCACTGAACACAATAACCAGTCACTGAACAAAGTAACCAGTCACTGAACAACACAATAACCAGTCACTGAACAAAGTAACCAGTCACTGAACACAATAACCAGTCACTGAACAAAGTAACCAGTCACTGAACAACACAATAACCAGTCACTGAACAACACAATAACCAGTCACTGAACACAATAACCAGTCACTGAACAAAGTAACCAGTCACTGAACAAAATAACCAGTCACTGAACAAAATAACAAGTCACTAAACACAATAACCAGTCACTGAACAAAATAACCAGTCACTAAACACAATAACCAGTCACTGAACAAAGTAACCAGTCACTGAACAAAATAACCAGTCACTAAACACAATAACCAGTCACTGAACAAAATAACCAGTCACTGAACAAAGTAACCAGTCACTGAACACAATAACCAGTCACTGAACAAAGTAACCAGTCACTGAACAAAATAACCAGTCACTAAACACAATAACCAGTCACTGAACAAAGTAACCAGTCACTGAACAAAATAACCAGTCACTGAACACAATAACCAGTCACTGAACAAAGTAACCAGTCACTGAACAAAGTAACCAGTCATTGAACAAAGTAACCAGTCACTGAACACAATAACCAGTCACTGGACAAAATAACCAGTCACTGAACACAATAACCAGTCACTGAACACAATAACCAGTCACTGAACAAAATAACCAGTCACTAAACACAATAACCAGTCACTGAACACAATAACCAGTCACTGAACACAATAACCAGTCACTAAACACAATAACCAGTCACTGAACAAAATAACCAGTCACTGAACAAAGTAACCAGTCACTGAACAACACAATAACCAGTCACTGAACAAAGTAACAAGTCACTGAACACAATAACCAGTCACTGAACACAATAACCAGTCACTGAACAAAGTAACCAGTCACTGAACAAAGTAACCAGTCACTGAACACAATAACCAGTCACTGAACAAAGTAACCAGTCACTGAACACAATAACCAGTCACTGAACAAAGTAACCAGTCACTGAACACAATAACCAGTCACTGAACAAAATAACCAGTCACTGAACACAATAACCAGTCACTGAACAAAGTAACCAGTCACTAAACACAATAACCAGTCACTGAACAAAATAACCAGTCACTAAACACAATAACCAGTCACTGAACACAATAACCAGTCACTGAACACAATAACCAGTCACTGAACACAATAACCAGTCACTAAACACAATAACCAGTCACTGAACAAAAGTCACTGAACAAAGTAACAAGTCACTGAACACAATAACCAGTCACTGAACACAATAACCAGTCACTGAACACAATAACCAGTCACTGAACACAATAACCAGTCACTGAACAAAGTAACAAGTCACTGAACAAAGTAACAGGAAGTAAAGACAATAACAAGGAGGAGAAGAACAAAGTAACAAGTCACTGAACAAAGTAACCAGTCACTGAACAAAAGTCACTGAACAAAAGTCACTGAACACAATAACCAGTCACTGAACAAAGTAACCAGTCACTGAACAAAAGTCACTGAATAAAGTAACCAGTCACTGAACACAATAACCAGTCACTGAACACAATAACCAGTCACTGAACAAAAGTCACTGAACACAATAACCAGTCACTGAACAACACAATAACCAGTCACTGAACACAATAACCAGTCACTGAACACAATAACCAGTCACTAAACACAATAACCAGTCACTGAACAAAAGTCACTGAACACAATAACCAGTCACTGAACAAAAGTCACTGAACAAAGTAACAAGTCACTGAACACAATAACCAGTCACTGAACACAATAACCAGTCACTGAACACAATAACCAGTCACTGAACAAAGTAACCAGTCACTGAACAAAAGTCACTGAACACAATAACCAGTCACTGAACAAAAGTCACTGAACAAAGTAACCAGTCACTGAACAAAGTAACCAGTCACTGAACAACACAATAACCAGTCACTGAACAACACAATAACCAGTCACTGAACACAATAACCAGTCACTGAACACAATAACCAGTCACTGAACACAATAACCAGTCACTGAACACAATAACCAGTCACTGAACACAATAACCAGTCACTGAACAAAGTAACCAGTCACTGAACAAAAGTCACTGAACACAATAACCAGTCACTGAACACAATAACCAGTCACTGAACAAAGTAACCAGTCACTGAACACAATAACCAGTCACTAAAGAAAATAACCAGTCACTGAACACAATAACCAGTCACTGAACAAAGTAACCAGTCACTGAACACAATAACCAGTCACTGAACAAAGTAACAAGTCACTAAACACAATAACCAGTCACTGAACACAATAACCAGTCACTGAACACAATAACCAGTCACTGAACACAATAACCAGTCACTAAACACAATAACCAGTCACTGAACAACTGAACAAACTAACAAGTCACTGAACACAATAACCAGTCACTGAACACAATAACCAGTCACTGAATACAATAACCAGTCACTAAACACAATAACCAGTCACTGAACAAAGTAACAAGTCACTGAACAAAGTAACCAGTCACTGAACAAAAGTCACTGAACACAATAACCAGTCACTGAACAAAGTAACCAGTCACTGAACAAAAGTCACTGAACAAAGTAACAAGTCACTGAACAAAGTAACCAGTCACTGAACAAAAGTCACTGAACACAATAACCAGTCACTAAACACAATAACCAGTCACTGAACAAAAGTCACTGAACAAAGTAACAAGTCACTGAACACAATAACCAGTCACTGAACACAATAACCAGTCACTGAACACAATAACCAGTCACTGAACACAATAACCAGTCACTGAACACAATAACCAGTCACTGAACACAATAACCAGTCACTGAACAAAATAACCAGTCACTGAACACAATAACCAGTCACTAAACACAATAACCAGTCACTGAACACAATAACCAGTCACTGAACAAAGTAACCAGTCACTGAACAAAGTAACAAGTCACTGAACACAATAACCAGTCACTGAACACAATAACCAGTCACTAAACAAAATAACCAGTCACTGAACACAATAACCAGTCACTGAACAAAGTAACAAGTCACTGAACAAAGTAACAAGTCACTGAACAAAGTAACCAGTCACTGAACAAAGTAACAAGTCACTGAACACAATAACCAGTCACTGAACAAAGTAACCAGTCACTGAACACAATAACCAGTCACTAAACAAAATAACCAGTCACTGAACACAATAACCAGTCACTGAACAAAGTAACCAGTCACTGAACACAATAACCAGTCACTGAACAAAGTAACAAGTCACGGAACACAATAACCAGTCACTGAACAACACAATAACCAGTCACTAAACACAATAACCAGTCACTGAACAAAATAACCAGGATCCGATATAAAAATCATGATGATTTTGAAAAACAAAACTACAAAGCATCCAGAAAAGTTTGTTGGAGCAGATCACTGTGGGTGTGAAAGTTTTATTGTTCGAAGGAGATGAACCTGAAACCTATTAAGCTGGAGCACTATGATACACAAGTTTTGTTACAGCGATCCCTATAACACATACTAATCAGTATCGTTTCCTTTTTTAACTGCATCTGTAAATGTACGCCATATTCTTCATTTTTTCTTTTCCTACTGAATATTACATTTGGATTTTTTATCCAGTTTCCCGGGTATTTGATTTCCCAATAAAGTGAGCAACAATAGCTATGTTATTGTGCCTGCCATGACGGCCTATTATGTAGAAATGTAGCCTCGATCATCTTACTATAGACAACCAGGATCACAATCAGACAATTAATATTCCGACAAGTTTTGTCCATGGTGAAATAGAGCGTGTCCAAGCATTTATTGGTAAGTGATACTGCGGAGCATCTCTATTTACTGCACAACCAACGCTGCCCTCAACCCAACATAACCACTTCCAAGACCTTTTATCTCTTGACTAACAGTAGATCCGTGAAATCTGCTTCCTGATTTTTTTATTTTTTGTTTGGTCTAAAAATCAAAATTTTCTCACACTCCATAAGCTTGTTTTTTGTTTTAGCTTTAAAAAGAAATAATGGGGGAATAAACAAGGAAATTAGACATCAACATTTTAGTAATATTTCATGTCTGGTTACACTGAAAAAGTGTTGAAGCTCTGTTTTGTTTCTCAAGTCATCTTTTCACTTAAAAATAGGAAAAAAATTTAAAAGGAAAGAATTTGAGAAAGTTAAATTCAAAATTAACACCATTTACAAGTTAGCAAAATTTAAAACAAAATCTTTCTCAAGTTGACAATACCTGAAACACTTGATTCCTCTGTAAGCTTTACTTCAACCAAAAATATCCTTAACCAAGCACTTAATTGACTGAATTTTAAAAATTGTTTATTTTACAATCTTTACATCTTTTCAATATTTCCCACCCATGTTTGTACCTCTGCACATTTTCTATAAGATAGAAGTTCCATCAGGAAATATTTAGATATAATAAATGTAAAGCTGACAAAGCTTTGAACACAGATCTCAGAGTGGATTAAATGTGGGTTTGTGTGTTGTCAATACTGAATTAAAGCTCCAAATCTTTCAGGAATTTATCTTCACTTCTTTGAGGGTGAAGACTCGTTTATATTTGAAATTTTCTTTGTTAGTTCTTTATTCATCAATCAATTATCAATCATTGGGATTCTCCTGTAACAACTCTATATCTTTTATGTGATGAAACTATTTAAGGATACTTTCCATTTAGATTTTTATTCACATAAAACGGTTTTAAATTTTCTTTCAGTCTTATCCATGAATGTCTCATTTTTTTAATGAACATTCTGATACATGCCTAGAGATAGTGATGTTTCTGAGGGTCACGGCCTGGACACCTGACTCAGCGACTGATCAGGGGTGTCGTTTACACGTCAGTGGTCTGATCAGCATTAGGTGTCCCACGTGGGGGGCAGGGTGACCCGATGTACAGAAACACCTGGGGGATTACATCATTTCATACTAATACATAGAGCACATGGACAACAGGTGATGTATAACTCAAAGTAAAAATTCAGCTTCAGTGTGGGGCAGGGGATGGTGTGGTGGGTGGGAGCATCAGTGTGGGGCAGGGGATGGTGTAATGGGTGGGAGCATCAGTGTGGGGCAGGGGATGGTGTGGTGGGTGGGAGCATCAGTGTGGGGCAGGGGATGGTGTGGTGGGTGGGAGCATCAGTGTGGGGCAGGGGATGGTGTGGTGGGTGGGAGCATCAGTGTGGGGCAGGGGATGGTGTGGTGGTCGGGAGCATCAGTGTTGGAGCAGGGGAAGTACATGTGAAGTAACTGGAGGGGGATACATGTGAAGTATCTGGAGGGGGATACATGTGAAGTATCTAAAGGGGGATACATGTAAAGTATCTGGAGGGGGATACATGTGAAGTATCTGGAGGGGGATACATGTGAAGTATCTGGAGGGAGATACATGTGAAGTAACTGGAGGGGGATACATGTGAAGTAACTGGAGGGGGATACATGTGAAGTATCTGGAAAGGGGGATACATGTGAAGTATCTGGAGGGGGATACATGTGAAGTATCTGGAGGGGGATACATGTGAAGTAACTGGAGGGGGATACATGTGAAGTATCTGGAGGGGGATACATGTGAAGTAACTGGAGGGGGATACATGTGAAGTATCTGGAGGGGGATACATGTGAAGTATCTGGAGGGGGATACATGTGAAGTATCTGGAGGGGGATACATGTGAAGTATCTGGAGGGGGATACATGTGAAGTAAGGTTGACTGCGAGGTGGGAGGGAGCATCGTAAGATGGAGAGCTGTTTTAGTGATAAACAAAGAGACGCATCAATACACACATACTATACATACACACATTGACATACAGTCACTGCTACAAGACTCCATGTCGTTACCTTGGTTTTTCACTTCAGCAAATTCATGATTGTATTCTTCAAGTGTCTCCCGAAGCTGCTTGTTTTCAATCTCCAAATCACTGACTCTGTGTGCTTTCTTCTGGAGTTGTGAGGCATATTCAAGTACGGACACAGGATCTGTGAAAAGAGCCCCAGCGATTAGACCGATTAATACATCGCCACAGGCAGGCTAAGAAAAAAATCAGTAATTGATTTTCCTTCAAATACATCTACATAAACAAGCTATATAGCCCCTAGCTGATGGGGGACCGGAGGGTTCAGCCCCCTCTTCAAGCTGGAGGCTGACAACTAATTGATAAGTTTTTCTAGATCTCTGTAGTTATGCCAGTTTATATAGCTAGCACACTTTTATGATTTGCTATCATCACAGGGTTCAATAAAAAACATTTAATATATATTTTCTGGGTTTACATGGTGATTTCTTGGTTGCCGTGAGTACGGAGGGTTAATGGGAAGTTCTGTGTGGTATCATGATAAGATGTGATCAACTCCAGCGTCAAGTGGAACAAAAAACTCCTTTCAGGAACGGCAAATATAAAGCATTAAGATTCAGTGTGCAGCATTAGTTATCAGGACCGCATCATAACACTGCTTCAACTTCAAGTGGCCAGCAGATACCTGTGTATCTCAAGCCTTATCACATCATTCCAAAATCACTTGTCTCAATTTAAAACAAAAAACTCAAAACTATAAGTAAGATCTTAAGACCCAAAAAATCATTTCCCAACAATATTTATCAATAGGAGTCTCAGGTCTGTGCAGCCCCTCCCTGCCCCATTCCCCTTTTCCATTACCAGTAGAGAAATATCACATTTCATCTGTCTAATTCTTTCAATCTGTGAACGACATCAAATCCCACACTCTTGATCGGGGACGTAATGCTAGCTAATGCAATGCTGGTGTTTGTTCGATAAAAGAAAGAATTTCATAATATGAACAACACACTATATCAGTTGTTTGGAATGATTTAGATATTATTGCCATTCTTGCGACTAAAATGGCAGCACCTCAGCGAAGCAGTACAAGAAAACAAACCTATCAGCCTCCATCTTGTCTATAACTTGTATCACATTAAACAGTGATTACTCGACAGGAAATTAAAATTCAATCTGCATTAAAAGAGCCAGTAGAAATCCTAGCCCATCCCTGGGTGGCTAGCATCCTCATAAACAGCGTAACCTGCATGGAGATACGTTAATACGTGTCTAATAAATGACTGGCACCTGTTTGTGATCAGGTGTGGCCACCTCCATAGCTACAGGTGTGTAGATAGGTAAGCTGCCGCCTTACAACCTGTTAAACAGGTAGTTCTCCTTATCATATCTCATCTTTACATTTTCTTCCATTGTCAAAAACCATACTTCTAGGACAATTACATTTCTCATTTCATTTAAATAATCTAACACTGATTATAAAAGTTCATTAAAGTTTTTTGTGATCAATACTTTTCATTAATTAGAACAATAGCTTTGTTCAGAAAACAATTAATATCTAGTCAGTAGTTCAGGACCCAATATCTAGTTAGTAGTTCAGGACCCAATATCTAGTTAGTAGTTCAGGACCCAATATCTAGTCAGTAGTTCAGGACCCAATATCTAGTTAGTAGTTCAGGACCCAATATCTAGTTAGTAGTTCAGGACCCAATATCTAGTCAGTAGTTCAGGACCCAATATCTAGTTAGTAGTTCAGGACCCAATATCTAGTCAGTAGTTCAGGACCCAATATCTAGTTAGTAGTTCAGGACACAATTAACATCTAGTTAGTAGTTCAGGACCCAATATCTAGTCAGTAGTTCAGGACCCAATATCTAGTTAGTAGTTCAGGACACAATTAACATCTAGTTAGTAGTTCAGGACCCAATATCTAGTCAGTAGTTCAGGACCCAATATCTAGTCAGTAGTTCAGGACCCAATATCTAGTTAGTAGTTCAGGACCCAATATCTAGTTAGTAGTTCAGGACCCAATATCTAGTTAGTAGTTCAGGACCCAATATCTAGTTAGTAGTTCAGGACCCAATATCTAGTTAGTAGTTCAGGACCCAATATCTAGTTAGTAGTTCAGGACCCAATATCTAGTCAGTAGTTCAGGACACAATTAACATCTAGTTAGTAGTTCAGGACACAATTAACATCTAGTTAGTAGTTCAGGACACAATTAACATCTAGTCAGTAGTTCAATATCTAGTCAGTAGTTCAGGACACAATTAACATCTAGTTAGTAGTTCAGGACACAATTAACATCTAGTCAGTAGTTCAGGACCCAATATCTAGTCAGTAGTTCAGGACCCAATATCTAGTTAGTAGTTCAGGACACAATTAACATCTAGTAAGTAGTTCAGGACACAATTAACATCTAGTTAGTAGTTCAGGATCCAATATCTAGTCAGTAGTTCAGGACACAATTAACATCTAGTTAGTAGTTCAGGACACAATTAACATCTAGTTAGTAGTTCAGGACCCAATATCTAGTCAGTAGTTCAGGACACAATTAACATCTAGTTAGTAGTTCAGGACACAATTAACATCTAGTCAGTAGTTCAGGACCCAATATCTAGTCAGTAGTTCAGGACCCAATATCTAGTTAGTAGTTCAGGACCCAATATCTAGTCAGTAGTTCAGGACCCAATATCTAGTTAGTAGTTCAGGACCCAATATGTAGTCAGTAGATCAGGACCCAATATCTAGTTAGTACTTATCACAAAACAACTTTGGATCATGAACACTTATTCTAATGAGTCATTAATTTTCACCATCTTTATCTCTTTATTAATCAAAGTTAAATCGATTACAAAAGTCTGACGACTTGAATATCTTAAATGCTTTGTCCTTAACTAATTAAACATTAATCGTATTGAAGCATTTAATATTTCAAATCCTCAATTTTTAAATCATTTTCATACTCAATTTATTACAAGCTGTGATTATCACATGATTTTTTTTTCACATCACAATGATTTAGATTCTCATACAGAAGAATTCTTTCCCTACAGGAGTGGCATTAAGAAGAATGGACATGACCTTTGAACTTACCGGGAAGGTCAATAATCTTTTTATACACAGACAAGAATGCTCCTTCTGCCGCCTTGCTTCGTTTGGATAATGAATCAACTTCTGCTTGAAAACTTTTTAATAGTGGTGCGACAAGTTTGCGTAACTCCTGAAATCAAACAAAAAACAAAACATTAATGGAACAAATATTACTTTGTTTCTATATTTAATGGCTTTCAATCTAATTACTAATAGTAGTTGTCCTTTACTGAAAACAGGATTACTTACTATAAACCATAACTCAGGGTAAATGATTGTGTATAACCAACAGGTCCTATTCAGTTACAAAACAAGCCATTTTCTTACTATTTAACAAGAAGTTAATACAAAATTGTTAGCCTTTGTTTTTTGTTTTTTTTTTTGTTTTTCATATTTTTATCAATTTTAGTCTCATAATTGAAGTAAATCCTCAGAGATAATCAAAAGTTTCAAACAAGGTTCAATCAACTCTAAAACTTCAGTTGTCATTTCTTCAGCATTGGGTCATTTTCTGACACAGATTTCAGGATCTTGTGAGTAGTGAGATGACTGGACCATCATCCCACTTCTTATTGTGTATTCAAAACTCCATAAAAAAAGATTGTCTACAAAAAAGTTCAACCAATCAGTCATGTCACATCCGTGGCCAACTTACATATGTTTGGTCGGGCTGCTGGGGCGAGAGGATACCAGACAGCCTAGTAAGGGGGTCTGATAGATCAGATCAGTAATAAGAAGGTGATTTCCAATCGTACACACCTAAGTCACTCCGATAAATGCTGGTTTATCTTGGGTCATGTGTTCCACAAAAAAACAAGTTGGGCAACACTATAAACTTCAGTTAATTAACACAGACGAAATGAGCTCAGAAAGATACTCTTTTTTCGTCGGTGATATAAGATCCCCCTCTGATAAGACCAGGCTTATTTATGAGGCCAGATAGATTCTGCCTCTTTTCACTGCAATCTAGCCCACCGATCAAACAAATCAATAATGAGGGGAGACAACAGTGCTGCCTACCTTGGTTTACCTCCGATGGATGAGGGGCGCGGGGCACCTGTGCTTTCTCCAGGGCGGTGATAAATACTGATTTATACAGACAGACATTAATAGATGTGATCAGTGTTTAGTTGTGGGGAGATGTCGAACACAGCCATACTATTGTGTGTATTTAGTAGGTCAATATCAGTAGTATTGAAGGTCTACTCTTATTCTGAGGGACGGAGGACTTGTGAGTGTGTGTGTAATTCTGAGGGACGGAGGACTTGTGAGTGTGTGTGTAATTCTGAGGGACGGAGGACTTGTGAGTGTGTGTGTAATTCTGAGGGACGGAGGACTTGTGAGTGTGTGTGTATTTCTGAAGTATGGAGGACTAGTGAGTGTGTGTGTAATTCTGAGGACTTGTGAGTGTGTGTGTAATTCTGAAGTATGGAGGACTTGTGAGTGTGTGTGTATTTCTGAAGTATGGAGGACTTGTGAGTGTGCGTATATTTCTGAAGGATGGAGGACTTGTGAGTGTGTGTGTATTTCTTTATGTTTCTAGATTAGGGTCAAGGTAGATATAATTTGATGTGTCTAGATTATTCAAACTGAAATAATACCACAATACCAGGTTATAGGACCAGCCATGTTTTTTTTCACACTACACCAATAACAGGTTATAGGACCAGCCATGTTTTTTTTCACACTACACCAATAACAGGTTATAGGACCAGCCGTGTTTTTTTTCACACTACACCAATACCAGGTTATAGGACCAGCCATGTTTTTTTCACATTACATCAATACCAGGTTATAGGACCAGCCATGTTTTTTTTCACACTACACCAATAACAGGTTATAGGACCAGCCATGTTTTTTTTCACACTACACCAATAACAGGTTATAGGACCAGCCGTGTTTTTTTTCACACTACACCAATACCAGGTTATAGGACCAGCCATGTTTTTTTCACATTACATCAATACCAGGTTATAGGACCAGCCATGTTACACTGGGACAGTCAGGACCAGCCATGGCACTTTTCTCATATTGAGTATCTAACACAGTATGGTATTAATGTGCTGAGAAAATCAGTTTGGCTGTCGTTTGAGAAATGAAGTTCACCCCGTCACATCCCCCCTCCCCATTACCGGCCCTGCCCCACTCATCCCATCATCATCAGTAGCCATAATGAAAGCAAAAATTATCCCTACATCTAAATACCATAACTCCACAGTTTGAATTTTGTCTTAGAATCTCTGGGCTTTAATTGGCTTTCATGTTATACCGATCCATGAGAATGCTTACTAGTCATGAAATACAATAGCTCAAGGCACACCATTACTGTCAAATTGCAGCACCGATAATACATAGCCGTCTCTAGTGTGTAGCATTGCCTCGTTCATACCACCAAGACATTACAATATTATTAGCAATGAACAGTTAGCAACAGAAATTGAAGCAGTAATGATCCTTATTGCTTCAAACCGATAATATCAATATTATTATCTGTAACTTGCAAGGAAAAAAAAACTATAACATAGTTTAAACCTATTGAAAACATTCTTCTAAAATTATGTTTCCAGTTGAAAGTTTAGGATCCTGGCTACAACGTCTAGCACATCATATCCAAACTTTCTGTATTAGTAGTAATAATCTACATGTGTCCCCAGGAATATCCTTCACTCACATATAAATGTTTGATTGAAGTTGTTTTGATTATATGTTAAAATGAAAGAAAAAAAATAAATGTCTAGAGAACTTTATGAGTATTTTGATTTTAAGAAGTCAGTAATTTACACAAATAAGTAAAGATACTATAAAAAGAAACCCAGGTAAAATGTAAAAAGTACCATATACCCTTAACTCAATTACATTATGGATATATTGTTTACAGTATCTACACCTGTAGGATCTATTGTTTACAGTATCTACATATAGATATTGATTTATATACTCTATGCCAATAACAGACAGAACTGAAATTAAAAGCCATAAAACCTTTATAAACCAGGACTGATACCATATGTTTCTTTGTAAAATATCTCCAAAATTAAATAAATAAATAACAAGAAGACAACAGTTGATCAAATAATTGCAAGATATTTTATTGTAATTTCTAAAATTTACACTGAATTAAAAGAAATTCTATAATCAAATGAAGAATAATATTTTAACTGACATTCTTCGATAAACTATTAGTTTATATCCTTGTTACAGAGGAGTAATTGGTAACCCTGAAGGTCATGTTTTATCATCCTATCCACATATATGGTTATACAAGGGTTGAGATCGGTGATCAGTTGTTTACACTTGAACTTGATAATGATGTGCTTGTACTTTGGGTTTTAAATGATACCACTCCTATTCTCAGCTCTAAAACATGTGACTAATAATATCACAATGTCAGCGGCTATTGAGTGGAGAATACAGATTCATAGGAATAATATTTGTACATAGAGTATCACAATCCAAAGTACTGATAACATCACAACCAAATGTACTGATAACATCACAACCAAATGTACTGATAATATCACAATCAAGTGTACTGATAATATCACAACCAAATGTACTCATAATATCACAATCAAGTGTACTGATAATATCACAACCAAATGTACTGATAACATCTATACCAAATGTTGTGTGTAGTTCATAATCCAAATGTACTGATAATATCACAACCAAATGTACTGATAGCATCACTGTACTGATAACATCACAACCAAATGTACTGATGATATCACAACCAAATGTACTGATAACATCACTGACAACATCACAACCAAATGTACTAATAACATCACAACCAAATGTACTGATAATATCACAATCAAATGTACTGATAATATCACAATCCAAAGTACTGATAATATCACAACCAAATGTACTGATAACATCATAATCAAATGTACTGATAACATCACAACCAAATGTACTGAACCAAATGTACTGATAACATCACAACCAAATGTACTGATAACATCATAATCAAATGTACGGATAATATCACAACCAAATGTACTGATAACATCACAACCAAATGTACTAATATCACAACCACTGATAACATCACAATCAAATGTACTGATAATATCACAACCAAATGTACTGATAACATCATAATCAAATGTACTGATAACATCATAATCAAATGTACGGATAATATCACAACCAAATGTACTGATAACATCACAACCAAATGTACTGATAATATCACAACCAAATGTACTGATAACATCACAATCAAATGTACTGATAATATCACAACCAAATGTACTGATAACATCATAATCAAATGTACTGATAACATCATAACCAAATGTACTGATAATATCACAACCAAATGTACTGATAATATCACAACCTAATGTACTGATAATATCACAATGAAATGTACTGATAATATCACAACCAAATGTACTGATAATATCACAACCAAATGTACTGATAACATCATAATCAAATGTACTGATAATATCACAATCAAATGTACTGATAACATCATAATCAAATGTACTGATAATATCACAATCAAATGTACTGATAATATAACAACCAAATGTACTGATTATATAACAATGACAGCACAATGACTGTGAGACACAGATGAATCCATCGTAAGATATAACTTCCTATTGAACTGAAAAAATGCTTCAAGAACATTTCACACATTTCCCCTTTTTAGGAAATTTGTTTCAACATTACATACTTGTATATAAAATTAATAAAAGTCTATCAAAAGAAGAAAGTGAATAATTTTTTTAGAAGAAAACCTTGCATGGTTTTGTATATTAATTTAAGAAGTAAATCATGTTGACAGTTTTAAGTGACTGTGTGAAGTCAGCCGTCCCTTGTATAAGATCCTACGTGGTATAACATGTGATTGCTGGTTATGTAAGTGGAATGTGTTATATTAAATATTTCTGTTTATCACAGTGACATTTTACAGCTTGGTCTAAACCCACAATGACAGTTTTAGTAGCCAGGATATACACTATTACTATAATTAATTAAATTGTCAGCTTTTTTTGCGCTTTGTTCGTAGAAAATGCCGAGATGTATCTCAGGACAATTTGGACAAGACAACTTCATTAACATTCGACCCCATCGTTTCAAAATCGCGCTTTCATCAAATTTGACTAAAGTGCATGTCTGGGTTTAAAATGGAAGTAACATGAGATCAATGATTAAGAATCAGGTTTTTATGGTAAAGTAAGAAGATATAAAAATGTGTCAAATCAACAGGAGAATGATTTATTCCAAGTTACGACAGACCTAAAACTAAATTGTTCTATTGACTTCCTCTGGCCTTGTTAATATCAACTTTTTTAAACTTCCTACAGATCCTATAATCTTGTCCCTATAAACTTCCTACAGATCCTATGAACTTGTCCCTATAAACTTCCTACAGATCCTATAATCTTGTCCCTATAAACTTCCTACAGATCCTATAATCTTGTCCCTATAAACTTCCTACAGATCCTATAATCTTGTCCCTATAAACTTCCTACAGATCCTATGAACTTGTCCCTATAAACTTCCTACAGATCCTATAATCTTGTCCCTATAAACTTCCTACAGATCCTATAATCTTGTCCCTATAAACTTCCTACAGATCCTATAATCTTGTCCCTATAAACTTCCTACAGATCCTATGAACTTGTTCCTATAAACTTCCTACAGATCCTATGAACTTGTTCCTATGAAATTTCTACAATATCTGTGACCTTGTACCCATAAACGGCCTACAGCACCATTACAGTTGTCTGCCCTTTCATTTTTTTCAAATATTCTTTAGTTTGACTTCAAATTATTTCTCCACACAATCCAATCTACTATAATCTCCCTTCATGTTATCAATTCTACTATTAATGTCCCAATTTTTAAATCAGAATCATTTTGCTTTTTACAATAATCTCCGTTACTCTGAGAGAAATCTCATCCCTTTCTCTGTTCTGGGGTCAACAAACTATGGTCTCAATGCAAAGGAGTTCGTATTCGTTTCTTAGTGTCAGCCCTGTCACTCATGGCTCTGTAACAGTCATTGGTTCGTAAAACCCTTTAGCAAACATGCTGCCAAATACAGTCGTGAGACATGTAAGTTTTCACAAATTACAACTATTTACATAAGCTCCCCGACCAGCTTATGTTCGTAGCTCAGTGATTAATACATCTTCCCCGCTGGGTCAATTTCCTGCGCGAAACAGAAGTTCTATCACTACTAGTCACTGCTGATCAGTCATATCACAGTGGGAGAAAATTATCTTCAACAAACTCCGTCCCAAAACATAAAAGCTGCCGCAGAAATCAGAGTCGTAATGAACCGTGTCAGAGTAGAGAATAGCACAATATAGCTGTCCCAGGCTCGGTCTAATAGGAAACACATGCGAATTGTTCCTTAGTCGTTAAACCTATGATATACACTTAGAGTTTTTGCTGCCTTTTTCAATTTTGTCTTTAATCAATATGGGGCCTGGGTAAGTTTTTACCAAAGTGTTTCTTGAAGGATCACAAATTTCCTTTTTTTAATTCCTTGGGTCTTTTGAGATAGCTTTATAGGGCTGTTATAACCAGTAGTATCATTCTAGTTTTAACTAAATGCACATTTTTGAAAGGAGATCAAAGAATCGCGTCAGCTAATATCGCTGTGTCCCTCTAATTCGTTAATTCCCCTGAAAGTAGCCTTGCGATAGTATTGAACTCGGAGACATGGGGAAGCAAACAGCCAACTGATACAGAAGAAAGAGAAACACTACATAACTGCTCACATACAACCAGTTAATTGACAATTAGTGATTACTATTTGGTTCCCATGGCCCAGAGATTTAGCTTTTTGTATATATTGATAGATTTGTGCATCTGGTTTGTGTTAGGAAGATCAGGCGATTATTGCAAATTATATAGCAAATTATGTCTGTAGTGAAGGGGAAGCTGAGCCAGTGAACTTCAAAATGACTCCAGGGCCTAGACTAGCAACACAGCAGGAAGGAGTTCCAGACAGAAAACTCTCCCTCCTCCAATCATCACCCTGCACATCAATACACATCAATGCACTCACACTAACAAACAAACAATTAATACCCAATAAGTTTCCTGTCAGTAAAATCCCTAATAATTCTAATGTACCTCAGTTTCCAGGCAATTCCTCACAATAATTAAGAAAACATAAGAAAATTAGTTGTAAACAAAAACTTTTTTATCGTCAAAAAGTGAAATCAGTATATCCACTATGACTAATCATCCAACTGATTTAACCTTTTGTTATAGCCTTAACCTACAGACAGAAGTCTCTTGGATGATGCACATGTGATTAAAAGGAAATGATAATCAGATGAGACTTGATTGCTTCCTTGGACCTTGACCCTACAGACAAAAGTAAAAATCACAAAGGCACTTCCAGTCAGTAATTAAGGGAGTATGCCATGTAAATATTACATATTATTTATGTTAGAGTTAATTCCCTGCTTTTTTTCACCTGTCACTATATTTCTGTCATTATGTTTTCTGTGTTTAGTTATCTCCCTTTTGTATACAGCACTAAAACTTTACTTGAAATTTGTATCAGACTGGAGTTGTCTCCCTTATACATGACAACACTGATTCTTCATAGAGTGGAAGTATTTCCCTTGTGTATCCAAGCTTAGATAGTTTTCTTGTAACCTGCATTACAGACTGGAGTCTCCCTTATGTATCAAAGCCGAGACACTTTCCAACTTACCTTAGACAAGTGATATTTGTTACTTATAAACCTACACAATTTCCTCACTATGAATACACTATCAAATCTGTAACAAGATTTGTAGCCAGTAATAAAAAATAAACTATCAGTTTTCTTTAAGTAGATATCTTTGGTATTGGAAATATTTATCCTTAACAAAAAAAATAACATATGTCCTTAATTGACCTTAATTGCATCATTAGCCAAGCTGACCTTTATACTTGACGGAAGTGGGCAGTATTGTGGATAGCTGTGTGAAGAAATGATGGGGATGTTTCATGCTGAAGAAAGCAACTAATATGTGGTAGTCAGATTAACTCCAATAAAACCCTGCTAAGTTGAACTCTTTTGTCATTTGTTCCTGGAGTACTGGGTAATCAGAAGTTGGTTATAGACCGTGAGGAAGTGATCATTGATCTATGCCTTTTGTCCGTGAATGACTAATTTAGTACTCTTTTCTTTATGACTGTACTGAAGTTTTAACAAATACTTTCAATGTCTTGAATTTTACAACAGAAAAACAGGTGAAATTTATAATTCACCTCTTTTTAACATGCTGAAAGCATGTTGCTGAGAACACAAGGTAGAATTAAAAATAATTCTGTATTGGTTTATTTTAACAAGAGGCCTTTAGACCTTAACGGTCATCTAACTATAAATACTTATATGTGAAAGAGGCAATAAATTGCTCAACTACTCTTCAGCTTACATAGAAGACATTGTTGGTTCATCAACACATTTTCTGCAAACTTGAAATCATATTCTTTATACATGCACTACACAATTGCCATTACTCTAGACATATTGCTTGCTGAAAAAGCAAGCCACAGGCCCAATATCAAGACTCTTGGCCTT
Source organism: Ylistrum balloti (assembly GCF_031769215.1). Classification (NCBI taxonomy): domain Eukaryota; kingdom Metazoa; phylum Mollusca; class Bivalvia; order Pectinida; family Pectinidae; genus Ylistrum; species Ylistrum balloti. Next base: position 169,654 of record NW_026782758.1, on the reverse strand, counting down.
TAGGTTATTGAGAAGAAGACATTTAAACATTTTAACACAATGGATGGATACTTGTGACCTTGATAGTGATTGTTTACGGACGGACGGACAAACTAACACCTGGACGGACAGACCTCAAACATAGGGCGATTGAAATAGCCCATTATCCAGTAATGGCGGGCTGAAAATATGGGTAAACATACAGGGAGAATTGTGTCACCTACTTCTTCCATGCCTTCCCCTAAATATGTGCCATTCTGTAATTTCGGTTAGCAGTTATAAACAAACATATGTTTGAATAGCAGATGATAGTAAATCAATTATACTTCCCCTGGAATTGATTTTTTCACTAATATGCCAGGGGAGTCAACTACAAATTCAAATCCTTAACAATTATTTGCATGAAAATAACTCTTGGTGTTGTTCATGTTGATTCTGTTACCAATATCAGAATCTTAAAGAATCTTGGTCTCTAATAGCTAAAAAGTCAGGAATTTAAAATCACTTTTAGATAAAGCTCATAAAATCATGTATTTGTGGTAATGTCTGAACAGTTCAGTTCACAAAATAAAGTATTCACGAAATCTAAATGATTTGTAGTATTCAGCAATATATTCAACTAGATAATTAATAACTATTAATCAATGATTACATAAAATGTCCACAAAAAGCAATCGTCTTATGTAGCAGATATCAGTATATATCTACAATGACACCACAGGAATCCTGTAATTATCTGCTGTCAAATCAACACCGAGTGGGTGTGCTGAAGCTGGACACATGTGACATGGGTAAAGTATAGCAACCATGCCACCTGTTCAACAAAAAGAGAAATACTGTGAACATTCATGGAACAAGGATAAAGAGGAGTTGTAGGAATGCAGGTTTTTGAGGAATAACTGTCCAAGGTTCAATAACGAGGAATAAATAGGGACAAGATCGGGGTGTTAATGTAGCAAAGTTCAACTAGATACAAATATTCGGGAATAAAGATAAGACTAATGATTACATACTTCTGGTGTGTTTTTCTTGAAATCTCTGCTCTGTTCTACCAATCTTTTCCGTGAAGCGTCACTTTCATCTTGTCGATTGGCCAATTCAGTGGCTGTAGTGTCTAGTTGTTTCTGTGAAAAAAATAGTTAAAATATTAATTACAGAACACTTACAAACGGATTGTTATATCCTGTAAAAAGTGAAAATATCAAAACCATTGAAATAATTAATCCAACAAAGTGCCTTGAGGATTTAAAAAAAAACAAAAAGATGATAATAAATCTTCTTCTCAATAGATAGATGGAAAGATAAAGAACAATGTATGCTAAAAAAAAGGGAAAATAAACCAATCTTGGAAGAGTTTATTATTTACTATATCTCAGAAAATCTCCCGGTAACACTCATCACTGATACAAACTTGTATGTAAGTTGTTACTATATCTCAGAAATCTCCCTGTAACACTCATCAACACTCATCACTGATACAAACTTGTATGTAAGTTGTTACTATATCTCAGAAATCTCCCGGTAACACTCATCACTGATACAAACTTGTATGTAAGTTGTTACTATATCTCAGAAATCTCCCTGTAACACTCATCACTGATACAAACTTGTATGTAAGTTGTTACTATATCTCAGAAATCTCCCTGTAACACTCATCACTGATACAAACTTGTATGTAAGTTGTTACTATATCTCAGAAATCTCCCTGTAACACTCATCACTGATACAAACTTGTATGTAAGTTGTTACTATATCTCAGAAATCTCCCTGTAATACAAACTTGTATGTAAGTTGTTACTATATCACTCATCACTGATACAAACTTGTATGTAAGTTGTTACTATATCTCAGAAATCTCCCTGTAACACTCATCACTGATACAAACTTGTATGTAAGTTGTTACTATATCTCAGAAATCTCCCTGTAACACTCATCACTGATACAAACTTGTATGTAAGTTGTTACTATATTAGAGAAATCTCCCTGTAACACTCATCACTGATACAAACTTGTATGTAAGTTGTTACTATATCTCAGAAATCTCCCTGTAACACTCATCACTGATACAAACTTGTATGTAAGTTGTTACTATATCTCAGAGAAATCTCCCTGTAACACTCATCACTGATACAAACTTGTATGTAAGTTGTTACTATATTCAGAAATCTCCCTGTAACACTCATCACTGATACAAACTTGTATGTAAGTTGTTACTATATCTCAGAAAATCTCCCTGTAACACTCATCACTGATACAAACTTGTATGTAAGTTGTTACTGTATCTCAGAAATCTCCCGGTAACACTCATCACTGATACAAACTTGTATGTAAGTTGTTACTATATTAGAGAAATCTCCCTGTAACACTCATCACTGATACAAACTTGTATGTAAGTTGTTACTATATTGGAGAAATCTCCCTGTAACACTCATCACTGATACAAACTTGTATGTAAGTTGTTACTATATCTCAGAAATCTCCCTGTAACACTCATCACTGATACAAACTTGTATGTAAGTTGTTACTATATCTCAGAAATCTCATCACTGATACAAACTTGTAACACTCATCACTGATACAAACTTGTATGTAAGTTGTTACTATATCTCAGAAATCTCCCTGTAACACTCATCACTGATACAAACTTGTATGTAAGTTGTTACTATATCTCAGAAATCTCTGTAACACTCATCACTGATACAAACTTGTATGTAAGTTGTTACTATATCTCAGAAATCTCCCTGTAACACTCATCACTGATACAAACTTGTATGTAAGTTGTTACTATATCTCAGAAATCTCCCTGTAACACTCATCACTGATACAAACTTGTATGTAAGTTGTTACTATATCTCAGAAATCTCCCTGTAACACTCATCACTGATACAAACTTGTATGTAAGTTGTTACTATATCTCAGAAATCTCCCTGTAACACTCATCACTGATACAAACTTGTATGTAAGTTGTTACTATATCTCAGAAATCTCCCTGTAACACTCATCACTGATACAAACTTGTATGTAAGTTGTTACTATATCTCAGAAATCTCCCTGTAACACTCATCACTGATACAAACTTGTATGTAAGTTGTTACTATATTGGAGAAATCCTGTAACACTCATCACTGATACAAACTTGTATGTAAGTTGTTACTATATCTCAGAAATCTCCCTGTAACACTCATCACTGATACAAACTTGTATGTAAGTTGTTACTATATCTCAGAAATCTCCCTGTAACACTCATCACTGATACAAACTTGTATGTAAGTTGTTACTATATCTCAGAAATCTCCCTGTAACACTCATCACTGATACAAACTTGTATGTAAGTTGTTACTATATCTCAGAAATCTCCCGGTAACACTCATCACTGATACAAACTTGTATGTAAGTTGTTACTATATTAAAGAAATCTCCCTGTAACACCCATCATTGATACAAACTTGGTATAACCGTTGTTTTTATTGTCCTTTTGATTTCATAATAAGTTTTTTAATATTCTCAGTTAACATCAGCTTTTATCTTTTTAAAGGCCAGAGGCCATTTTGTTTCCATGACAACATCCACAAAAGCCTTGTGCCCGTCAGTCCTATGACAGACAGACACGTCTCCTTGGTCTCTCTATGCTGATAATCTATTGCTGTGGGTTTTAAAGTCTGTGGTATGCATTGTGATGAGCTTCAATGCACATCCCATATATATTTATCATTTGGAGTTAGTCATTACATACATCACTGTAATCATACCATCACCAGGTGTCTTTGTGATGGCACTTTATTCCTCCTCCATCTCATCCAAAATCACAGCCCTTACTACCACCCTAATCCAAAATCACCGCCCTTACTACCATCCTAATCCAAAATCACAGCCCTTACTACCATCCTAATCCAAAATCACCGCCCTTACTACCATCTCATCCAAAATCACAGCCCTTACTACCATCCTAATCCAAAATCACCGCCCTTACTACCACCCTAATCCAAAATCACAGCCCTTACTACCACCCTAATCCAAAATCACAGCCCTTACTACCATCTCATCCAAAATCACAGCCCTTACTACCATCTCATCCAAAATCACAGCCCTTACTACCATCTCATCCAAAATCACAGCCCTTATTACCACCCTAATCCAAAATCACAGCCCTTACTACCATCCTAATCCAAAATCACAGCCCTTACTACCATCTCATCCAAAATCACAGCCCTTACTACCATCCTAATCCAAAATCACAGCCCTTACTACCACCCTAATCCAAAATCACAGCCCTTACTACCATCCTAATCCAAAATCACAGACCTTACTACCATCCTAATCCAAAATCACAGCCCTTACTACCATCTAATCCAAAATCACAGCCCTTACTTCCACCCTAATCCTAAATCACAGCCCTTACTACCATATCATCCAAAATCACAGCCCTTACTACCATCCTAATCCAAAATACCATTAATCCAAAATCACCGCCCTTACTACCACCCTAATCCAAAATCACAGCCCTTACTACCACCCTAATCCTAAATCACAGCCCTTACTACCATCTCATCCAAAATCACAGCCCTTACTTCCACCCTAATCCAAAATCACAGCCCTTACTACCATCTCATCCAAAATCACAGCCCTTACTACCATCTCATCCAAAATCACAGCCCTTACTACCACCCTAATCCAAAATCACAGCCACAGCCCTTACTATCCTAATCCAAAATCACAGCCCTTACTACCATCTCATCCAAAATCACAGCCCTTACTTCCACCCTAATCCAAAATCACAGCCCTTACTACCATCCTAATCCAAAATCACAGCCCTTACTACCATCCTAATCCAAAATCACAGACCTTACTACCATCCTAATCCAAAATCACAGCCCTTACTACCATCCTAATCCAAAATCACAGCCCTTACTACCACCCTAATCCAAAATCACCGCCCTTACTACCACCCTAATCCAAAATCACAGCCCTTACTACCACCCTAATCCAAAATCACAGCCCTTACTACCATCTCATCCAAAATCACATCTCATCCAAAATCACAGCCCTTACTACCATCTCATCCAAAATCACAGCCCTTACTACCACCCTAATCCAAAATCACCGCCCTTACTACCCCCTTATCCAAAATCACAGCCCCTACTACCATCCTAATCCAAAATCACAGCCCTTACTACCATCCTAATCCAAAATCACAGACCTTACTACCATCCTAATCCAAAATCACAGCCCTTACTACCATCCTAATCCAAAATCACAGCCCTTACTACCATCTCATCCAAAATCACAGCCCTTACTACCACCCTAATCCAAAATCACAGCCCTTACTACCATCTCATCCAAAATCACAGCCCTTACTACCACCCTAATCCTAAATCACAGCCCTTACTACCATATCATCCAAAATCACAGCCCTTACTACCACCCTAATCCAAAATCACAGCCCTTACTACCATCTCATCCTAAATCACAGCCCTTACTAATCCAAAATCACAGCCCTTACTACCATCTCATCCAAAATCACAGCCCTTACTACCATATCATCCAAAATCACAGCCCTTACTACCACCCTAATCCAAAATCACAGCCCTTACTACCATCTCATCCAAAATCACAGCCCTTACTACCATCTTAATCCAAAATCATCGCCTTTACTACCATCTCATCCAAAATCACAGCCCTTTATACCATCTCATCCAAAATCACAGCCCTTAATACCATCTCATCCAAAATCACCGCCCTTACTACCCCCTAATCCAAAATCACAGCCCCTACTACCATCTCATCCAAAATCACAGCCCTTACTACCATCTCATCCAAAATCACAGCCCTTACTACCACCCTAATCCAAAATCACAGCCCTTACTACCATCCTAATCCAAAATCACAGCCCTTACTACCATCCTAATCCTAAATCACCGCCCATACTTCCATAACAAGAGATCCCAGAGGGATCTTCATGCCCACCATTGTTTTATCTTTCTTTGCTCTTTGAAAGTTGGATCTTTTTCCTTCTTTTCTCTTTTCTTCTCGGTGTTCTTAATGATTAGACATTTACACATTCCTTTGCAGAAATAGTGATGATAATCTTTACCTTCCAAATCCAAGATGGTTGCCTGGAGGCCATTTTGTTTCTTCTGAACAATCCCAAAATCAAACAGGCAAAAGGATAGACCAAAGGGAAAAGACGTATGAAATTTGAGAGATATTAATTCTGTGCTTGTTAAGAAATAGTGATAACAATCTTTACTAGGCAAAACCCAAGATGGCTGCCTGTCGCCATTTTGGTTTTCTGATTGGTTTCAAACTCAAACAGGCACAAGAAGGTTCTTAAAAGAACCTATACATGAAATTTGAGAAAGATCTATACAGTAGTTCTCAAGAAATAATGATAACAAACATTTGAAGTCAAAATCCAAGATGGCTGCCTGTTGGCCATTTCTTTTCTCTGATCAGTCTCAAAATGACATGGTCACAACTAAAGACAAAGGGAAAATAAAAAAATCACAGAGCCTGATCCTCATCCTGAACTCACTCTTTCACTTCAAACTCTGACACTCCCTCCTCAACCCAAAGTGTGACAGAGCTTTCCCCATGTCACAACCTCTACAACCCCATGTGTCCCACTATGTGACACAGCAGTCCCTATGTCACAACCTCCCCAACCCCAGGTGTCCCACCCTGTGACACAGCTATCCCCATGTCACTCACAACCCCATGTGTCTTACTCTGGGACACAGCTATCCCCATGTCACTCCCAACCCAATGTGTCCCACTCTGTGACACAGCTATCCCCATGTCACTCCCAACCCCATGTGTCCCACTCTGGGACACAGCTATCCCCATGTCACTCCCAACCCCATGTGTCCCACTCTGGGACACAGCAGTCCCATCCCCAGTCCTCCATGTGTCCCACTCTGGGACACAGCAGTCCCCATGTCACTCCCAACCCCATGTGTCCCACTCTCAGACACAGCTATCCCCATGTCACAACCTCCCCAACCCCATGTGTCCCACTCTGGGACACAGCTATCCCCATGTCACTCCCAACCCCATGTGTCCCACTCTGGGACACAGCAGTCCCCATGTCACAACCTCCCCAATCCCATGTGTCTCACTCTGGGACACAGCAGTCTCCATGTCACTCCCAACCCCATGTGTCCCACTCTGTGACACAGCTATCCCCATGTCACTCCCAACCCCATGTGTCCCACTCTGGGACACAGCAGTCCCCATGTCACTCCCAACCCCATGTGTCCCACTCTGGGACACAGCAGTCCCCATGTCACTCCCAACCCCATGTGTCCCACTCTGGGACACAGCTATCCCCATGTCACTCCCAACCCCATGTGTCCCACTCTGGGACACAGCAGTCTCCATGTCACTCCCAACCCCATGTGTCCCACTCTGGGACACAGCAGTCTCCATGTCACTCCCAACCCCATGTGTCCCACTCTGGGACACAGCTATCCCCATGTCACTCCCACCCAATGCATCCCACTCTGTGACACCTTAGCAAACACCAACCTTTAAAAGACACTCTCCAGCCACTACAGTCAAGTTTATCAATTCATCCTTAAAATTTCCAATATTTACTGTAAAAAATCATTCTTCATATGAAAACAAGAATTCAAAATCACTTTCTTAAAAAAGTCAATATATTATGAGCTACGCTTGAATCTACACACTCCATGAAAAGATTTCTTATCTCATAAACATTTAAGAGTAAATCATTACACTGGATAGTTTGTGTCAATGCATTACTCTCACCTCGTAAAATGTAGCAAAAACCAAGCCATAATCACAACAATGGTGTTCTCTGTTAACTGATAGACAAACAAATCACAACAATTGAATCTCCATCGTTATCTTCTGCAGTACGTGTACATGAAAGACATGACTTAACAAAATCAAACTGCATAAAATAGAGTTATAATAGGGATCCTCTGAAAAGTTTCATCGAGTGTTTAACATAGTTTCCAGAACAGCTTCTCTCTCTCTTATCAGATGTTAATAAGATTCAGTTTGATCGCATTTTTATGCGTATCTACTTTAGGTAATATCACATCAGCAATTCACGGTGATGGAAAAATGATCAGACAGCGCGACAAACTGCTTTGTTGTCTGTCGATACCATCTAAGATCTAGAGTGCATTTATTTGTATAAAAACGCGACTAAAATTAACACTGACTTCCATTATGATACGTTAGTTTGAAAATATATCCTCTATCATTACATTGTATATAGGTGTAATTGTAGAGTTGTAGGAGATATTACTTGCCTCACTGGGCCGACACACAATGGTCAGATCACTGTTCTGATTTTATCCGGGCCTCAATATACATTAGATATTCGGATATTGATAAGCTCCGCGTCCACGCCACATTAACTATGCCTCTGTCTCGCACCATTGTGGTGCACCCACATCACCTAGTATAAAACACAAATCTTAACACCCCAACATCATTGTGCTGATACTAAAAAGTCAATCGCAAATTCCACAGGTGATTTATGCAGCTACCTCTGTCTCAATGGGTACGCGTGTCCAGTGTGACTGTCTCCTCATGTGTAGCATCATTTTGTGTCTTACCTGTTCATGTGTACTTTAATTCTGTACATGTAAATGTACCTGTACAGTTGTGTTTGTATATGTGTACACACCTGTATGGGTGTGTTTGTATATGTGTACACACCTGTACGGGTGTGTTTGTATATGTGTTTGTATATGTGTACACACCTGTACGGGTGTGTTTGTATATGTGTACACACCTGTACGGGTGTGTTTGTATATGTGTACACACCTGTACGGGTGTGTTTGTATATGTGTACACACCTGTACGGGTGTGTTTGGTATACAGGTGTGTTGGTATATGTGTACACACCTGTACAGGTGTGTTTGTATATGTGTACACACCTGTACAGGTGTGTTTGTATATGTGTACACACCTGTACAGGTGTGTTTGTATATGTGTACACACCTGTACAGGTGTGTTTGTATATGTGTACACACCTGTACAGGTGTGTTTGTATATGTGTACATACCTGTACAGGTGTGTTTGTATATGTGTACACACCTGTACAGGTGTGTTTGTATATGTGTACACACCTGTACAGGTGTACCTCACTTCTACATATGTACATATTGAACAGATTTACCTACCGTAAAAACCCATGTAATGTCCGCATTTTTTTTCACCGAAAATTACTCCAAAACAAGGGGGTGCAAACATTACAGAGCTATAGAGGAAATGACACTTTTTTAACTTCTATATGTGTATGAATAAAAAATAATGCTATAAAGGCGTGTTCTTGTGTATGTCTTTTGTGTAAGGGTGAAAATAAATTCTGAGATGTCAGAAATTCAAAATACTCTAGATATTTGCAAAAATACTTTTTCTCTCTGATACCTTGTGAAAATTTGATGTCCTGGACTAGTGATTGTGGGATTCACTCAAACTTGAGGACACATCATATCTCTTAGTATTGGCACTCATGAAAACTTGTGTTCTAGAGTCACCTGAAAAGATCCTACAAAAATTACTGGAAAAAGTACTATTTTCTGATGTAAATTACATATACATCTCATTAAAGATAGAACCAAATAGACTCTACCATTTTCACACCTTGAGGAGCCCTCCCTTGTATACAAACACGTTATACAATTATCAACTAAATTTGATGTAGGAAATGGCATTACCATTTTACGCACGCACCACCATTTATTGTTGCATCAGAGAATTATTCACACACATAAAATAGCTGCTTAATTGTGGAGTGTTATGGGCAAGATGGCTGCTGAATTACCGCCTATACACTTCAAACACCAACATGATTTTGAAATTGAACTCCTTTTACCCAGTAACACTCAAAGGGTTCGGTCTCCCTAAGATTGTTTAAAACCTCCCGTAACTACGGAATCATCAAATACTCTGCCGTAATACCTAATGTACAGTTAGCGTCATTAGTCCACAGCTGTGCCAATACATTAATGAATGTTACGACTGATGCAGTCGAGACATTATCAAACGAACCCTATGATAAGTAGTTTGATGTTTTATCATCAAATGTGGAGCTAGGCTTCAATGTTATAATGAAACTGATGTGTTTATTTCGTCAGTATTTACAGAAAAATAATATGTTCAACAACGAGCTTTGGACATTTTCTTTAACGAAGTTAAGGAGATATGTTAGTATCTTTAGCTGCTGAACACTCCTACAAAGGGTGGATAACTCCCATTGGCCAACCTTCAAGTTGTTATGGGTGAAGATAATAAAACAAATGAACATTCCGAAGTCAGGATAAAAGCCATTCTGTTGTGCCCAGAATATCATATTGTTAAGAATCCTTAATTTTTTCTCCTACTTAACTGTCAAGCATGGCATATTTCAGAAAAAAGAGATAAAGTGAACTGCTAATGAAATTTGGATGTTCATCACTATAACATGAAAAGTTTGTGTGAAGTTTGTGTTAATGCCTACTTGATCGAGTGGGTAAGCCTGTCAGTGTATTAACAATAATCCCCCCTAGATTTCCCATCAGCCTTACACACACACAGCGACCATGACACATGGGATTAACTCCACAGACTGTTTTAAAGAAAATCAGCAAAGAATCAATAGAGAAGCGCTGATATATTCCTGTCAATAATACAACAAATCAATTTCAGTATTTTGGAAACGCCTTAAACACAAGTATTATGTATGTATACAGAAGGGAAATCTGTAATCTCTTAGCCACCAACACAAGTTTAATCACCATGACACAAGCATTATCTATCTACCTAACAAATCCTACTGAAGCTCTATCCTTCTTCCTCAAATCTCATCACAATTAATGGACAATGTCTAGCCAAAAACTCCCCAAACATACTGAAGACCTGGACCAAATCATACCCAATTTCCAAAAACATAATTATTTAACATCTCAATGGCCAGGACCGAATTGTTCCACAACTCCACAAACCTCCCAATGACAATAACCAAAGCATTACAAATATTCTTAAGGAAATATTTCCACAAACCATATTTTCTTAAATTTCCTTTCTTTCTTTTTTAATAAATTTCAAAATAAAAATGAACACAACACCAGATTTGTTATGAACTACAGAAATGGGTAGAAGAATATTTCTGTTATAACATCAGAATAAACAATGAAATATTAGTTATCATACAATGAGGTATATATAACATTACAGATCACTGAAATAGTTTAGGATTTGATTGCTGTCTGTTTTGATGATCAGAAGACACCATGACAATCGACTGAAACAACATATACCATCCTTCCATATCCTGAACTTACATCAATTCAGACGAAATTATCAAAGTTTCATCTTGTCCTTCCCAAACTCTCATCATTCTTATGTAACAGAGAAATCAGGCTTACCTACTCATAATCAGCACTTTTGAACATCATCATCTGAACATGATTTTAAAACAAATCTTTAATTGAAGTATTCAAAATATTTTTGACTAACGTTTTCTAACAGTCTAAATAGAAAAATCTTCTAGACAAATTTCTAGAACTCTTTAGTATTTGAGATGTGACATTTCACAGGAAGGATACATCCTAATATTTTTCAAGGTCAGACTAACATCTCTGAATTCAGTTTACTGTTGTGGTCATGTCATATCCAATTTGTTTATTTAAAGATTTCACCAATTACAGGCTTTGAAGCAGACTCGAGCACATTTCTGTACACCCTGGTGATATTGTCATCTCGTCCTGGAGGGGATCATTGGACGCTGATCCCCAAATCAGTGGCGTCAACGCGGCAAAGCGCTTGGCTATCTATATGATCAGATCCTATAAGTATATGTACTGTAGGTAAAGCAGTACTGATCAGACTCCATGTTCTTAGCCGAGCAAATATTGACTTGGCGGCTTATCTAGAAAAACAGTTAGCTGGTGATGGCCTTGTGTTAGCAGTGACACACAGTTCCCTACAATTGTTTCTGAGTGGAAATATGATACAATTCAAGTGGTCTAATTGTTAAATTAAGAGCCTAGGTCCCTGATTTGATGCCTCACAGTGAAATAGTCAATCCTATACCGACTGATCAGAGCAGATAAATTGCAGCTCATGTTTCTATTTGGCACAGATATTAGACAGTGGGAGTGGGGTATAATTTGGAAATTGAATTTGAAATGAAACAGAGAATGATACACAGCTTCTGTCATTGCGAGTTAATACTTATGTAAACCAGATCAGATTGGAACATTTTATAAATGTTGTAAAAATTCAAAGTCTACAGTCTGTCTCATAATGATGTCATGTTATTCTAAACCACATAGGACTGAGGGGGAAAGGATTTGGAGATATATAACCCCTTGATATTGAGGGAAGAGGGATGGGAGAGATATATTACCTTGATATTGAGAGTAGAGGGCTGGGAGAGATATATAGCCCCTTGATATTGAGGGTAGAGGACTGGGAGAGATATATAACCTTGATATTGAGGGTAGGGGACTGGGAGAGATATATAACCTTGATATTGAGAGTAGAGGGCTGGGAGAGATATATAACCTTGATATTGAGGGAGAGATATATAACCTTGGAGCTGGGAGAGATATATAACCTTGATATTGAGGGTAGAGGGCTGGGAGAGATATATAACCTTGATATTGATATTGAGGGTAGGGGGCTGGGAGAGATATATAACCTTGATATTGAGGGTAGAGGGCTGGGAGAGATATATAACCTTAATATTGAGAGTAGAGGGCTGGGAGAGATATATAACCTTGATATTGAGGGTAAAGGGCTGGGAGAGATATATAACCCCTTGATATTGAGGGAAGAGGGCTGGGAGAGATATATAGCCCCTTGATATTGAGAGTAGAGGGCTGGGAGAGATATATAACCTTGTTATTGTGGGTAGAGAGATATATAACCTAGATATTGAGGCTGGGAGGGAGATATATAGCCCCTTGATATTGAGAGTAGAGGGCTGGGAGAGATATATAACCTTGATATTGAGGGTAAAGGGCTGGGAGAGATATATAGCCCCTTGATATTGAGAGTAGAGGGCTGGGAGAGATATATAACCTTGTTATTGTGGGTAGAGGGCTGGGAGAGATATATAACCTTGATATTGAGGGTAGAGGGCTGGGAGAGATATATAACCCCTTGATATTGAGGGTAGAGGGCTGGGAGAGATATATAACCTTAATATTGAGAGTAGAGGGCTGGGAGAGATATATAACCTTGATATTGAGGGTAGAGGGCTGGGAGAGATATATAACCTTGATATTTTGGGAAGAGGGCTGGGAGAGATATATAACCTTGATATTGAGGGTAGAGGGCTGGGAGAGATATATAACCCCTTGATATTGAGGGTAGAGGGCTGGGAGAGATATATAACCTTGATATCGATGGTAGAGGGCTGGGAGAGATATATAACCCCTTGATATTGAGGGTAGAGGGCTGGGTGAGATATATAACCTTGATATTGAGGGTAGAGGGCTGGGAGAGATATATAACCTTGATATTGAGGGAAGAGGGCTGGGAGAGATATATAACCCCTTGATATTGAGGGTAGAGGGCTGGGAGAGATATATAACCTTGATATTGAGGGTAGAGGGCTGGGAGAGATATATAACCTTGATATTGAGAGTAGAGGGCTGGGAAAGATATATAACCCCTTGATATTGAGGGTAGAGGGCTGGGAGAGATATATAACCTTGATATTGAGAGTAGAGGGCTGGGAGAGATATATAACCTTGATATTGAGGGTAGAGGGCTGGGAGAGATATATAACCTTGATATTGATATATAACCCCTTGATATTGAGGGTAGAGGGCTGGGAGAGATATATAACCTTGATATTGAGGGAAGAGGGCTGGGAGAGATATATAACCTTGATATTGATGGTAGAGGACTGGGAGAGATATATAACCTTGATATTGAGGGAAGAGGGCTGGGAGAGATATATAACCTTGATATTGATGGTAGAGGACTGGGAGAGATATATAACCCCTTGATATTGAGGGTAGGGGACTGGGAGAGATATATAACCTTGATATTGAGAGTAGAGGGCTGGGAGAGATATATAACCTTGTTATTGTGGGTAGAGGGCTGGGAGAGATATATAACCTTGATATTGAGAGTAGAGGGCTGGGAGAGATATATAACCTTGATATTGAGGGTAGGGGACTGGGAGAGATATATAACCTTGATATTGAGGGAAGAGGGCTGGGAGAGATATATAACCTTGATATTGAGGGTAGAGGGCTGGGAGAGATATATAACCCCTTGATATTGAGGGTAGGGGACTGGGAGAGATATATAACCTTGATATTGAGGGTAGGGAACTGGGAGAGATATATGACCTTGATATTGAGGGTAGGGGACTGGGAGAGATATATAACCTTGATATTGAGGGAAGAGGGCTGGGAGAGACATATAACCCCTTGATATTGAGGGTAGGGGACTGGGAGAGATATATAACCTTGATATTGAGGGTAGGGAACTGGGAGAGATATATAACCTTGATATTGAGGGTAGGGAACTGGGAGAGATATATGACCTTGATATTGAGGGTAGAGGGCAGGGAAAGAGAAGCCTCCATATGAGGGGTGGGGTGAGTTGAGGTGCATGAATTGAGGGTTGGAAAGGAAGGAAGAAAAAAAAATATTTCCAATTTATTGGAAAATTGAAAATTATATACTATCTCCATTCTGTCTCTTGTTTAATCAAGAAATGTACAATACAGGTTTTTGATGTATCTTCCCTGCCCCCTCGGCCACATTCTCCCTCTCGTCATCATTCTCCCCCACCTGTCTCCTTCCTAATCATTAAGTAAACTATTCAAAGAAAGAAAATCTATTTGGACGTTTTACATATATAAGTAATAAACACAAGTATTGGGGCTATTAAATGATGAGGAGAAAAAGCCGGCAGTGATATGATCATTAAAAAGAGAAAATCAGACTATGTTCCTGGGTAATTGCTTGGGAAACAATGAAGTCTAGATAACTAAATTAACTTGATATTAGGAAATAGGTAGATCTCTCTGCCAACTGCACATATTCATGTATCTAGTGAATATTGGTGGCCGCCCGATTGATCTGTCAAGGCAGATTCCTACTCCAGTGAAAGTAACCAATAGACCGGCATTTCTCCCATGTGAATCACAGCTAAACTTCGCACATCATAGGGCCAATGTTTGGGCAAAGTTAGAAATTGATTAGGCATAATTTATCGTGTTTGATAGGACCGGAGACTAGCGGTGCCGCCCAAGTGATCGGCAATGTCTTAATGTCCCTTACAATGCAGCATCCCACTGACGCCTGCTTGATCTCGTCCTGTAGGTGGAGCCCCAACATTTCACTGTCGGGACTCAGAGCCTGGTACCCAAATCATGTGGATTTTGACATATCATCTCGGATGTGATTTGATTGGCTAACAGCTCAGTTACAGATCAAGCTATTGTTTTATCAGTCTGTGCAAATTTGCTGAGTTTTTTGGCAACATTTTCATTTTAAGACTTCTATGAAGTTCTTTGGTCAGAAGGTGTTGTAATTCTCTGCCACAACCGTAGTCACGGTAACCAGTATACATGTTATGTCATGGATTCTAATTCTGGGTCAATATAATGCTTGCTTTTATCTCTCTTTCCGATTGGTTTAATTTAAACACTTTTCACAGAACATTTGCTTGGTTAGACTTCTAGTTATGTAAAATTTTCTCTCATTTTCATGAAAGTTTTTCTGACTTTCAGTGTATGAGACTGTGTTAACATCAAATCCTTCTGAAGCCCTTCAGTTAGTGATGTCGGTCAACCATTTAAGCTATCCGTAATCATTTAAATTACATTGGGAGATATTTTTATTTGCATTAACATCAGAAGTAGGAGAATCAGACACAGAGTAAATAGCCCAGTTGTACTAAATTTGTGCTACTTATTGAATGCTTTCTCTCCTCCTGTGTTTCTTGTTCAGTTTGTATTTTTTCACTTTCTGTTATGATTATTTTTATATGAATTGATGTGATAAGATTTGCAAATGTTCCCCAAACTCATACCATCCTCTTCCGTTAATGACACATAAAATCTGGACCCAGGGAGGATCTCAGATATGAGGAGGCTAAGGGTAGGATGGGGGTTGGGTCAAGATATGAGAGATAGGGGAGAGGGTAGGGTGGGGGTTGGGTCAGTAAAGATATGAGGGTAGGGGACAGGGTAGGGTGGGGGTTGGGTCAGTATAGATATGAGGGATAGGGAAGAGGGTAGGGTGGGGTTGGGTCAGTATAGATAAGAGGGATAGGGGAAAGGGTTGGGTGGGGGTTGGGTCAATAAAGATAAGAGGGATAGGGGACAGGGTAGGGTGGGGTTGGGTCAGTAAAGATATGAGAATAGGGTGGGGGTTGGGTCAGTAAAGATATGAGGGTAGGGGAGAGGGCAGGAAGGGGGTTGGGTCAGTAAAGATAAGAGGGATAGGGGAAAGGGTAGGGTGGGGTTGGGTCAGTGTTAATGGTAACAGTTATTTTCAATAAATTCAGTAGGTCAGCCATCAATTCAACTGATCCAGTTTAAACAACAGGACTTAAATTCCCCTTTTTTCTTCATAAAAACTTTTTTGAGTCCTAACAGTGAAATAATTCTCAGCTAAGAAAAATGAAAAAGAAAAGAAATATAAGACAAGAATTCCTCTATAGACTTCTCATATCATTATAGGAAGTTCCAGTGTTTGTCAGGGTCACCATGGTGACCATGGCTGGATAATATCACAAATATTACAGGAAGATTGGTCTGCAGAACATTCTAAAACAACCTCCAAATCTATTTGGGGATTTCTTGATGCCAGATTTTAATGCAGTTAAATAGCAGAAAATATTGGGACATTTTCTCATCCTGAATTTGAGATTTATTTGGATCAAGACTGGTTTTCCCTTTTGCCTCCTTATAAGGTTTCAAAAATTTTGGCAATTAGCATCACTGATGAGTCCTAGATGCTGTATGATGCAGCATCACTGATGAGTCCTAGATGCTGTATGATGCAGTTTAATGAATTGGTTGGCTCTACTGTATCTCATACTTAATATGTATAGAAAGGTGCTATTCACTTGTGTGTCATTTGTACAATCTTTATGAATGATGATCAATCAACTTCTGTAAAAAGATTAAGAAGTTATTCTGTCATCAAAATTGTGAAGGAATCCAATTCTGTACAGCTGTTGCCGTATGACGGATGTTCAAAATCCAAAAATAGGAGATATCTTTAAGTGGAGGTGGAAATTTTTTGGACTAAGTTAGAGAAGAGACAACATAATATAGCCTAGATATACAGGGTTGATGGGGGAGCACCTCTCACCTATCAAACCCACACTGGAATGCTGACTTGACAGTGCTGTTACAATGGTACATGTAATATTTCTTGCATCCTTCACGATCGGCTGTAAGTCAACAACAATTACTTGGAACGACTTCCCGACATAAATTCCTACAAACCGTCCCAAAGATATTGCCAAAAGTCCTCCCAGAGAAATCAACAGTGTTCGTTATTGTGAGTGACATTCAAAGCTATGAAGGAACACATTGGGAGCTGATAGGTTGTAAGGTTAAAGTGATGTGTGGTCAATGTATTGTCATACATCTAATAACATGTGAAGAGGTCAACTGTATTTTGTATGAACTGGCTTTTTAATAGGTGATTGATATGCTCTAAGTATTATTATGTTTTCAAGGTTCATTTGACGACCAAGTGGTATATTTGGGTGGTAAATCGAGTTCTCGAAGGTTCTGAGTTTTAGATATCTAATGACAAAGTGGTATATTTGGGTGGTAAATCGAGATCTCGAAGGTTCTGAGTTTTAGATATCTAATGACAAAGTGGTATATTTGGGTGGTAAATCGAGTTCTCGAAGGTTCTGAGTTTTAGATATCTAATGACAAAGTGGTATATTTGGGTGGTAAATCGAGTTCTCGAAGGTTCTGAGTTTTAGATATCTAATGACAAAGTGGTATATTTGGGTTAAATCGAGTTTTAGTTTTAGATATCTAATGACAAAGTGGTATATTTGGGTATATTTGAGCAGGGGTGATATTTGAGCAGTGAGCTAAGGTACATGTTGAAAGAATGGAATGAGACAGTTGAGAATGATTTAGCTGCACATGCTAGTTCAGCGCCTCCGCTACTTTTGTTGTAGGTGGAAGTGATTGTGACACTAACACTGTTCTAACCTGTATTTGGGCCGAGCTGATGATGATCAGACCTCACTACGCACTGATCAGACACATGATAGATACAACTACAACAATCCCCATGTCATTTTCTAGCAAAATGCAATGTTAATCAGGATAAGTTATATCAACGATGATGAGCAGTCGAGTTAGCAGTGATAGATTTACGCCGCTAGTGATGCAAAGCTGAAGACGACATGTATCCAACTATTCACCTGATCAAGCATGGACACTGTTACCATAACAACCAGAACCAACGTATAAAATTAGAAATTACTTCATCTTCATCATATATGAATATAAAGCAATTAAACTACAAATATCACAACACCTCCTCCCACATCTAACTATCCCTCCCTACATCTGACTATCCCTCCCACATCTTACAATATCCCTCCCCACATCTGACTATCCCTCCCACATCTGACTATCCCTCCCACATCTGACTATCCCTCCCACATCTTACAATATCCCTCACTAGATCTGACTTTCCCTCTCACATCTAACTATCCCTCCCTACATCTGACTATCCCTCCCACATCTTACAATATCCCTCCCACATCTGACTATCCCTCCAACATCTTACAATATCCCTCCCACATCTGACTATCCCTCCCACATCTTACAATATCCCTCCCACATCTGACTTTCCCTCCCACATCTTACAATATCCCTCCCTACATCTGACTATCCCTCCCACATCTTACAATATCCCTCCCCACATCTGACTATCCTTCCCACATCTTACAATATCCTTCCCACATCTTACAATATCCCTCCCTACATCTGACTATCCCTCCCACATCTTACAATATCCCTCCCACATCTTACAATATCCCTCTCACATCTGACTATCCCTCAACCATCTTGCAATAACCCTCCCACATCTGACTTTCCCTCCCACATCTTACAATATCCCTACAGCATCTGACTATTCCTCCCACATCTTACAATATCCATCACACATCTTACAATATCCCTCTCACATCTTACAATATCCCTCCCACATCTTACAATTTCCCTCCCACATCTTACAAAATCCCTCCCACATCTTACAATTTCCCTTCCACATCTTACAAAATCCCTCCCACATCTTACAATATCCCTCTCACATCTTACAATATCCCTCCCACATCTTCCAATTTCCCTCCCACATCTTACATTATCGCTCCCACATCTTACAAAATCCCTCTCACATCTTACAATATCCCTCCCACATCTTACAATATCCCTCTCACATCTGACTATCCCTCAACCATCTTGCAATAACCCTCCCACATCTGACTTTCCCTCCCACATCTTACAATATCCCTACAGCATCTGACTATTCCTCCCACATCTTACAATATCCATCACACATCTTACAATATCCCTCTCACATCTTACAATATCCCTCCCACATCTTACAATTTCCCTCCCACATCTTACAAAATCCCTCCCACATCTTACAATTTCCCTTCCACATCTTACAAAATCCCTCCCACATCTTCCAATTTCCCTCCCACATCTTACATTATCGCTCCCACATCTTACAAAATCCCTCTCACATCTTACAATATCCCTCCCACATCTTCCAATTTCCCTCCCACATCTTACATTATCGCTCCCACATCTTACAAAATCCCTCTCACATCTTACAATATCCCTCTCACATCAAATATTCCTCATACATCTACAAATACCTCAAGAATCTACAAATGTACCTTCAACATATTTACAAATACCTCTTCCACATTTACAAATATTTCCCAAATCTAACAAATAATCCTCCAACGTCTATAAATATCTCCCAACATCTATAAATATCTCCCAATATCTACAAATATCTCCCAACGTCTATAAATATCTCCCAACATCTACAAATATCTCCCAACGTCTATAAATATCTCCCAACATCTATAAATATCTCCCAACATCTACAAATATCTCCCAACATCTATAAATATCTCCCAACATCTACAAATATCTCAAACATCTACAAATATCTCAAACATCTAAAAATATCTCCTAACGTCTATAAATATCTCCCAACATCAATAAATATCTCCCAACATCTATAAATATCTCCCAATATCTACAAATATCTCCCAACGTCTATAAATATCTCCAACATCTACAAATATCTCTGAACGTCTATAAATATCTCCAACATCTACAAACATCTCCCAACATCTATAAATATCTCCAATATCTATATCTCCCAACATCTATAAATATCTCCGACATCTACAAATATCTCCCAACGTCTATAAATATCTCCCAACATCTATAAATATCTCCAACATCTATATCTCCCAACGTCTATAAATATCACAAACATCTACAAATAACCATACCACATCTACAAACATCTTCTACTAATATCTAAAACATCTACAGACAACCCTCCAACATCTACAAATATTTTTCCCTCATTAAATCAGAAACCATAAAATATCATTATTTAATATTTTTGAAGTCTGATATCTGCCAAAACAAACAAACATTTGCTATAACAGAGTTGTTGAAACTGCTTTTTGTTACCATTTCTTTGTGTTGTTTTAATTTAATTAAGATTTTTAATTTGCCTTGTGTACAGTAAATAAGAGTAAGGTATATGTAAGAAACTAAACATTAATTAAGCTTTTCCTCATTTGTCTCAATTCACACTGAATCAAATAACACAACATCTCTATCAGTGTACAACAACATTGCACACTGATAGCATTTCTTTGTTCAGAATTTGAGATAAACAAAAAGTGACTTTGGTATTTTTGTGTAAGCTATGACTGTCAGACGTATCAGGAGAGATTTTGTCAATATAACAGTAATATGATACTTCAAGTGGGAGGAGGGGGGCCAGAAACAATAAATATATCAACTGATACACATATATAACTAACAACTAACACATCTAGTACTGGCCTAAAATAAAAATCATATATATCACACATACTCTTCTCAATAAATCAGATGTATTCCTTAACCAAATGTCCCTCCCCTAGCTCAAATGATTCCTTGATTCCTTCATCCTTCCCTTAAAGGAAATTTCCCTCCCCCCTTACAGAAAATATCTCCCCCACTCCCCCTCCTCCTTAAAAGAAATGTCCCCTCTCCATAACTTCAGCGGCTGTCCCCCTCAGCCGAGGTGTAGAATGTCTGGCTGGTTGTAATGATAATAGAGAGAACAACTGTAGGGCCCCGGAAAGAACCTTTCTATACATCAAATATGACTGGTCGGTAAATCACCAATAGTGATAGCCTATCTAGGCTGTCTTACGGGCCAAACATGTGCTACCGAGAGTCAACACCGACAGTATGCACAACACCAGCCTCCGCAACCCCGTCTCTAATGGGGCCTGCATGCATCACAGTCACATTTCCTCTCAATGTAAGAGATATATATCATTTGTATTAGAAAGTTGGAAACAACACTTTAACATCTATATAATGCAGTGCTGGGGCGGATTAGCAGCCGGCCTGGTCAACATCAAAGTCATACCAGTGTAGCTCGGCTAGGTGAAGGATTATTAGGGCAATAGTCAGTCTTGGATTCTGATCACCTGTCTGAAATATCAATTACTGACCTCATTTGAATGTGTCTGGCAGTTTGGCTCAATCTTAACTAACACAACAACAGCAATAACAAAGGAACACAGTTATCTCCCTTACAAAGTCAGTGTTCTGTGCCAAATACATTTTCTTTATTTCTTAACTCTACAGGAACAATTTAGTATTTTCTTGTGAGTTTTATCACAGTTAGATATACAGATTAACGAAACCTGTCTCTGGAGGAATATCACTTGAGTCGTGCATTTGGATGTCTATAGAGTGGGGATATTGGAATGTCCCTACAGTGGATCATTTGGACGTCCACAAGGAGGGGATGGGGGACTGTCACTACAGTGGATCATTAGGATGTCTACAGGGAGGGGATGGGGGACTGTCACTACAGTGGATCATTAGGATGTCCACAAGGAGGGGATGGGGGACTGTCACTACAGTGGATCATTAGGATGTCTACAGGGAGGGGATGGGGGACTGTCACTACAGTGGATCATTAGGATGTCTACAGGGAGGGGATGGGGGACTGTCACTACAGTGGATCATTAGGATGTCTACAGGGAGGGGATGGGGAACTGTCACTACAGTGGATCATTTGGATGTCTACAGGGAGGGGATGGGGGACTGTCACTACAGTGGATCATTAGGATGTCTACAGGGAGGGGATGGGGGACTGTCACTACAGTGGATCATTAGGATGTCTACAGGGAGGGGATGGGGGACTGTCACTACAGTGGATCATTAGGATGTCCACAGGGAGGGGATGGGGGACTGTCACTACAGTGGATCATTAGGATGTCCACAGGGAGGGGATGGGGGACTGTCACTACAGTGGATCATTAGGATGTCCACAGGGAGGGGATGGGGGACTGTCACTACAGTGGATCATTAGGATGTCCACAGGGAGGGGATGGGGGACTGTCACTACAGTGGATCATTAGGATGTCCACAGGGAGGGGATGGGGGACTGTCACTACAGTGGATCATTAGGATGTCCACAGGGAGGGGATGGGGACTGTCACTACAGTGGATCATTAGGACGTCCACAGGGAGGGGATGGGGGACTGTCACTACAGTGGATCATTAGGACGTCCACAAGGAGGGGATGGGGGACTGTCACTACAGTGGATCATTAGGACGTCCACAAGGAGGGGATGGGGGACTGTCACTACAGTGGATCATTAGGATGTCTACAGGGAGGGGATGGGGGACTGTCACTACAGTGGATCATTAGGATGTCTACAGGGAGGGGATGGGGGACTGTCACTACAGTGGATCATTAGGATGTCTACAGGGAGGGCATGAGGGAATTCCAAAAAAGTAAATCATTAGAATGTCCCTGAGGTGGGGATACAGAATATGGTGATGGTGTTATAGTAAGGAGAAGCCTCTGGGTTTGGGTTTTGCTGTATGGCCTGGGTAGGTGTACATTTACTCACTGGTCAATGTAATGTTGGTGTGGACAGATTGAATAATGACCACTGTCCACTTGTAAACTAATGGTCATAGATTACTGTAAGGACACACACCAGTAGAGATGCATTGTTAGCTTGCAATTGATAGTGAAATACTTTTTCTTCTCTAGATCTCACAAACTAATCTCTTATCACATCAATGATAATGTGCCTGATAGACATAAAGCTTGAACAAATGGATTACAACTCCTGAACACACTCAAATCACGTCTCAATTAACAACAGATCCTGGGTCAGAACAAGCTAACAATGCACACACAAGGAAATCTGCAATTGAAGGCCCAACAGGGGCTCTGACCTTTGACCTTGGACAGGGATCACAGACATCATTAATGATTTATTTGAATCTGAGGCATTGGGCATCGGTCACTGGGAACAATATTAATAGGGACTGATGGTCAATTGTCCAGTAAAGAAGAGTCTGGTGTAGTGACTAGACAGAGATAGGTATGGGCCATCAATACTAAACTGTCCCTGGCTCAAACCAATAGATTACTATAACTGACAGATTTGTTTTACATTATACACCTGTGTATGGATTATGAAGAACATCTATAGTTTATTGGTAACTAAGAACAATATCTATAGTTTATTGTTAATTAAGAACAACATCTATAGTTTATTGTTAATTAAGAAGAACATCTATAGTTTATTGGTAACTAAGAACAATATCTATAGTTTATTGGTAACTAAGAACAATATCTATAGTTTATTGTTAATTAAGAACAATATCTATAGTTTATTGTTAACTAAGAACAATATCTATAGTTTATTGGTAACTAAGAACAATATCTATAGTTTATTGTTAATTAAGAACAATATCTATAGTTTATTGTTAACTAAGAACAATATCTATAGTTTATTGGTAACTAAGAACAATATCTATAGTTTATTGGTAACTAAGAACAATATCTATAGTTTATTGTTAATTAAGAACAATATCTATAGTTTATTGTTAACTAAGAACAATATCTATAGTTTATTGGTAACTAAGAACAATATCTATAGTTTATTGTTAATTAAGAACAATATCTATAGTTTATTGTTAGTATCTATAGTTTATTGTTAATTAAGAACAATATCTATAGTTTATTGTTAACTAAGAACAATATCTATAGTTTATTGTTAACTAAGAACAATATCTATAGTTTATTGTTAACTAAGAACAATATCTATAGTTTATTGTTAACTAAGAACAATATTTATAGTTTATTGTTAATTAAGAACAATATCTATAGTTTATTGTTAACTAAGAAGAACATCTATAGTTTATTGGTAAGAACGATATCTATAGTTTATTGTTAATTAAGAACAATAAGATTGGTACAAGAACAATATCTATAGTTTATTGTTAACTAAGAACAATATCTATAGTTTATTGTTAATTAAGAACAATATCTATAGTTTATTGTTAACTAAGAACAATATCTATAGTTTATTGTTAATTAAGAACAATATCTATAGTTTATTGGTTTATTGTTAACTAAGAACAATATCTATAGTTTATTGTTAACTATCTATAGTTTATTGTTAACTAAGAAGAACATCTAAGAACAATATCTATAGTTTATTGTTAACTAAGAACAATATCTATAGTTTATTGTTAACTAAGAACAACATCTATAGTTTATTGTTAACTAAGAACAATATCTATAGTTTATTGTTAACTAAGAACAACATCTATAGTTTATTGTTAACTAAGAACAACATCTATAGTTTATTGTTAACTAAGAACAACATCTATAGTTTATTGTTAACTAAGAACAACATCTATAGTTTATTGTTAACTAAGAACAACATCTATAGTTTATTGTTAACTAAGAACAATATCTATAGTTTATTGTTAACTAAGAACAATATCTATAGTTTATTGTTAACTAAGAACAACATCTATAGTTTATTGTTAACTAAGAACAATATCTATAGTTTATTGTTAACTAAGAACAATATCTATAGTTTATTGTTAACTAAGAACAACATCTATAGTTTATTGTTAACTAAGAACAATATCTATAGTTTATTGTTAACTAAGAACAACATCTATAGTTTATTGTTTATTGTTAACTAAGAACAATATCTATAGTTTATTGTTAACTAAGAACAATATCTATAGTTTATAGTTTATTGTCTAAGTTTATTGTTAACTAAGAACAACATCTATAGTTTATTGTTAACTAAGAACAATAGTTTATTGTTAACATCTATAGTTTATTGTTAACTAAGAACAACATCTATAGTTTATTGTTAACTAAGAACAACATCTATAGTTTATTGTTAACTAAGAACAACATCTATAGTTTATTGTTAACTAAGAACAACATCTATAGTTTATTGTTAACTAAGAACAACATCTATAGTTTATTGTTAACTAAGAACAATATCTATAGTTTATTGTTAACTAAGAACAACATCTATAGTTTATTGTTAACTAAGAACAATATCTATAGTTTATTGTTAACTAAGAACAACATCTATAGTTTATTGTTAACTAAGAACAACATCTATAGTTTATTGTTAATTAAGAACAACATCTATAGTTTATTGTTAATTAAGAACAACATCTATAGTTTATTGTTAACTAAGAACAACATCTATAGTTTATTGTTAACTAAGAACAATATCTATAGTTTATTGTTAACTAAGAACAACATCTATAGTTTATTGTTAATTAAGAACAACATCTATAGTTTATTGTTAATTAAGAACAACATCTATAGTTTATTGTTAATTAAGAACAATATCTATAGTTTATTGGTAACTAAGAACAATATCTATAGTTTATTGTTAACTAAGAACAACATCTATAGTTTATTGTTAATTAAGAACAACATCTATAGTTTATTGTTAATTAAGAACAACATCTATAGTTTATTGTTAATTAAGAACAATATCTATAGTTTATTGTTAATAGTTTATTGTTAATTAAGAACAACATCTATAGTTTATTGTTAACTAAGAACAACATCTATAGTTTATTGTTAACTAAGAAGAACATCTATAGTTTATTGTTAATTAAGAACAACATCTATCTATAGTTTATTGTTAACTAAGTTTATTGTTAACTAAGAAGAACATCTATAGTTTATTGTTAATTAAGAAGAACATCTATAGTTTATTGTTAATTAAGAAGAACATCTATAGTTTATTGGTAACTAAGAACAACATCTATAGTTTATTGTTATTCAAAGAGGCAATAAAAATTAAGTTGTGAAATCTATCTAAACTTAAGGTGACATAATCAATTTACAGTTACATTTAACTTCTTTTTCAGCTCAATAAAACAAAACCATAAATTGTTTTCAAGGTTAAGATTTTAAAGAATGCTTTATAAACATTATAAAGGTAACTTTCAGTAAACAGTATAATACAGACAAGAAATATTTTTATGATGGGAGATAACTCTTTATTTAAGGCTAGTGAGCTCCAGACTATATCTTGTATGTGGTGTCCCCTTAAGGGCCAGCTCAGCGTCAGGACTGGCCTATGTTCCCCACCAAACAACTACACATCTGTTTGCACTAATTATTAGCTTCCTGTCTCCCCTTACGACCAGTAATACCATAACCCCTCAACAAACACAGGATCACTTAGGATCTACCACTTAACATATTTAAACATTTACAATCTGTTTTGTAACATCACAATAAAAAGTGCTGGAAATACTTTTTATAAATAGTACCTGTGTGATTTTATGTCACCTGTCTATAAGGACCCGTCCACATCCACCACAACCGGTTAATATATTTCTGGTTATTACATGTTTAACTCTCATCTGGATCCACTTTCTGTTTAAATCATCATGCCTCTGTAACAATACACTGTAAAACAGCCATGCCCACCTGTCTATAACAAACATCTATCCTGCCCACCTGTCTATAACAAACATCTATCCTGCTTACCTGTCTATAACAAACATCTATCCTGCCTACCTGTCTATAACAAACATCTATCCTGCCCACCTGTCTATAACAAACATCTATCCTGCCCACCTGTCTATAACAAACATCTATCCTGCCCACCTGTCTATAACAAACATCTATCCTGCCCACCTGTCTATAACAAACATCTATCCTGCCCACCTGTCTATAACAAACATCTATCCTGCCCACCTGTCTATAACAAACATCTATCCTGCCAACCTGTCTATAACAAACATCTATCCTGCCCACCTGTCTTTTAACAAACATCTATCCTGTCCACCTGTCTATAACAAACATCTATCCTGCCAACCTGTCTATAACAAACATCTATCCTGCCCACCTGTCTATAACAAACATCTATCCTGCCCACCTGTCTATAACAAACATCTATCCTGCCCACCTGTCTATAACAAACATCTATCCTGCCCACCTGTCTATAACAAACATCTATCCTGCCCACCTGTCTATAACAAACATCTATCCTGCCAACCTGTCTTATAACAAACATCTATCCTGCCCACCTGTCTTTTAACAAACATCTATCCTGTCCACCTGTCTATAACAAACATCTATCCTGCCAACCTGTCTATAACAAACATCTATCCTGCCAACCTGTCTTATAACAAACATCTATCCTGCCCACCTGTCTTATAACAAACATTTATCCTGTCCACCTGTCTATAACAAACATCTATCCTGCCAACCTGTCTATAACAAACATCTATCCTGCCCACCTGTCTATAACAAACATCTATCCTGCCCACCTGTCTATAACAAACATCTATCCTGCCCACCTGTCAATTAACCATTTATCCTGTCCACCTGTCTATAACAAACATCTATCCTGCCAACCTGTCTATAACAAACATCTATCCTGCCAACCTGTCTTTTAACAAACATCTATCCTGTCCACCTGTCTATAACAAACATCTATCCTGCCCACCTGTCAATTAACCATTTATCCTGCCCACCTGTCTATAACAAACATCTATCCTGCCCACCTGTCTATAACAAACATCTATCCTGCCCACCTGTCTATAACAAACATCTATCATGGCCACTTGTCCATAACAAACATCTATCATAAACCTGTCTATAACAACCATCTATCATGCCCATCTGTCTATAACAAACATCTATCCTGCCCACCTGTCTATAACAAACATCTATCCTGCCCACCTGTCTATAACAAACATCTATCCTGCCCACCTGTCTATAACAAACATCTATCATGCCCATCTGTCTATAACAACCAAATATCATGAACAACCTGTCTATAACAACCATATATTACCACCACCAGTCTATAATTCCAACCATCTATCATCATTACCTGTCTGGAACATCCCTGTTTAGTTATAAATACAATTAATTCAAACTAAGCTGTTGGTATACAAAGTATATTGGAGACATAAAATAAAATGATACATAATTTGGTTGATAAAATTGTAAGATGGCCTCTACATCAGGCGATAAGTTACAGCTTTCCGGATCAGACAGCTGAATCTGCATGATGCTGCAAGGATCCCAAGTATGACATCCGTCACAACAGAGTCAAGAGGTCAACAGTGAAAAGTGTTAGAAATCAAGTCCGAACTTGATATTATGTAAGCTAACTGAAATCTTCTCTTAGTTAAGTGAGTATGTGTAGAGTATTTACCTGTTCATTAGCTCCTTCATCTCTGTTGTACCTGCAGGTGTGCACATCGCCCAAGGGACTATCCACACACCCAGGCCAATACTTGTACCTGGTTATTTGATTCCATCTGAATTCAAATCAGCTGTGGAACCGGTATAATGTGTGATGACCCAACCAATCATGTGACGGCTCAGTGAACATCACAGTACTGTCAGCCTCGGCAGATACCGCTGAGATGTCCAGTTGGTCAGCCTGATCAGTGAGGCTGACCGGTGGGGACAATAACAAAGATATTGACACTAAGTTGTCTGATGAGGCAGTACTTCGCTCTGGTTGGACAGCCAGGACAACATTTTCTCAATATCTCATCAAAAAGAAGTTAGACGTCAGTCCTTGATAACCAGTCAACCACGACATGGACAAATACCTGATACCAACAAATCACAGCCATCTCAATGAAGATGCGCAGATACAAATATCGGCAGCTACTGGCTGCAGGGTGGGGTTAGGCCAGCTGTGATCTGTTGGGGCTGGGACGAGCCTCCCCTTGGGTAGGGACACCAAATTTCTATCCCCTTGCACAGACCACATGATCAAACACACCTCTAATTTGCCTCAAGTCCCTATGGTCACTATTAACCTTCCTATCACCAAAAATATGATACAGTTAGCCTGGTACCCTCAGGAAAAGAATTGGTAGTTTTCTTTTTTCTAATCTCAGTTGAAACTAAGGCACAGGATCAGAACAGAAAATGTGCCCTTCTTATGTCGGATACAGAACTAGTTTTTACAGGATTTAGAGGGGCACAGTCAGGTATAACTAGTAGCTAGGGTAGTAGTGAAGGAGCTGGCTCGTTCTTAACACTCATTAATTACCAAACTTAATTAGAGAAGTTCTGAAAACCTACCTCCTTGTCTAACAAATAACAACACAAAATAATCATCCAAGAAAAAAAATTCTGAAAGTATACAAAATCGCATCACTTTTTGGAAGAACAATATATAACTATTCTCTTCTTTACATCTGAAGGATTTCATTTAAATTCAACGCTGAACCATAAAAGAGCAAACACCAAACCAGACAATTATAAAGATAAGCCAAGATTTAGAAACAGACGGAAAAGGCTGCGTACATGACGAAATGTTTTCTAATATATATTATCATCAGTCTATCATATCTCCATAAAGAACCATTACATAGCTACATGGCCATGAAACTCAAAGTCTTAAACAACCTGGCATATTTTATCACAAGGAAACCTGAGGCATATGTGACTGCCTGACTGTCAATGCAACTCTATAGCAGGTAGGTGATTGAAAGGTCGTCAACGAAATACCTTCAGCCAAATATGGTCATATGATTTCTATACATCCCAAGGAGGAAGAGAGGGTTCAATTTTGGCAATAGTCCAGCATTTGTGGCCTGGGATGGCCCGCTTTGCTATTAGATAGATCGCTGTATCACTGAGCTATTGTGTTCTAGCTGAAAACAGTTGCAAAATAGACCGCCTTGATTTCTGCTCAATGGAGCGTGTAAGAGACGAAGAGAGCTATCTCCCAACATCTGGATCTCCTGGCTCAATTTACATATTTTTTCCATTGACATGCCACACGAAACTTGTGATCAGATAAGTTTCTACTGAAATGTATATCTAATCATTATTTGCCAATGGGCTAGGTAAAAAGATATTTCTCCCTAAATCTATAGTGCCATTATCGACAATCAGTAGAGCTTAACTCACAAACACGATTTTACTTCAGTAATTTAAGCCGATGGGATGTTCCGTTTAAATTTCATTGACTGGTATTATAGAGGCCTCTAAGAAATCTTCAGTTGGAGGATTTGATGTTAAACGTATTTCAGGAAAGTGGCAGTAGATGGCAATGACAATAGGAAGCAATCAGCCAGTTTGCCTGGTTGTGTAAGATCGATAAATGCCACGCCTCTTGTGAAATCTGTCGTCACCGAGTAGATGGTCATGACCATTGAACACCACCAATACTTTGGTAGCTTCGTTGTGCATGAAATGTATCTATGACTGTTGTATAAGTGGGTTCTATCCATCAATACATTTATTTCTTTCTTCTACAGATAAATTTGAGTCTTCACATTAATGGGGCGTAACTCCTAGCTAGCGCTTCATTGTGCATGAAACAGCCTATCAGGAAATCACTCACTCATTTATACTCTATAATCCAATGATTGATCTCAAACTTTCCTTTAAAGTGAAATGTTCCACTGATTTGTTGGAAATACATTTTAATGGATGTGTGTAAATTTTCCTAAGTGTGATTTTAATGTATGCGAGATAACAAAATCTGAAAAGCTGCTGGCTGTAAAGTTGTGGTTTTTACGGTTTCCTGTATGCGACTACAACATGATGTGTATCTGCATCCTTATACAGTCATTGTTACTAGGAAAAGAATGTTTTTTGATTCCATTCACTCCACTTCGTTGTGATCAGTGATCATATAAAGCAATATACAAAGATTCTCTAATTCTATCAAGCTTTAGCCGAGATTTTCTCAAAATTTTGTATGGAACTTTCATTTCTACATCTCTAAACAAGAATATCTAGATGTATATATTCCTCCTGGTTTTGAGACAGCTATTTCACATGGTCTCCCATTAAAAGTACAACAAAAACTTTC
Source organism: Ylistrum balloti (assembly GCF_031769215.1). NCBI lineage: Eukaryota > Metazoa > Mollusca > Bivalvia > Pectinida > Pectinidae > Ylistrum > Ylistrum balloti. The sequence goes on along the minus strand of NW_026782758.1, from coordinate 138,268 downwards.
TGTTTTGAAATATTCAAAGTACTTTGGCTTCAAAACACCAACATTTTACCTAACATCAAAATATATCCAGAACTGCTTTCAATCATAATAGTTCTTGTTTTCAGTGAATTAGTACTTTATATAAAGATATTTTAAGTAAATAAACAGCCAGACAGGTTGATACGGTGACTGATATATACCTATCTATTAACTGGTTAAATTTTTGATGAGATTTTTACATTGTGATGGAGTACTGATCAACTAGATGAGAGACATTTCTTTAACTCATCTAGAAAACAGTTTAATTTTCCTGATTAATCACATATTTCTAGCGGTGATCACATCCGTTATAAAGGAAAACCAACAAAATCTCCCAATATACCATCATGTGCCAATGGGGCCAATTGTGATCGATCATCGACGAATATCCATCAAAGAAAACGAGATCATTATACACTGCAATCAGTTAAGGAATGAGTGATTGAGAGAAAAAATGTTCGAAACAAAAGGATTTCCAAATTAATTTGATATGCATGTCGAGTCTGCAGTATAGGACCTGTTCCATCATCTGGTGATTGAACACTAAATACTCATGTGATCTATGATTTGGGGCACCAAAAAGGGGAGACAACACGACTCACCTGTATCAGATTAGTCAACAACTGCCTCATTACCTACAGGTACCTGTCAATATGCTGATTCATAATCCAAATTACCTGTTTATCTATACAATTACATAAATACACAAAAAAAAAGTTCTGAATAAATCCTCCTTGGTGGGCCCCCTTCTGAATGATCTGCCACAGAATTTTGAAATTGATGACCCTCCTGTCCATCTCTATCTGTTGTATATGAGGAAACAAATGCCAAAAAAAAAAGAAAATGAAAATTGAGCAAACGATATACAAGTTTTGTATCGCAGAAACCTGACATGAATATTAATTACGAATAAGTGTCTTTTGATGTCAATCTGCAGCCATGCGATCGGACTAACATTACACGACTAAATATCATCCTAGCCTATACAAAACATATTATCAATGTATTGGATCGTCACACACTGCATAACCTTAATAATCACCCAGCATTGCTTCATTTCCAAGTGGATGTCGACAAACATTTATGCATATTGATATCAATCTTCTTTTAAAAATACATTTGTAATTGAGATTCATTCCACGAACCTGAATGTAAACATCTGAGTTAATGAATCAGCTGATACAAATGATCGTTATATATATATATATATATTGACACCTGTCTTACTAGGCTACCTCGGAGACATCTAGATCAACTGACTAACTTTACCAAATAAAAGTCAAATAATCATTGTTAGAAATGAACTGGCATTTATCATACACATTATGTTTTTCCCCTATAATTCTTAAAAATTTTTTGAACCATTCTAACAAAAATCTGAATTCTCCTAGATTTAGGATACTTTTTTTAAACATCACTGAAAATATTTTTCACAATTTTAGAAAAATGAAGTGTTCCTTCAACACTGCTGAAACAACAGTCTAATTACCACAGCAAATATCAATTTTTTTGTCAGAGTAATTTTCCATACCTGATCTGGACAAGTATATATTAATTGTGGCTATCAACGCCAACCTACACAGTACAACAACTTGTCCACAAAACGTGGAATCATGATTTCCTTCTGGTAGCCAGATACATATTAAGATGGAATCGTGTAGATTTTAGACTGAAACCCGTGGAAGTAACTGTCTCTAATGTGATATCATTCAGTCTCTCACTACAGTAAATGCTGTCAGTTCTGAGAAAAGAAAAGCAATGAGATCCCTGTAAGTGTTTTAACATACCAGCTTTTGTTAGGTAGATTTAGTAGTATTAGCTGGTGATTGGGCTGTGCCTTTGTGTATACCATGCTCAGTGAAATTGATATCCAACAAAAACAGCCTGATTATTGTGGAGGAGAACTGATAATTTGTAGACAAAGCCTCTGTCATGGTGCTCCAGTGTGTAAAGTGTGTGGTACTCCTCCCCTGGTTGTCCTGATCAGTGTGTACAGTGTGTGGTACTCCTCCCCTGGTTGTCCTGATCAGTGTGTACAGTGTGTGGTACTCCTCCCCTGGTTGTCCTGATCAGTGTGTACAGTGTGTGGTACTCCTCCCCTGGTTGTCCTGATCAGTGTGTACAGTGTGTGGTACTCCTCCCCTGGTTGTCCTGATCAGTGTGTACAGTGTGTGGTGTGGTACTCCTCCCCTGGTTGTCCTGATCAGTGTGTACAGTGTGTGGTACTCCTCCCCTGGTTGTCCTGATCAGTGTGTACAGTGTGTGGTACTCCTCCCCTGGTTGTCCTGATCAGTGTGTACAGTGTGTGGTACTCCTCCCCTGGTTGTCCTGATCAGTGTGTACAGTGTGTGGTACTCCTCCCCTGGTTGTCCTGATCAGTGTGTACAGTGTGTGGTACTCCTCCCCTGGTTGTCCTGATCAGTGTGTAAAGTGTGTGGTACTCCTCCCCTGGTTGTCCTGATCAGTGTGTAAAGTGTGTGGTACTCCTCCCCTGGTTGTCCTGATCAGTGTGTAAGGTGTGTGGTACTCCTCCCCTGGTTGTCCTGATCAGTGTGTAAAGTGTGTGGTACTCCTCCCCTGGTTGTCCTGATCAGTGTGTACAGAGTGTGGTACTCCTCCCCTGGTTGTCCTGATCAGTGTGTACAGAGTGTTGTACTCCTCCCCTGGTTGTCCTGATCAGTGTGTACAGTGTGTGGTACTCCTCCCCTGGTTGTCCTGATCAGTGTGTACAGAATGTGGTATTCCTCCCCTGGTTGTCCTGATCAGTGTGTACAGAGTGTGGTACTCCTCCCCTGGTTGTCCTGATCAGTGTGTACAGTGTGTGGTACTCCTCCCCTGGTTGTCCTGATCAGTGTGTACAGTGTGTGGTACTCCTCCCCTGGTTGTCCTGATCAGTGTGTACAGTGTGTGGTACTCCTCCCCTGGTTGTCCTGATCAGTGTGTACAGTGTGTGGTACTCCTCCCCTGGTTGTCCTGATCAGTGTGTAAGGTGTGTGGTACTCCTCCCCTGGTTGTCCTGATCAGTGTGTACAGAGTGTGGTACTCCTCCCCTGGTTGTCCTGATCAGTGTGTACAGAGTGTGGTACTCCTCCCCTGGTTGTCCTGATCAGTGTGTACAGAGTGTGGTACTCCTCCCCTGGTTGTCCTGATCAGTGTGTACAGAATGTGGTATTCCTCCCCTGGTTGTCCTGATCAGTGTGTACAGAGTGTGGTACTCCTCCCCTGGTTGTCCTGATCAGTGTGTACAGAGTGTGGTACTCCTCCCCTGGTTGTCCTGATCAGTGTGTAGAGTGTGGTACTCCTCCCCTGGTTGTCCTGATCAGTGTGTACAGAGTGTGGTACTCCTCCCCTGGTTGTCCTGATCAGTGTGTACAGAGTGTGCCTTACGCTTTAGTGTTCTATAACTTATACATACAGCAGAAATTTGATCGCAATGATTGAATGTTGGGAAATGGGTCTGGGTCCTTGTTTTGTTATCATCCTGACCTATAACATAGCTTTTTGCTGTGGAGCTGAGTGGCCCGTCTCTTCCAAATTATATATAATGTTGACTCAATGCAGGAGATAAGGCAGTGCTGAAGCTAGCATAGGGTGAGAAGGAGGCTGACAGCCAGCCAGATCAAGTGCCATGGCTGACTTAATGATGGATACATCAACGGACAAGAGCCCACTATTGTCTCCCTCCTCATTCACATCCAGACCACTTTCACATGCTGATTATCTCTCACAAAAATGTGAATTATTTCTCATACAAGCTGTTTGACTCACATCATCGTTTCTCACACTCATGTATCATTGTATCATACAAGCTGTTTGACTCACATCATCGTCTCTCACAATCATGTATCATTGTATCATACAAGCTGTTTGACTCACATCATCGTCTCTCACACTCATGTATCATTGTATCATACAAGCTGTTTGACTCACATCATCGTTTCTCACACTCATGTTTCATTGTATCTCCTGAACCTGTATCCATGTCTTCTTTGAGAATATTTTGACCTTCATTGAATTGATTGCATACCTAAGTATAAACGAATTACTGTAGATGTAAGAAGTTTCTCATGTTGTTTATCATTTAGACATTATATATATAACATAATGTATAGATTCTCAAATACATGCCTTGAAAAAGAAAAATCACGACGAGTAAACAGGATATAGATATCCTCAATGCCTGAGACACTGATACTTCGTCCCAACCCATGCCTTTGTTCAACCTATGTTTAAATGTGTACAACAAAGCATTAACAACAAAGAATTATGTCACTGTTACAATATTCTATACAAGTTTCATCATCCCAGGTTTACCAAGTTTTTTCTACAAAATCCTTGACAAGAATTTTCACCATACAAATACCTTTTTGTCATTTTCATGAATGGCCATCCATCCACACTCAACAATTTCAAAAAGTGTTCATCTTATGGTTATCTTTACACAATCATTACAAATGGCTGTTTTTATCAATGAAATCACTTAGTAACAATCATCTTAAGAGAAATTCTATTACTGCATCAGGGGTGTCAAATGTTTTTTTCAATGCACAAACCCAGGTTTAGTAGCCTGGTAAAGTCTGCTAGTCTGAAATAAAATTCTGCTAGCCCCAAACATTTCCATAACTTTGTGAAACATTAAAAGAAACATGTTTTCAAATTGAATAACAAATTAATAGAAAAACAAGAGGCCCATGGGCTTTAATGGTCATCTGACTACAAAAACTTTCAGCAGACAGAAGGTTTTTTTTCTACTTTGAATAAAATTTTACTATGCTGTTTAACATGATGCAGATGGTATTTTTGGTAGGTAGGTAACTTTAACAACTGTTACCTATTTTTTGACAGTAAAGTTGGAGCTCAATCCAACTGGTGAAACATGAGAAGTTTGAAATAGGTGTTGCACAGGAAAACCATGATTGCACAATCATGTTACAAAATGGCCTCCCTGGCTGCCATGTTGAAGTTTTGACAAAGTTGAAATGTAACAACACTTTGTTGGCTACCTTTCCTCAACATTCCCATCAATTTTTAGCTCAATGGCACCAGTGGAACTAGAGAAGTTTAAAATATGTTTTTCAACATGGTGGCCATCTTGAATTTCAGACATACCCAAAAAATAACACTTGGTAATGACCATAAGATCATTTCAAGCAAGTTTGATCTCAATAACACAAGAGGAACTTGAGGAGAACTTTGAAATGTCAAAAGCTTACGGACGGCAGACACCATATGACTCAAGGCGGACAACGACGGACCAAGCATGATGACTACAGGTCATCATGACCCTTCATATCAGATAACCGAACAAAACTAACGTGTCTACATCTTCAAAAAAAATTATTCTTTTACTGAAAATCAAAGACAAAGTAGGAAATAGTATCTGGACTCCTGCTCCAGCTGTAAGAATACACCTTTTATAAAATAAACATGGTTCTTTGTGTAAGAACAATGCTGTAATTCAGTGTTACCATCTGTAACTAGGTGCTATGTGTAAGAACAATGCTGTAATTCAGTGTTACCATCTGTAACTAGGTGCTATGTGTAAGAACAATGCTGTAATTCAGTGTTACCATCTGTAACTAGGTGCTATGTGTAAGAACAATGCTGTAATTCAGTGTTACCATCTGTAACTAGGTGCTATGTGTAAGAACAATGCCGTAATTCAGTGTTACCATCTGTAACTAGGTGCTATGTGTAAGAACAATGCTGTAATTCAGTGTTACCATCTGTAACTAGGTTCTTGTTTAAAAACTAGAACATTTTTCCTCAATTGAAATTTTGAGTCTGACTTGTGATTACAATGATCAGTATCAGTACAGAAGGTGGCCATATTTTAGCCGAGTTTTAAGATACAGATCCTGTCTAAAAGCCATCTTATCTACATCTGCTGCTGGAGTTAATGCATAGGTTTGATACAATGCAAAATATCCATATGAAATACACTATTAAAACATTTGATGAAACACAGATTTTTATTTTATTTTTGGAATAAAAAATGCAGCAAGAAAAACTAGGTAAATAACTATACAACTATGTACAAACATATTGTCAAATTCTTTCTTTTCCATTAATTCAAAAAAAAAAGAAGAAAAAACAGACTGGGAGATCAAAATGGAGATATACATGTTCATTGGCTATAATTCTTTGGGAACAGCATCCATGTATCTTTGACAGATATAGAAAACCATTATGTATGTGTGTGTATCTAGCTGTTAGAGTGGTGATACAAGCCAGACAGGAAATACTAGGTTGTATGGTTGTGATGGTATACAGACACGCTGGCACAGCCCAATAGCCTTCGTCAATAAATCAATAGGTCCCTTCTACAATAGTGTTTACACAAACACAAGTTATTGATTACCAATGATTTTAGTATAATCAATATTCCAATACTTAATATCACTATTATTCAGCATTTCTCCTTTATCGACCCTCAGCCAAAGGTACTTTTTTTTTTAATACCCTTCCCTAATCCAAAACCAATCACACCATCAAAATTATATTTGATAAAATTAAATCAAATTTTCATACCAATTTTGCTGCTAATTACAACTAAAATTCAGTTTGATATGATCAATATTTCAGGTTTACGTCCATTTTTTTCCTGCACTGCAATTGTTTTATTATCAAATGTGAAATTAAACTAGAAGGCACAACTCTACATAAATCTTCCTCAACTTCAAGAGAAAAAATGCTCGAATTTTGAAATATCAAGCAATATATGTTTTTACATCAAGAAATATGGTAATTATTGATTTCTGAGTGTAGAGATTATACGTGTAGATCAATATTGCTTACCACCAATACACAGTCAGCTATGTGTGTACTTACAGTCATTAGTGTTGGGCTAAATCAGCAAATTATTTTGACAAGTGGAAATATTGTTTTAAGATGTTTGCAACATTTAATACCAAAGTGAACATGTTCACATGATGTGCTGGTGGAGTTTGACTACCTGGGTCAGTAGTACTGAAATACATACAGACAGCATCATAAGAACAGTTGAATCTATATTTATGAGGAAAATGCTAATTTTCTGTAAATTTCAAGTTGTTTCTTTCAATAATTGAATGAAAACAACATGTCCATTTCACTTTTGTACCAGAATATTTTGTTTCCTACTGAGACTCATGCTAAATTCTATACACATGCCGGTAAATAAAAATTAGCAGAAAGTGAACTATATGTAAAGTATACTTCTTATAGCAGTGATACTCCTGCAGTAACTGTTGATGGTATCCAGCATAAACAATGTTTCCCATTTCTTTCCCCACCCCCCTCTTTCCCCCCACCCCCCTCTTTCCCTCTTTCAAAAACAAAAGATGGGAGCAGAATAGGTAACATCATTACAGCTTTTTCAAAACAAATTGTTGTGTAGCTGTCAATTAATTACACACATTGATCAACTTCTGATGCAAATATAAACAGATATAGAGCACATTTCTGAAATCAATATTCACTGGTACTTCATGTAAATAAAGTCCTTTTCAACTGATGATACAAATTGGTGAATAATTATATAATATTAAAAGGTTGTATTGAAATCCATTTCTGAAATCAATATTTGTCACTAATCAATAACTGTTTAAGTACATACATGGTTTATTTCCAAACTTTTGTATTAAAAACAGGCCTCTATTTCTTTATACTTTCTTCATCAATCAAGCTTTGTTTTTAAAATCTTAAAATGGAATATCAGCTATATTTAATATCTACTGTAGCTTGTCAAAGGAATTATGTCCTTGAACACTAACAGACATCTTTATAAAAAGTTGTTTTTTTTCAGTAAAACTTGTTTCATACTTTAGTCCTGAATAGTGGATGACATTCCAGATATCTTTAGTCCTGAATAGTGGATGACATTCCAGATATCTTTAGTCCTGAATAGTGGATGACATTCCAGATATCTTTAGTCCTGAATAGTGGATGACATTCCAGATATCTTTAGTCCTGAATAGTGGATGACATTCCAGATATCTTTAGTCCTGAATAGTGGATGACATTCCAGATATCTTTAGTCCTGAATAGTGGATGACATTCCAGATATCTTTAGTCCTGAATAGTGGATGACATTCCAGATATCTTTAGTCCTGAATAGTGGATGACATTCCAGATATCTTTAGTCCTGAATAGTGGATGACATTCCAGATATCTTTATTCCTGAATAGTGGATGACATTCCAGATATCTTTATTCCTGAATAGTGGATGACATTCCAGATATCTTTATTCCTGAATAGTGGATGACATTCCAGATATCTTTCCCTACAAATTTTCATTTTTATTCCTCATGTGTTCAAAAAGACCATCACACTTTCAACTTCTGATAAAAACTTTTGTCCAAGAATTTTCAATTTACCAAGGTAAGTACACTGCCAATATTAGCTATACTATTATTACATACTTGTAACTTAAGACACTTTGGTTATCTGTTTTTTTTCTACATTAATGATTTTTGAAAATCAATAAATGCTGTTACACAAAATTTGTCAAGAATCATCTAAACTAACCAGCATCAAATCTTGAATAATTAAAATCAATATGGATGTATGAAAAATCTGTATTTGCCTACATCTAGCAGGAGCTGATCTACTCTGCGGCATCGATCAATACAGGCACCATATATTCCTCATATGCAATTTGAAATTGGTGGCCCCTCATGACACGCTGGTGGATCAATACACCACTAATCAATAATTCTAACCCAATTTGTTCTCCTAACAAATTTAGATCATGATTAATGGCAAGGAGAAAGACATTTCAAAAGAGAAATAAAATCAATAACAGCATTGTCATAAAAAGAAAATATTGATTTTTGCATGTGAGCATGTCTGTGTAGCGACATCCTTCTATGTTACCATGCTGGTACAGTATTTTGTCTGTAGACAGAACACAGTATATATAAAGACCCTACAGAAGTCATCTCTAGTCTCCTGTCAATATATTTTTCACAGTTGTCGCTGCTATACCAAAACAATCAACACATGCAAGGAAACAGTAAAACTAATCACCTCATCAAAATATTTCCTAAATGAATTTAAATATATATCGATTGGAAAACAAATTTGATTTATATTTTTGTATTAAATTGATAAATCATTTTATGCAATCATTGGTGGAAAAAGAATTTTGTCAGTGCAAAATATTAATGATAATCTTAATCATTTAAAAGTGATAAAGATACACAACACTTTTTTTCCTTTAAATTATTAATTCAGTTAATATATAATTATATATATCATGATGTAATGAATAAAATTATATGCCTATGAAGTCACTTCATGTATCAAATGACCTCATCTTTTCCAGATGTCACATTTTCAATATAAATGTATTTTTCCCAAGAAACCTCAATATGGTTTCATTATTTGTATTCTTTGATTCATGACATTTTTTTAGATAAATTAACATGATATCTCAGTCAAGAAATTGGGAGAACACTTTTATATTTCATTTGTCGGCTGGGTTTCCGTTTCAAATCATAACTATCATTTGTACATGAATCTGTTCATAAATCAACACAAAATAATCAAACTATCACTACTCTACAAAAATATGACAAAGCCCGTATCAACAAAGTTGCACACGGACATGTTAAGTTCAATACACAACAAAGTTTCACCGTCTGAAAATGTATTGTACTTCGTTCTGTTTACATATTATTTAAAGGTCCTAAAACCCAAACAAATCATGGCCTCGTTTCACTGCCGGTAAATGACATGACTCGACCTAATCTCTGTATGTACCCATATAGACAGACCAAGTTTCGCCCTAGCTCGCTTCGCGCCCGATTAATTCCACACAGAGCAGCCATCCTCATCCCCAATTGTCTGACTTCAACATGTTCCGATGTTGTCAGTTGAACAGACGATCGTCAACCTGAAACTTTTCTAACTTTTACACTCCAGAGTTGCTTACGAAATAAACCGATTTGTTTCATTACGAGTTTTATGGAGACAAAAGAAAGTCTGCTTCAGCTGCAAAGCATGATCACTCCGCCATATTGATCTATTGCTGATAGCCTAATACACTATAGTCAATAGTCAGTAGGTTGAAGCAGAAAGTTGGATAAAGTAGCGCATAACTTCAGATCTCAGACAAAACACATCTATCTAGAGTCTCTAATACATTTTATAATGTTGTTTTGATAAGAAGTTAGCTACAAATTAAAGGAAAATTAAAGTTACCTGCAGTTCCTGTAAATCGAAGTCTTTCCAATACTGACACATCGACTGCACTCCCGCAGCCATCTTGAACGGGATTATAGCCCCGATCGATTGATCACATGACTGGCCGAAATCGAAGATACTCTCTAACTGTGTGTATTAATTACCATATAACTCATTTGATGTGCTGAGCCCTATAAATAAGTATTAAATCACAATAGTAAGTAGTATCTTCCAGAGTATTTTAAACTACATCGTATCACAGAAAAGTACCAACAGCAGCATTGTCAGGTAATCGTTGATGAAGCCTTTCGAGGCTACGTTTCAAGATGGCGGGTGTTGACAATTGGCGCACATGTTTGAATGATCAGCCGTTTTGTAAACAACTGCGTGAAAATAATGCCAAGGATTCGGGACAGAAACGCTACAGTACATCAAAGGGTCTTACAGCTATCCAGGGCGGCGATCTATATGTCTGGGATAGCTTTTCATGTCACCTCGTCTTTTACAATCTAAAGAATCTTCTGCCTGAGTGTGCAGATCGAGAGAGGAATCAGGCACAGGTATTGACTCCGAAGTTCTCGTCAGATTGATATCACAGCACTGAAACGTTTATATCATCAACCCGAAAAAATGCAGCTCAATATAATGGAAATAAGTCTCATATAGTGGCACGCTTCTTGATGTTTGTCAAAACTCCCCTCCCCCTGCAATACACTAAACAGCAAGGGAAAATGAAAGTTGATGTGATAAAGCGATACACACGATGACCTAACTGCATTTACATATCTCTTGTAATAAGAAGGAAGATGCGCAATATAGTACAATTGAATAGACTCCTCTTATAAACTTGGATGAAATTGATATACTGACTTGGGTGCTGCAACTAGCCAATTATCTAATTAAATGAAGGGTCAAAAATTTAAATTTGAAAATGCAATCAGGCCATTAAGAAGAGCTTAACATGGATTGCAGATAAGATAGATATTCATCATACATGGAAAATAGTAAACTTCTGTTGAGTCAAAACCAGTCGGTCTTTGCAAAATGGATTTAAATACTCTCCTGATCCAGTCAAAATAAAGTACTTACAAAGTTATTGTCCTAGTGGAAATAGGCAGCTCTTCTCCACGTCAAAATAGGTAAATCTGCTCCATATCAAAATAGGTTATTCTCCTCCATGTCAAGATAGGTAACTCTGCTCCATATCAAAATAGGTAACTGCTCATTGTCAAAATAGGTTACTCTGCTCTGCATCATCATAGGTAACTTTGCTTCACGTCAAAATAGGTAACTTTGCTTCATGTCAGTTGGTTACTCTGCTACATGTCAAAATATGGAACTCTGCTCCCTGTCAATATAGGCAACTTTGCTCCATGTCAGTAGGTAACTCTGCTGCATGTCAAAATGGGTAACGCTGCTCAATGTCAAAATGGGTAACTCTGCTCTATTTCAAAGAAGGTAACTTTGCACCTTGTCAAAATAGGTAACTGTTCTGTGTCAAAATAGGTAACTGCTCATTGTCATGATAGGCTACTCATCATGGGTAAATTTGCTTCACGTCAAAATAGATAACTCCCAACTTTTGTATCACAGTTGATGTTTAAACAGATACATTACTTGTGATGTTAGGTTTATAGTTTTATCATTAACAGTTCAGGAATAAAACTGTAGAGGTAATGAAGAAAGTCTTACAAGTTTTAGATCAGATTAACAACCAGAGACTTGGGATAGTATAGGTCTCATCATCTTATCTTCACATATTTCAGAAATCTCGAACCAAAAATTCTATACATGTGACAGAATTTGCATGAATCTTTCCCGTTAAAAGCAGCCTTTATTTATTCTGAGAAATAATGGGTACAAAACAAAGGGAGGAAAAACCTATAGGGTATATATATATATACACAATCGCTGACTGCATAGTCAGTGCAAATTGAATACATTTTTCGGTAAACATGATTTGGAACCTGTATGAAATGTTAATACACAGTAATTAGATAAAATATGAAATTCTTTGTCATCATCACTTATGTGGGCCACCGTCAATGCTTCACTTGCTAATGATAGTTTATTGTTCATTGGCACTCCGTTCACATCGGTGGATTGGATTTTCGGGAGCTAAAGCTGTTCTCATGTTGTTTAATTTCTGCCATGTCGTATGCCAAATGATTCTGGCAGACAAATATCATTCATCTATATGTCATAATGGAGATTAATTATTTTATGTTGTTTCTCGATGATTAAGGCTCTATGCCACATTACACAAAGTTATCTCCCTTCATTAACCTCCTAAATTTATTTTATAAGTAATTAAACTTAAGATGAAATAGATTTTTAGCTACTTCTGTGCTTAACTGAATATATGTCATTTAATCATTTCATATGATGGTGAAATTGAAATCCTGATCACATTATCAGAAGATTCTGTTGTGTTTTCCTTTTTTTGTGATATTATAGATTCATAACCTGGAGTCTGATGTCTGATACTTTAGACAAAGTCTTATGGTGACCTATTGCAATCATCTTTGTCCGGCACCATGTGTCCTTAAACAATTTAAACATTTTTGACTTCTTCTCAAAAATCCCTGAACCAATTTCAATGAAATTTTGCAGAAACCTTGCCTGGCCTAGAATAAACCAAAATAGTGAGTTATCTGGTCCCCACCAAATGGGCCTGAGGGGCAGGGCCAAAAGTGTCAAATTGACTCAGATTTCAAAAAATTTTCTTCTCAACACTCAGATAAGGTAAAATCAAATTAATGCTTTTATGGATAGAAGTATCTTAAGGCTCTTTACCAAAATTGTGAATTTTATGGCCCCAGGGTCACATTTCCCCATGGGGAAGGGTAAAGTTTACTCTAGTTTAAATAAGCAAAATAGATTTTGAGTATAATTAGTTTAATTTCAATAGAAAATATTTCAAACTTGGTTAGAAGTATGACTGAAGGATGATGGCTTGATAGTATGCACATTTTGATCCTGGCTGACCCCATGGGCTGACAGATGGGGCTGAAAGGGGTCAAATTGACTCAGATTAAAAAAAAAATCAGCGCCCAGATATGGTAGAATCAAATGCTCTTCCTGGATTGAAGCATCATAATGTGCTTTACCAAAATTTGAATTTCATGGCACGAAGGGTCTCACATTTCCCCTCTGAGAGGGGGTAAAGTTTACTTTAGTTTATATAGGCAAAATAGATTTTGAGCATAAATTGTTTAATTTCCAAAGGAAGTATAGAGGCGAAATAGATTTTGAACATAAATGTTTAATTGTGAGCAAGGGATGACAACTAGATGTTATGCATGTATAGATCCTGACTGACCCCCAGGAGCTGATGGGCAGGGCCAAAAAGGGTCAAATTGACTTAAATTTCAAAAAAAAATTTCCCAACACCCACATATGGTAAAATCAAATGCTCTTCATGGATGGAACTGTCTAAGAGTGCTTTAATTACCAACATTGGTCTCAGATTTCTTATTGGGGAGGAGGTTAACTTTACTATAATTTTTTTTTTCAGCAGAACATTGTTTATTTCCCACTGAAGATAAAATTGTAAGATTTATCAGTATAGGATGACAGTTTTGATGGTATGTAGGTATTGACACTGGCTTACTATCATCAATATCACAATTTCTTTTTCACTTGAAAGCTACTTCACCTTTTGTCTTTATACACAATATATCTTATTATTCATGATAATTTCCAAGCTTCATGTACAGATCATATAAATTCAATACTTTGTCTGATTCTAAATTTATATATGATTTGTATTTTATACAATTTAGGATAAAGGATTATTTTTTCTGTAAAATTATGAAAAATAATAGGGTCTATATATAAATCACCAAAGAAAACAGATCAAGGAAGGCATCCCCAACACACCAACCACCACCTCATCACCACCTCATCACCATCTCAACCTTGACATCCCCAACACACCAACCACCACCTCATCACCACCTCATCACCATCTCAACCTTGACATCCCCAACACACCAACCACCACCTCATCACCACCTCATCACCATCTCAACCTTGACATCCCCAACACACCAACCACCACCTCATCACCACCTCATCACCATCTCAACCTTGACATCCCCAACACACCAACCACCACCTCATCACCACCTCATCACCACCTCAACCTTCACATCCCCAACACACCAACCACCACCTCATCACCACCCCATCAACACCTCAACCTTCACATCCCCAACAAACCAATCACCACCTCATCACCACCTCAATCTTCACATCCCCAATACACCAACCACCACCTCATCACCACCTCATCACCATCTCAACCTTGACATCCCCAACACACCAACCACACCTCATCACCACCTCATCACCACCTCAACCTTCACATCCCCAACACACAAAACACCACTTCATCACCACCTCATCACCATCTCAACCTTCACCTCCCAAATACACCAACCACCACCTCATCACCATCTCAACCTTCACATCCCCAACACACCAACCACCACCTCATCACCACTTCATCACCACCTCAACCTTCATATCCCCAACACACCAACCACCACTTCATCACCATCTTAACCTTCACATCCCCAACACACCAACCACCACCTCACACAACCAACCACCACCTCATCACCACCTCATTACCACCTCAACCTTCACATTCCCAACACAACAACCATCACCTCAACTTTCACATCCCCAACACACCAACCATCACCTCATTACCACCTCATTACCACCTCATCACCACCTCAACCTTCACATCCCCAACACACCAACCACCACCTCATCACCACTTCATCACCACCTCAACCTTCATATCCCCAACACACCAACCACCACTTCATCACCATCTTAACCTTCACATCCCCAACACACCAACCACCACCTCACCACCTCAACCTCAACATCACCTCAACCTTCACATCCCCAACACACCAACCACCACCTCATCACCACCTCATTACCACCTCAACCTTCACATTCCCAACACAACAACCATCACCTCAACTTTCACATCCCCAACACACCAACCATCACCTCATTACCACCTCATCACCACCTCAACCTTCACATCCCCAACACACCAACCACCACCTCATCACCACCTCAACCTTCATATCCCCAACACAACAACCATCAACTCATCACCACCTCAACCTTTACATCCCCAACACACCAACCACCACTTCATCACCATCTTAACCTTCACATCCCCAACACACTAACCACCACCTCATTACCACCTCAACCTTCACATCCCCAACACACCAACCACAACCTCATCACCACCTCATCACCACCTCAACCTTCACATCCCCAACACACCAACCACCACCTCATCACCACCTCATCACCACCTTAACCTTCACATCCCCAACACACCAACCACAACCTCATCACCACCTCATCATCACCTCAACCTTCACATCCCCAACAAACCAACCACAACCTCATCCCCACCTCATCACCACCTCAACCTTCACATCCCCAACAAACCAACCACCACCTCCTCACCACCTCATCACCACCTCATCACCACCTCAACCTTCACATCCCCAACAAACCAACCACCACCTCATCACCACCTCATCACCACCTCAACCTTCACATCCCCAACACACCAACCACCACCTCATCACCACCTCAACACCATCTCAACCTTCACATCCCCAACACACCAACCACCACCTCATCACCACCTCAACCTTCATATTCCCAACACAACAACCACCACCTCATCACCACCTCAACCTTTACATCCCCAACACACCAACCACCACTTCATCACCATCTTAACCTTCACATCCCCAACACACTAACCACCACCTCATTACCACCTCAACCTTCACATCCCCAACACACCAACCACCACCTCATCACCACCTCATCACCACCTTAAACTTCACATCCCCAACACACCAACCACAACCTCATCACCACCTCATCACCACCTCAACCTTCACATCCCCAACACACCAACCACCACCTCATCACCACCTTAACCTTCACATCCCCAACACACCAACCACAACCTCATCACCACCTCATCACCACCTCAACCTTCACATCCCCAACACACCAACCATCACCTCATCACCACCTCAACCTTCACATCCCCAACACACCAACCACAACCTCATCACCACCTCAACACCACCTCAAACTTCACATCCCCAATACACCAACCACCACCTCATCACCATCTCAACCTTCACATCCCCAACACACCAACCACCACCTCATCACCACCTCATCACCACCTCATCACCACCTCAACCTTCACATCCCCAACACACCAACCACCACCTCATCACCACCTCATGACCATCTCAACCATCACATCCCAAACACACCAACCATCACCTCATCACCACCTCAACCTTCACATCCCCAACACACCAACCACCACCTCATCACCACCTCAACACCACCTCAACCTTCACATCCCCAACACACCAACCACCACCTCATCATCACCTCATTACCACCTCAACCTTCACATCCCCAACACAACAACCATCACCTCATCACCACCTCAACCTTCACATCCCCAACACACCAACCACAACCTCATCACCACCTCATCACCACCTCAACCTTCACATCCCCAACACACCAACCACCACCTCATCACCACCTCATCACCACCTTAACCTTCACATCCCCAACACACCAACCACAACCTCATCACCACCTCATCACCACCTCAACCTTCACATCCCCAACACACCAACCACCACCTCATCACCACCTTAACCTTCACATCCCCAACACACCAACCACAACCTCATCACCACCTCATCACCACCTCAACCTTCACATCCCCAACACACCAACCATCACCTCATCACCACCTCAACCTTCACATCCCCAACACACCAACCACAACCTCATCACCACCTCAACACCACCTCAACCTTCACATCCCCAACACACTAACCACCACCTCATTACCACCTCAACCCCCACATCCCCAACACACCAACCACCACCTCATCACCACCTTAACCTTCACATCCCCAACACACCAACCACAACCTCATCACCACCTCATCACCACCTCAACCTTCACATCCCCAACACACCAACCACCACCTCATCACCACCTTAACCTTCACATCCCCAACACACCAACCACAACCTCATCACCACTTCAGCACCACCTCAACCTTCACATCCCCAACACACCAACCATCACCTCATCACCACCTCAACCTTCACATCCCCAACACACCAACCACACTTCATCACAACCTCATGACCATCTCAACCTTCACATCCCCAACACACCAACCACCACTTCATCACCATCTTAACCTTCACATCCCCAACAAACCAACCACCACCTCATCCCTACTTCATCACCATCTCAACCTTCACATCCCCAACACACCAACCACCACCTCATCGCCACCTCAACCTTCACATCCCCAACACACCAACCACCACCTCATCACCACCTCAACCTTCGCATCACCAACACACCAACCACCACCTCATCACCACCTCAACCTTCACATCCCCAACACACCAACCACCACCTCATCACCACCTCAACCTTCACATCCCCAACACACCAACCACCACCTCATCACCACCTCAACCTTCACATCCCCAACACACCAACCACCACCTCATCACCACCTCAACCTCGTAACCTCAACTCCAACCTTCACCCCACCATCTCCCAAATCATCACCCCACCACCACCCATCACATCCCCAACACCACCACACCATCACCCCCACACCATCACCCCACCATCACCCCACCATCACCCCACCATCATCACCCTATCATCACCCCATCATCACCCCACCACCACCCCATCGTCACCCCACCACCACCACCACCCCATCATCACCCAACCACCACCCCACCATCACCCTGCCACCACCCCACCATCACCCTACCATCACCGCACCATCACCCCACCCTCATCCCATCATCACCAAACCATCACCCCACCACCACCCCACCATCACCTCACCACCACCCCACCATCACCCCACCATCACCCCACCACCACCACACCATCACCCCACCATCACCCCATCATCACCCCACCATCACCTCACCACCACCCCACCATCACCCCACCACCACCACCCCATCATCACCCAACCACCACCACACCATCACCCCACCATCACCCCACCATCACCCCACCACCACCCCACTATCACCCCACCACCACCCTATCATCACCACCCCATTTTCACCCCACCACCACCCCACCATCACCCCACCACCACCACATCATCACCCCACTACCACCACCCCATCATCACCCAACCACCACCACACCATCACCCCACCATCACCCCACCACCACCCCACTATCACCCCACCACCACCCCATCATCACCACCCCATTTTCACCACCCCACCATCACTCCACCACCACCACACCATCACACCACCATCACCCCATCATCACCAAACCATCACCCCACCACCACCCCACCATCACCTCACCACCACCCCACCATCACCCCACCACCACATCATCACCCCACCACAACCACCCCACAACCACCCCACCATCACCCCACCATCACCCCACCACAACCCCATCATCACCACCCCACCGTCACCCCAAAACCACACCACCGTTACTCCACCACCACCCCATCGTCACCCCACCACCACCCCACCATCACTCCATCACCACCACCCCACCCTCACCCCACCCTCACCCCACCCTCACCCCACCCTCACCCCACCCTCACCCCACCCTCACCCCACCACCACCCCATCATCACCACCCCACGATCACCCCATCATCACCCCACCACCACCCCGCCATCGCCCCATCACCCCACCACCACCACTCCACCACCACCCCACCATCACCCCTCCACCACCACACCATCACCCCACCATCACCCCATCATCACCAAACCATCACCCCACCACCACCCCACCATCACCTCACCACCACCCCACCATCACACCATCACCCCACCATCACCCCATCACCACCACCCCACCCTCACCCCACCCTCACCCCACCACCACCCCATCATCACCACCCCACGATCACCCCATCATCACCCCACCACCACCCCACCATCGCCCCATCACCCCACCACCACCACTCCACCACCACCCCACCATCACCCCACTATCACCCCACCATCACCCCATCACCCCTCTATCACCCCATCATCACTCCATCACCCCATCACTCCATCACCCCATCACCCCTCTATCACCCCATCATCACTCCATCACCCCATCACTCCATCACCCCATCACCCCACCACCCCACCACCCCATCATCACTCCATCACCCCATCACCCCATCACTCCATCACCCCATCACCCCACCACCCCATCATCACTCCATCACCCCATCACCCCACCACCCCATCACCCCATCACCCCACCACCCCACCACCCCATCATCACTCCATCACCCCATCACCCCACCACCCCATCACCCCATCACCCCACCACCCCATCACCCCACCACCCCATCACCCCATCACCCCATCATCACCCCACCCCCACCACCCCATCATCACCCCACCACCCCATCACCCCATCACCCCACCACCCCACCACCCCACCACCCCATCATCACTCCATCACCCCATCACCCCACCACCCCACCACCCCACCACACCCTCCACCACCCCACCACCCCACCACCCCACCACCCCACCACCCCATCATCACTCCATCACTCCATCACCCCATCCACCCCACCACCCCATCACCCCATCACCCCATCACCCCATCACCCCACCACCCCACCACCCCACCACCCCATCATCACCCCACCACCCCATCACCCCATCACCCCACCACCCCATCACCCCATCACCCCACCACCCAGGTTTTGTCAGTGATCTTTACTAGCACATTGTTGTAAATTAAATCTAACACCTTTGGATCATCATTCAGTGATTAATTGATTAGTGCAGTCATTAATTTTACTTGTATATATTGACATCTCTTTAGTGGTTGATAAAAAATATAATGATATAAAAATTCTCAAAAAAAATAGTTACATCAGGTAAGGAGTGTTAAATTACATTTGACTTTTATGAAATTTGAACTTGATGAAGCTAAACAGTTTTGTTATGCCCCCGCCATTTATGGCCAGGGGCATATAGCGTTGCCCATGTCCGTCCGTCCCGTCCCGTCCCGTCCCATCGCGTCCCGTCCCAAATCAGTATATACCACCTAACAACTTCATTCGGAAGGCAATTTTCATGAAACTTCATACAAATATCAAGTATGGAAAGACCTCATGCAGTGTTGAATTTCTCTGCATTCTAAAAAAAGATGGCCACCAGGGGGAGATAACTCAAAAAAGAGGAACATCATCTTATTTCTACATAATTTGGTACTTGTGGGTTTTAAGGCATAAGGAACTAATATACTCCCTCATTTTTTCCAGAGAACAAAATTCCAAATTCATGTACGTTAAATCAACTTGTCAATTTAAGTATGAAACTTAAGTTGTACATAGTTGCATACAAATTAACAAAATTATCTCTTTCGGACCTTTCACATGGGGGGGGGGGGGGGGGCATTCATGTCTTACAGACATTTTCTAGTAATCAACTAAAAGCCATTCATTACAACTGTTATACAGATTAGATTTAACTGGACTCCTACATAGCCTGAGGGGATTTGTAGTAGTGGGCAAAGGGAGGTAATTAAGTACGATACAAAATATCTTGAGGTGACAAAATTTTTATGTTTAGTTCAGGCTTTATGGAAAAAGTGCATTGTTTTCTCATTTGATGTAGAAATTGGATCAATTCATGATTGGTTTGGCTATTTCGAGGAGCGATCTTTGTATATGTAAGGAGTGAGGCCATATTGTGAATTATGCCCGAATGAGATAAATAGGGCCCACCTTTCTTAATACTAAAACGGCAATGATGTGTATCACATGAAGGAAGTGAATTACAAAATGTATTCTATCAGCTGTATATCTTCTTTAAAGTGTGTTAATAATGAATTTTAAAAAAGATGATTTACAAAAAAAAAATGGATAAAAAGTTAGTGCTGTTGCTATTTTTGCAAGAAAAGATAAACAATGTTTAGATACAGTTGTGCTCTGATGTGTCGGGGAAGATGAAGCTATGACCTGAGAATTTGGTATTTCATAGACAGATTAATCGTTGTCATTAGTGTGTGTGAAAATTTTCTTACAAATTTATGCTGTTATTCTACTATTGACAAGTGTGACAGATATGTAGCATTAGTTTCCAATTATTATTTGATGTATATTATCTTATACCCTCTGATGTTTATTGACAAAAGGGTCTTTTTGTCACCTTCATCAGACAAATGACTAGAGTGGAGCGTCCTACCACTGACATGCATAGTGTAGAAGATCGTAAGGAATTGACCACCTTTTCTGGCTGTGCTATAACTTGAAGCTGAATCTGTTTACCATCTCATCACACTATTTTCAAGGTTCATATGATACAGTTGGTTGACATATCCTTTTCTTTTTCCCCGATTTCCCTCAAACTTGTAAGGCTTGGAAGTATTTACATCAAATTATGTATTCCTAAATAGACTGTGACTTCACAATTTTAGGAAGAGTTACTCTCACTTTTTTTTTTTAGGTCATCTAACCTAAAGGATCATGATGACCTAAAGCCATTGTGCTTCATCTGGCGTTGTCCGCCGTGCGCAAACTTTTGATATTTCAAACTGCTTCTCAAATTCCATCAGTGGGATTGAGCTCCAACTTGCATGAAATGATCCTGAGATAGTCCTGACCAAGTGTTGTTATTTTGTGGTTTTTTCTAAAATCCAAGATGGCTGCCATGTTTAAAAACATATTTAAAACTTCTTCTCCAGTTCCACTGGTGCCATTGAGCTAAAAATTGGTGGAAATGTTAAGGAAAGGTAGCCAACAAAGTGTTGTTATTTTTCGATCTTGTCAAAACTTGAATATGGCAGTCAGGGAGGCTATTTGGTAACATGATTGCACAATCATGGTTTTCCTTTGCAACACCTATGTCACACTTATTCTCAAGTTTCATCTGTTGGATTAAGATCCAACTTTACTATAAAAAATAAGTAACACTTTTTACAGCTACCTACTCCTCACCAAAACTACCATCTGCATCATGGAAAACAGCTTCTTAGTAAGATTTCATTCGAAGTCATTTTTAACATTTTCATGTTGCCCAGATATCTCTTCCCTTAGTTTTCAACCAATTTCTTTGATACTTGGTAGGCTTGAAAACTACAGCAGAAGATTGTGCAAGGGTTTATCCAAACAGTTTTTATTAGCAGAAAAA
Source organism: Ylistrum balloti (assembly GCF_031769215.1). Taxonomy (NCBI): domain Eukaryota; kingdom Metazoa; phylum Mollusca; class Bivalvia; order Pectinida; family Pectinidae; genus Ylistrum; species Ylistrum balloti. Next base: position 115,805 of record NW_026782758.1, on the reverse strand, counting down.
CATATTATTCCACAAGTAGTACACTGCCCTTCTGTATATAAACAAATTTCCCAATAAGAAAATATATTGAAAATGTTGGGAAATTTCTACAAAATAGGGGAAATGTTACCAAAAACAGTTCTAGTAAGTAAAAAAGGGCCAAGTGAGGTTATGCCACAGGGCAGCGTCTGTCCGTCCTGCGTCCATCATCTTTTCATTTAAACAACTTCTTCTGAAATACCAAAAGGCGTAGAGTTAACATATTTAACTGGAAGGTTCCTTTGATGAAGCCCAACAAAGTTTGCAAAAAGAAATGACCTGTATTCAAGGTCCTCTTATGGTGTCCTACAAAGTTTGCTTAAAGAAATGACCTTGACCAATCTTCAAGGTCACATGGGTCAAATGTGTTAAAACGTTTGAACATTTTTTTGCACATATCTGTAAAACTTGACATGCTTTAATTCATTGTTCTTCCACCCTGTGGTACTCTTGTTCTAAATTCTACTGATCATATTTTACTGAAAGCATGGCCACAGAACAGCTAAGACAAAACTCATCTTTTTATTTTGCAGATCCTTCTATGTTCCAATGCACCAAGGTTTGAAGTTGAATTCTTGACCTTTAACCTCACTGGTAGTCTTGTAGCCCTATGGGGAAAAGGTGGAATCACTGTTCTGGAACTCCCTAAACGCTGGGGGAGATATGCTGAACTGGAGGGGGGCAAACCCTCCATATCCTGCAAGTAAGTCACAGTAGTGAACATCTATTCACCTGTGGAGCACAAAGTCTGTGACTAAGTGGTCCTGATGGTTGTCATGTTTTGTACAGTTTTCTTGGTTGTTGTTAATGCTTGATTGACTAAAGAGAAATAACTTTGATCTCCATAATAGTTTGTGACATTACCTTTGTTATGGGAATTATCTGTGTATTTAAGAGCAATCAGATTGGAACTCTTATGTTGATTAAGCTAAACTGAAGTGACATATATCCTTATGTTTGTAATCTAGTATTATAATCCAACAAGTTTCCATGAATTTTTCATTGCAGATCTATTAGTATTGCCAGCCATTTCTTTGCCAGTCACAAAGGAGCAGGGCTTCAACAGGTTTTATGGCATCCTGGGAGTGAATCTGACACACACATGGCTTTTCTCACCTCGAATGGTATACTCAGGTAAGCAGAGAGGGCAAGGAGCTGTGACTTTCTCACCTCTTATGGTATACTCAGGTAAGCAGCGAGGGCAAGGAGCTGTGACTTTCTCATCTCTAATGGTATACTCAGGTAAGCAGCGAGGGCAAGGAGCTGTGACTTTCTCACCTCTAATGGTATACTCAGGTAAGCAGAGAGGGGAAGGAGGTGTGACTTTCTCACCTCTTATGGTATACTCAGGTAAGCAGCGAGGGCAAGGAGCTGTGACTTTCTCATCTCTAATGGTAAACTCAGGTAAGCAGAGAGGGCAAGGAGCTGTGACTTTCTCACCTCTAATGGTATACTCAGGTAAGCAGAGAGGGCAAGGAGCTGTGACTTTCTCACTTCTAATGGTATACTCAGGTAAGCAGCGAGGGCAAGGAGCTGTGACTTTCTCATCTCTAATGGTAAACTCAGGTAAGCAGAGAGGGCAAGGAGCTGTGACTTTCTCACCTCTAATGGTATACTCAGGTAAGCAGAGAGGGCAAGGAGCTGTGACTTTCTCACTTCTAATGGTATACTCAGGTAAGCAGCGAGGGCAAGGAGCTGTGACTTTCTCACCTCTAATGGTATACTCAGGTAAGCAGAGAGGGGAAGGAGCTGTGACTTTCTCACCTCTAATGGTATACTCAGGTATTTCTCTCGCCTAGAGAGCTTGAATATGTGATATGTTTATTGGTCTTATTGCTGAAAGGCTGGAAGACTAATGGTCAAACATCTGTTGATCATCCTTTTGAATCCTGCTTGTCAATATTGACTGATACTTCTCAATTCCTACTAACTTCCCTCACTGTCTACCACTCCATTTCTACTTCCTTCACTCTCTACCACTCCATTCCTACTTCCCGCACTCTCTACCACTCCATTCCTACTTCCCGCACTCTCTACCACTCCATTCCTACTTCCCTCACTCTCTACCACTCCAGTTCTGCTTTCCTCACTCTCTACCACTCCATACCTACTTCCCTCAATCTCTATAACTCCAGTTCTGCCTTCCTCACTCTCTACCACTATATTCCTACTTCCTGCACTCTCTATCACTCCTTACCTACTTCCCTCACTCTCTACCACTCCATACCTACTTCCCGCACTCTTTACCACTCAATTCCTACTTCCCTCACTCTCTACCACTCCATTCTTACTTCCCGCACTCTCTACCACTCAATTCCTACTTCCCTCACTCTTTACCACTCCATACCTACTTCCCGCACTCTCTACCACTCCATTCCTACTTCCCTCACTCTCTACCACTCCAGTTCTGCTTTCCTCACTCTCTACCACTCCATACCTACTTCCCTCACTCTCTACCACTCCATTCTTACTTCCCGCACTCTCTACCACTCAATTCCTACTTCCCTCACTCTCTACCACTCCATTATTACTTCCCGCACTCTCTACCACTCAATTCCTACTTCCCTCACTCTCTACCACTCCATACCTACTTCCCGCACTCTCTACCACTCCATTCCTACTTCCCTCACTCTCTACCACTCCAGTTCTGCTTTCCTCACTCTCTACCACTCCATACCTACTTCCCTCACTCTCTACCACTCCAGTTCTGCCTTCCTTACTTTCTACCACTCCATTCCTACTTCCCGCACTCTCTACCACTCCATTTCTACTTCCTTCACTCTTTACCACTCCATTCCTACTTCCCGCACTCTCTACCACTCCATTCCTACTTCCCTCACTCTCTACCACTCCAGTTCTGCTTTCCTCACTCTCTACCACTCCATACTACTTCCCTCCCTCTCTATAACTCCAGTTCTGCCTTCCTCAATCTCTACAACTCCATTTCTACTTCCCGCACTCTCTACCACTCCATACCTACTTCCCTCACTCTCTATCACTCCAGTTCTGCCTTCCTCTCTCTCTACCACTCCATTCCTACTTCCCGCACTCTCTACCACTCCATTCCTACTTCCTGCACTCTCTACCACTCCATTCCTACTTCCCGCACTCTCTACCACTCCATTCTTACTTCCCGCACTCTCTACCACTCCATTCCTACTTCCCGCACTCTCTACCACTCCATTTCTACTTCCTTCACTTTCTACCACTCCATTTCTATTTCCTTCACTCTCTACCACTCCATTTCTACTTCCTTCACTCTCTACCACTCCAGTTCTGCCTTCCTCACTCTCTACCACTCCATTCTTACTTCCCTCACTCTCTACCACTCCATTCCTACTTCCCTCACTCTCTACCACTCCATTCCTACTTCCCGCACTCTCTACCACTCCATACCTACTTCCCGCACTCTCTACCCCTCCATTCCTACTTCCCTCACTCTCTACCACTCCATTCCTACTTCCCGCACTATCTACCACTCCAATTCTACTTCCCTAACTCTCCCCTTTTCCATTTCTGCTTCCCTCACTGTCTCCCTCACCAATTCTACTGCCCTCACTCTCTCCTCTCCCTCACCATTTCTACTTCCCTCACTCTCTCCTCTCCCTCACCATTTCTACTTCCCTCACTCTCTCCTCTCCCTCTCCAATTCTACTGCCCTCACTCTCTCCTCTCCCTCACCATTTCTTCTTCCCTCACTCTCTCCTCTCCCTCACCATTTCTACTTCCCTCACTCTCTCCTCTCCCTCTCCTATTCTACTTCCCTCACTCTCTCCTTTCCCTTTCCATTTCTACTTCCCTCACTCTCTCCTCTCCCTCACCAATTCTACTTCCCTCACTCTCTCCTCTCCCTCACCAATTCTACTTCCCTAACTCTCCCCTTTTCCATTTCTGCTTCCCTCACTCTCTCCCTCACCAATTCTACCTCCCTCCTTCTCTCCCACTCCATGCCTTCTTCCCTCACTGTCTTTGCTCCATTTCTACTTCCTTCTTTCACATTCTCTCTATTCCTGCTTCAATAGAACTCTCATCCCATTCCTCAGTTCCTCACTCACTTCCAATGTATTCTTCCTCTGGTGGCTTTCTATCTTTCACTTGTAAAACTGACAAAAGAAATTCTTCCTTTCTTTCTGTGCAGTGATTGGTTGTAAGTGTGTATCTGTCACTGTTTGTCGTTTTATGTCTTGTTTCCACATCAGACAAATGAATATGTCCTATTTGTTTAATTATCACAATTAGGCCTGTTTTGTTTTGACATTATTTAGTGTAATAATTAACTCTTCATGAATAATTCATGTTTCCAGTTGACATAACTCTATATTTCCGGGCTGATTTCAACATTTCTTGAGCGATTTCCTCCAAAATTAATAGATTGTAGAGAAAATGTGTCATTTTTCAATTTTGGAAACTCATGGCTTTTCATAATTTCATGAAAGATCTATCTGTTAGTTGTCTAAAAGGATTTTCTTTTCAATTAATTGTCTATATGAAAATGAGTGATATTTGCAGTGTGAATGTCAACTTTCACTGGAGAAAATGAGCACTGCTATATTACGGGGGATAGTTAAATGTACTGCCTGGTAGTTCTTGTATTGCTTAGGTGACTTTTATTGAGGAAATAAGTCTGAATCTTTGAAATATATTACTGTTTTCTCTCATTGGTTTAGGGATTACAAGTCTGAAAAATCATATAGTTTCATTTTTGACATTTCAAAAAAAAAAATTTTTACCAGAACAAATCCATTTGCCACCAATTTGTTAGATCATTAGAAAGATTTGTCAAATTATGAGACAGTTAAACACATTTAGTCTTTGTTTTATACCCAAATTTCACAGCAGTTTGTGAATAGATGAATTAAAAAATATTCTGTTTTCTTTAAAATTGTGATGATTTCTTTATATTTTCTTCATTTTTGGAAAATAGTTTAATTTTTGCCTACGAGAAACAGCTTGTTTTTGTCTACAAGATACAGCCTGTTTTTGCCTATGAGAAACAGCCTTCATTGCTGGTCAGTATGTTTGTCAATACCTTCATTTCTGGTCAATTTGTTGGTCAGTGCCTTCATTGCTGGTCAGTATGTTGGTCAGTACCTTCATTGCTGGCAGTTTGTTGGTCAGTGCCTTCATTGCTGGTCAGTTTGTTGGTCAATACCTTCATTGCTGGTCAGTTTGTTGGTCAGTGCCTTCATTGCTGGTCAGTTTGTTGGTCAGTGCCTTCATTGCTGGTCAGTTTGTTGGTCAACACCTTCATTGCTGGTCAGTTTGTTGGTCAGTGCCTTCATTGCTGGTCAGTTTGTTGGTCAATACCTTCATTGCTGGTCAGTTTGTTGGTCAATACCTTCATTGCTGGTCAGTTTGTTGGTCAATACCTTCATTGCTGGTCAGTTTGTTGGTCAGTGCCTTCATTGCTGGTCAGTTTGTTGGTCATTGCCTTCATTGCTGGTCAGTTTGTTGGTCAACACCTTCATTGCTGGTCAGTTTGTTGGTCAGTGCCTTCATTGCTGGTCAGTTTGTTGGTCAACACCTTCATTGCTGGTCAGTTTGTTGGTCAGTGCCTTCATTGCTGGTCAGTTTGTTGGTCAATACCTTCATTGCTGGTCAGTTTGTTGGTCAATACCTTCATTGCTGGTCAGTTTGTTGGTCAATACCTTCATTGCTGGTCAGTTTGTTGGTCAGTGCCTTCATTGCTGGTCAGTTTGTTGGTCATTGCCTTCATTGCTGGTCAGTTTGTTGGTCAGTGCCTTCAGTGCTGGTCAGTTTGTTGGTCAGTGCCTTCATTGCTGGTCAGTTTGTTGGTCAATACCTTCATTGCTGGTCAGTTTCATGGTCATTGCCTTCATTGCTGGTCAGTTTGTTGGTCAATACCTTCATTGCTGGTCAGTTTGTTGGTCAGTGCCTTCATTGCTGGTCAGTTTGTTGGTCAACACCTTCATTGCTGGTCAGTTTGTTGGTCAGTGCCTTCATTGCTGGTCAGTTTGTTGGTCAATACCTTCATTGCTGGTCAGTTTGTTGGTCAATACCTTCATTGCTGGTCAGTTTGTTGGTCAATACCTTCATTGCTGGTCAGTTTGTTGGTCAGTGCCTTCATTGCTGGTCAGTTTGTTGGTCATTGCCTTCATTGCTGGTCAGTTTGTTGGTCAGTGCCTTCAGTGCTGGTCAGTTTGTTGGTCAGTGCCTTCATTGCTGGTCAGTTTGTTGGTCAATACCTTCATTGCTGGTCAGTTTCATGGTCATTGCCTTCATTGCTGGTCAGTTTGTTGGTCAATACCTTCATTGCTGGTCAGTTTGTTGGTCAATACCTTCATTGCTGGTCAGTTTGTTGGTCATTGCCTTCATTGCTGGTCAGTTTGTTGGTCACTACCTTCATTGCTGGTCAGTTTGTTGGTCATTGCCTTCATTGCTGGTCAGTTTGTTGGTCAGTGCCTTCATTGCTGGTCAGTTTGTTGGTCAGTGCCTTCATTGCTGGTCAGTTTGTTGGTCAGTGCCTTCATTGCTGGTCAGTTTCATGGTCATTGCCTTCATTGCTGGTCAGTTTGTTGGTCAGTGCCTTCATTCACTAGTAGTCTCTATAAAAACAATGTGGCGAGTATATGCTCCCCCAAATATTTTCAGGGAGCATAAAAAAGAAAGAATTGTCTTTTAAATTTGTTGGGTTGATTTATATATGCCCAGCGATTTCCTGGTCAGAGACATCAACTCATCTACTCTACAAAAATATACAAGAGTTACTTTATATGTAGTTGTATGATAATATTTGGTTTATTTTGTTGTTAATGTGATATTTTTTTCCAGAGTTGTGGCCCCTTAAATTTAAGAACTTAATCAAAAAGATTAAAAAAACCAGACCATTATTTAAGACCCTTGTCTAAGACCAGCCAAAATTATTATAATGAAAAACATCCAAGCAGAATTTTAGGACTTCATTGAAAAATCTTGACTGTAGATTCCATTAGCAAAATTTTACAATTTTATTTCAGATCCTTGTCCATAAATTCTGCATTCTTTTTCTGTGGAACTTGTGCAAATTTTGAGAGCCCAGTATATCTTTTTCTAAATGGACTCATATTTTTGGAAATGGTGCTCAGTTCTCACCAGAATCAAAATTTGGGAAATTGTGCTCAGTTCTCACCAGAGTCAAAATTTGGGAAATGGTGCTCAGTTCTCACCAGAGTCAAAATTTGGGAAATGGTGCTCAGTTTAAGCTTGTTTACTAAAGGATTGTGATCGGAAACTTTGTTAGATTTAGTATTTTGACAGTGAAGTGCTGAAGGTATTGATGAAGTCTATATCTGTACATGATTTGTTAAGTCTAGTGCTTGTACAATGTTTTCTTTAACAGTTCACTTTTCACTGCTACATTTTTCATATGTTTATTTACTCGTAATAAAATCATACTGATATGATCTGTAGCTTTATACATCATTTCTTGTAGTGTATCAAAAGCAAATGTTAATTTCTTTTATTGTCATTCGGTAAAATATATGATGTGTATGTGCTTTGTCAGTAAGGGTATTGTACACATGTGCGGGACGGAACGACGTGAGTACAAATGTATTTGATTGGAGTTGTTATTACATGTTTTGTTGTTTGGATGAATAAACAAGAAAAGGAGAAAGTAGAATAAAATTTATTTATTTATTTACTGCTGTTTTAAATATCAGATTAAACTACCTTGTTTGTGTGCTATCATAGCCCTACTTCATACAACCGTAATCAACGTCAGGAAACCAATATTGTCAACCTTATTCATACACTTCATTTGAGTGGAAATTCGGATAAGTCAAAATATTTTTCACGGTCCCTTGAATTTTGAGATAACAAGTTTCGACTATTAACAATAAATAAAATTGCTTACTTTAACATTTATTCATATTTGAAACTGAATGTTTCATTATTGAATCACAACATATTAATAGTGAATTATGCAGCCATTGCCAAAAAGAGCAAAACAGATATGTAGCAGGTGTATAGCAACAATGGCAGCCCCTGTTCCAGGACATTTTGGACAGTTTTAGAAAGTCGTCTCTGTAAGATGTCCTAATAGTACTCTCCTTGTTGGTATGTTGTAGTGTGTACAACATACAGTTCCCTGATGTTCCAGTACAGGTGATCCACGTCGACAGTCAGGAACCAAGCCAGTCCGCCAGCTGTATCTCTGTGGCGACCGCACTGGGCGAGAAAACCATGGGATTCGACTTTGGCCCTCCAATACAACTGAGTCGCCGAGCATCCTTCTCTCTGTCATCACAGATGGACAGTACCACTGTGTGGCCTGCCTACGTGGTCAAGGGTAACGGAGACATGCTAGTGGCCTACACAGACTTACTTAGCAGCAGGTAACACAAGTTTGGTGGTGGGTCTGACGTAGTCGAAAATTGGTCATGATCCTGAAGTGTCCAGGCAATAGCTTATGTATTGTACCTCAGTATTTAAGAAATGAATAGATAACATTTAGTGTAACTGATCATAAACTGTAGACATGGAACAGAAATATAGATGTTAACTTTTATTATTGATCTAAATTCTAACTTGTGTTCCATACATTTCATTATTTACTGTGTCAAAAGATGGTGATAAATGAAATATTTATAACTTTACCAGTCAGAAAAAAAAAATTTGGTTGTATCGGAACTCTTCTGCTTTTATACTACGTCAATACTGTAAGTAAGTGTAATAATGTTTTTTAGGCAGGTAGGGGATATGTTTTACTTTAGCAATGCTCAGTATACTTGTTGGTTTGAAGGAATAAGATAGAGAGGAAACAATGGTTTATTATATTTCAAGGGTGGTTAATTATCAGTATAAATGATCGTAACTGTTGACCGGTGGGTTTCACAAAATCTATTCTCTAACTTGACATAACAACCCAGCACTAGTCTGACATTCCTTTCGATTCCATTTTCAGGTCTAGTTCCCTGGTTATTCTACTTTCATTGCAATTGATTTTAAATGTGATTTTTTTTTTTTTTTACTTATAGTCCAGTGAAGCTTGCACCCCAGGGTCCCCTTCTCATGCATCCCCCAGCTGAAGACAATTACGGCGTGGATGCTTGTTCTGTTTGCTGTCTAGGAGAGACTCCAACTGTCCTAGTGATTGCAACATGTGAGGGCAAACTTCACCACTGTGTGGTCCTGCCCTCCAATTCACCAGAATCTCAGGTAAACACTGCCAACTGTTGGTCCTGTCATCCAGTACTAGGGAATCTCAGGTAAACACTGCCAACTGTTGGTCCTGTCATCCAGTACTAGGGAATCTCAGGTAAACACTGCCAACTGTGTGTCCTGTCATCCAGTACTAGGATATCTCAGGTAAATACTGCCAACTGTTGGTCCTGTCATCCAGTTCACCAGAATCTCAGGTAAATACTGCCAACTGTTGGTCCTGTCATCCAGTTCACCAGAATCTCAGGTAAATACTGCCAACTGTTGGTCCTGTCATCCAGTACTAGGATATCTCAGGTAAATACTGCCAACTGTTGGTCCTGTCATCCAGTACTAGGGAATCTCAGGTAAACACTGCCAACTGTGTGTCCTGTCATCCAGTACTAGGATATCTCAGGTAAATACTGCCAACTGTTGGTCCTGTCATCCAGTTCACCAGAATCTCAGGTAAATACTGCCAACTGTTGGTCCTGTCATCCAGTTCACCAGAATCTCAGGTAAACACTGCCAACTGTTGGTCCTGTCATCCAGTTCACCAGAATCTCAGGTAAATACTGCCAACTGTTGGTCCTGCCCTCCAATTCAACAGAATCTCAGGTAAACACTGCCAACTGTTGGTCCTGTCATCCAGTACTAGGGAATCTCAGGTAAACACTGCCAACTGTGTGTCCTGACCTCCAATTCACCGGAATCTCAGGTAAATACTGCCAACTGTTGGTCCTGTCATCCAGTTCACCAGAATCTCAGGTAAACACTGCCAACTGTTGGTCCTGTCATCCAGTACTAGGATATCTCAGGTAAACACTGCCAACTGTTGGTCCTGTCATCCAGTTCACCAGAATCTCAGGTAAATACTGCCAACTGTGTGTCCTGTAATCCAGTACTAGGGAATCTCAGGTAAACACTACCAACTGTTGGTCCTGTCATCCAGTTCACCAGAATCTCAGGTAAATACTGCCAACTGTGTGTCCTGTAATCCAGTACTAGGATATCTCAGGTAAACACTGCCAACTGTTGGTCCTGTCATCCAGTTCACCAGAATCTCAGGTAAACACTGCCAACTGTTGGTCCTGTAATCCAGTACTAGGGAATCTCAGGTAAACACTACCAACTGTGTGTCCTGTCATCCAGTACTAGGATATCTCAGGTAAACACTACCAACTGTTGGTCCTGTCATCCAGTACTAGGATATCTCAGGTAAACACTACCAACTGTTGGTCCTGTAATCCAGTACTAGGATATCTCAGGTAAATACTGCCAACTGTTGGTCCTGTCATCCAATTCACCAGAATCTCAGGTAAACACTACCAACTGTTGGTCCTGTCATCCAGTACTAGGGAATCTCAGGTAAACACTGCCAACTGTGTGTCCTGTCATCCAGTACTAGGGAATCTCAGGTAAACACTGCCAACTGTTGGTCCTGTCATCCAGTACTAGGGAATCTCAGGTAAATACTGCCAACTGTTGGTTCTGTCATCCAGTTCACCAGAATCTCTGGTAAATACTGCCAACTGTTGGTCCTGTCATCCAGTACTAGGGAATCTCAGGTAAATACTGCCAACTGTTGGTTCTGTCATCCAGTTCACCAGAATCTCAGGTAAATACTGCCAACTGTTGGTCCTGTCATCCAGTACTAGGGAATCTCAGGTAAATACTGCCAACTGTTGGTTCTGTCATCCAGTTCACCAGAATCTCAGGTAAATACTGCCAACTGTTGGTCCTGTCATCCAATTCACCAGAATCTCAGGTAAACACTACCAACTGTTGGTCCTGTCATCCAGTACTAGGGAATCTCAGGTAAACACTGCCAACTGTGTGTCCTGTCATCCAGTACTAGGGAATCTCAGGTAAACACTGCCAACTGTTGGTCCTGTCATCCAGTACTAGGGAATCTCAGGTAAATACTGCCAACTGTTGGTTCTGTCATCCAGTTCACCAGAATCTCAGGTAAATACTGCCAACTGTTGGTCCTGTCATCCAGTACTAGGGAATCTCAGGTAAATACTGCCAACTGTTGGTTCTGTCATCCAGTTCACCAGAATCTCAGGTAAATACTGCCAACTGTTGGTCCTGTCATCCAGTACTAGGGAATCTCAGGTAAATACTGCCAACTGTTGGTTCTGTCATCCAGTTCACCAGAATCTCAGGTAAATACTGCCAACTGTTGGTCCTGTCATCCAGTACTAGGGAATCTCAGGTAAATACTGCCAACTGTTGGTCCTGTCATCCAGTTCACCAGAATCTCAGGTAAATACTGCCAACTGTTGGTTCTGTCATCCAGTTCACCAGAATCTCAGGTAAATACTGCCAACTGTTGGTCCTGTCATCCAGTACTAGGGAATCTCAGGTAAACACTGCCAACTGTGTGTCCTGTCATCCAGTACTAGGGAATCTCAGGTAAACACTGCCAACTGTGTGTCCTGTCATCCAGTACTAGGATATCTCAGGTAAATACTGCCAACTGTTGGTTCTGTCATCTAGTTCACCAGAATCTCAGGTAAATACTGCCAACTGTTGGTCCTGTCATCCAGTACTAGGGAATCTCAGGTAAACACTGCTAACTGTGTGTCCTGTCATCCAGTACTAGGATATCTCAGGTAAATACTGCCAACTGTTGGTCCTGTCATCCAGTACTAGGGAATCTCAGGTAAACACTGACAACTGTGTGTCCTGTCATCCAGTACTAGGATATCTCAGGTAAATACTGCCAACTGTTGGTCCTGTCATCCAGTTCACCAGAATCTCAGGTAAATACTGCCAACTGTTGGTCCTGTCATCCAGTACTAGGGAATCTCAGGTAAACACTGCTAACTGTGTGTCCTGTCATCCAGTACTAGGATATCTCAGGTAAATACTGCCAACTGTTGGTCCTGTCATCCAGTACTAGGGAATCTCAGGTAAACACTGCTAACTGTGTGTCCTGTCATCCAGTACTAGGATATCTCAGGTAAATACTGCCAACTGTTGGTCCTGTCATCCAGTACTAGGGAATCTGACAGGTAAACACTGCCAACTGTGTGTCCTGTCATCCAGTACTAGGATATCTCAGGTAAATACTGCCAACTGTTGGTCCTGTCATCCAGTTCACCAGAATCTCAGGTAAATACTGCCAACTGTTGGTCCTGTCATCCAGTACTAGGGAATCTCAGGTAAACACTGCTAACTGTGTGTCCTGTCATCCAGTACTAGGATATCTCAGGTAAATACTGCCAACTGTTGGTCCTGTCATCCAGTACTAGGGAATCTCAGGTAAACACTGCCAACTGTGTGTCCTGTCATCCAGTACTAGGATATCTCAGGTAAATACTGCCAACTGTTGGTCCTGTCATCCAGTACTAGGGAATCTCAGGTAAACACTGCCAACTGTGTGTCCTGTCATCCAGTACTAGGATATCTCAGGTAAATACAGCCAACTGTTGGTCCTGTCATCCAGTACTAGGGAATCTCAGGTAAACACTGCTAACTGTGTGTCCTGTCATCCAGTACTAGGATATCTCAGGTAAATACTGCCAACTGTTGGTCCTGTCATCCAGTACTAGGGAATCTCAGGTAAACACTGCCAACTGTGTGTCCTGTCATCCAGTACTAGGGAATCTCAGGTAAACACTGCCAACTGTTGGTCCTGCCCTCCAATTCACCAGAATCTCAGGTAAATACTGCCAACTGTTGGTCCTGTCATCCAGTACTAGGGAATCTCAGGTAAACACTGCCAACTGTGTGTCCTGTCATCCAGTACTAGGATATCTCAGGTAAATACTGCCAACTGTTGGTCCTGTCATCCAGTTCACCAGAATCTCAGGTAAATACTGCCAACTGTTGGTCCTGTCATCCAGTTCACCAGAATCTCAGGTAAATACTGCCAACTGTTGGTCCTGTCATCCAGTACTAGGGAATCTCAGGTAAACACTGTCAACTGTTGGTCCTGTCATCCAGTACTAGGGAATCTCAGGTAAACACTGCCAACTGTTGGTCCTGTCATCCAGTACTAGGGAATCTCAGGTAAATACTGCCAACTGTTGGTTCTGTCATCTAATTCACCAGAATCTCAGGTAAATACTGCCAACTGTTGGTCCTGTCATCCAGTTCACCAGAATCTCAGGTAAATACTGCCAACTGTTGGTCCTGTCATCCAGTTCACCAGAATCTCAGGTAAATACTGCCAACTGTTGGTCCTGTCATCCAGTTCACCAGAATCTCAGGTAAATACTGCCAACTATTGGTCCTGTCATCCAGTACTAGGGAATCTCAGGTAAACACTGCCAACTGTTGGTCCTGTCATCCAGTACTAGGGAATCTCAGGTAAATACTGCCAACTGTTGGTCCTGTCATCCAGTACTAGGGAATCTCAGGTAAATACTGCCAACTGTTGGTTCTGTCATCTAATTCACCAGAATCTCAGGTAAATACTGCCAACTGTTGGTCCTGTCATCCAGTTCACCAGAATCTCAGGTAAATACTGCCAACTGTTGGTTCTGTCATCCAGTTCACCAGAATCTCAGGTAAATACTGCCAACTGTTGGTCCTGTCATCCAGTTCACCAGAATCTCAGGTAAATACTGCCAACTGTTGGTCCTGTCATCCAGTTCACCAGAATCTCAGGTAAATACTGCCAACTTTTGGTCCTGTCATCCAGTTCACCAGAATCTCAGGTAAATACTGCCAACTGTTGGTCCCGTAATCCAGTACTAGGGAATCTCAGGTAAACACTACCAACTGTGTGTCCTGTCATCCAGTACTAGGGAATCTCAGGTAAACACTACCAACTGTGTGTCCTGCCCTTCAATTCACCAGAATCTCAGGTAAATACTGCCAACTGTTGGTCCTGCCCTTCAATTCACCAGAATCTCAGGTAAATACTGCCAACTGTTGGTCCTGTCATCAAATTCACCAGAAGTTGCACTCCTTCAGAATGTAAGAATGATTTGATATTGCCCATATGTTTACTGAAGTTTTCTTGGGTGTATGGGAATCATTTATGTACAAACTTTTGGTGTTGTTTTCCAGGGACGGTAGGGTTGGGGTCCAATAAAGGAAATAAATCAAAGTCTTAAAAATCATTTTCCTTAGATAGGAATTCAAGGATCCTATTCCAATTTGGAACCAGACATGCTTGGGTGATGGGTATAGATTTTGTATGAACAGTTTTTTTTAATACACCCCTGCCCCCAACCAAACCTCCAACCCAACCCTGGTGGGAGGGGCTGGTCCCAAAAGTGAAAATAGAGCAAATTCTTGAAAAATATTTGATCTGGAGTATTCTTGGACAAACATTTCATCTAACCCCCTTGGGGAGGAGGGGCATGACCTAATAAGATTAATATACTTAAGCAATATGAGACTTATGCTACACATTTTCTAGATGATCGAAGAGACTTCAGTAGATATTGTTGTACTGACTGAAAATCTTGGTGATCAAACTGTGAAAGTTTTCAAATGATTTCTTTTAGATGAAACTATCTCTTCATAACCTATAGAGGAGGTGAATTAAACAGGCCTATCAAACCTCTTGTTTGTTAGAACTGGTGTTGACTCATGGTGTTTTAAGGAGTATGTAATACAGGGATATTAACAGCCCCTTTTTTCTTCTTATATTGATTTACAGACTGACAGTGATTGGTCAGCCTCAGCGGGCAGTTCTAGTCAGTTTGAGGGAGCCCCTGATGTGTCCCTTTATGTCTATGAAAGTGTGGAGCTGGAGTTAACGTTGACTACTGCAGCTAATGAGGCTGAAGATGAATTCACTTGTCCCATAAGACTGCATAAAGGTGAGTAAATGTTAATGAGCAGAATTATCTCACAATGTCAATATCAGACTGAGGCAGCCATCTTGAATTTTTTCAGTGAATTTTGTTATTCTTATTTCTTAAGAAGAACTGGATGGATATCTCTCAAATTTCCTATTTAGGTTCCATTTTGTCCCTAGTTGTGCCCATTCAATTTTTAGTCTGATCAGAAAAACAAAATGGCTGAGAAGTGGCCCTTTGGATTTTAATTATGTCCCCCAAACATAGTGTGGGGACATATTGTGTTTGCTCCGTTTCTTATTATTATTATTTATATTATTCTTATTTCTTCCACTTTCTTCCGCCGGCGAGGTTTCCGACGCGTTTTTCAAAAACTGTTGCATGGAATTTAACAAAACTTTACACACATATTCATACATGCAAGGCGGAGTGCAGGCCACATGAATTTTTCCATTCGGTCATCTGAGCAGTCAGCTGTGGTCAAAATTTGGCCAAATTTTAGATATTGTCCGATTTTCGTGAAAATTGGTATATATGTAGTAGGTGGCACTAGGAGAAAAATGGCGTAGTCCATGTTTGGCATGACTGCAGGTCTGATTATTGTGATCATTTACTGCTGAAGGGGTCATTTGGGGGACATTTGTAATGGTCCCCATTACAATTAGTACTTGTTAAGAAAGTTTGTTATCACTATTTCTTGAGAACTACAGCATAGATCTTTCACAAATTTCATGTGTATGTTTCCCTTGATCCCTAGTTGTGCCTGTTTGAGTTGGGACTGATCAGGAACACACAATGGCCAATAGGCAGCCATCTTGAATTTCACGTAGTAATGATTGTTATTCCTATTTTTTAAGAAGTACTGTATGAATATCTTTAAAATTTCATACATGTGTTCCCTTTTGTCTGTCCTTGTGCCGGTTTGATTTTGGGACTGATCACAAGAAAAAAAAAATGGCTAAGATCCCTTTGGGATCTCATTTGTTTTCTCTGCTCCGTTAAACGAGAGATTGACGGTATTAAATCACTTGATCACAGAAAACTGGCATTCAAATTAAGAGAGAGCTCATTAATGATAACTTTGGTATTGTTTTTTTTTTTTTTTTTCCCAACTTTATAATCATTATACTGGTATAAGGTTGTCTGTCTGTTTGTAGAGGCAAAAATATACCAGCTACGCCTCCTAAGTGCTGAATTGATGTCAGTGGTCATGGTTGACTATAATTATTATTAATTTTAGATGTACACAATCTATATCAAGTTGAGACTCTCTCCATTTCGGAAATTTCTGCCCCATTGGGAACTCTGTTAACTGCGGAGGGGGGAGGGTATGATGCTGGCTGCGGAGGGGGGACAGGGGTTGGGGTATGATATTGGCTGCGGAGGGGGGGGACAGGGGTTGGGGTATGATGTTGGCGGGGGAGGGGGGTTCGGGTATGATGTTGGCTGCGAGGGGGGACGGGGGTTAGGGTATGATGTTGGCTGCAGAAGGGGGACGGGGGTTGGGGTATGATGATGGCTGCGAAGGGGGACGGGGGTTGGGGTATGATGTTAGCTGCGGAGGGGGATGGGGGTTGGGGTATGATGTTGGCAGCAAGGGGGGACTGAGGTTGGGGTATGAGTTGGCCCAGGATGACGACTCTAGTTTAAAACTAAATAGTATGGCGGATATGTGAAATGGGCGTGCACTTCCGGAAAGAAGCATGACAATTTTTCCTAGGGGGGTTTTGTGTATGCTAATTTCAAAAATTGCGGGAACTATGACCTTACTCCAGCCGTTCCCACCGAAAATCTGGAAATTCAAAATGGCCGCCACAAAACATGATTTCGTCCATGAAATCCCTCTAAATGCCCTGATTTCAATTATCTTGATGTCTATACCTATGTTTTTGAGGTTAAAGAATCTAGTTAAATGCAATTCAAGACTAATGCAGTTTTCCTTCAAATGTTTAATTTTAAAAAATGTCATAATCCGAATCGATTAGGTGACAAAATGTCTTTAGGGCGTACCATTGTTTGAACAATCCGAACCTGATCATTTAGTTATAGATTGTTTGGCAAAGTATGGGAGAATCTCACTTAACACAAGAGTTCCTGTCCTTGATAGTAATGTCATTTAATAATCTCTATTACACTGTCCTGAGCAGAAGCATAGCTGTGTACATGGCAGATTTGCTTTGACACACTTGCATCGCCGAGTACATTCCTTCTTGCACCCACATTTCAACAGTTCTTGACAACCTTTGGCTGCCTCTGGAAGGGTTGTCCAGCATGGAGTCCATGGGGAATCATCTTTCACTCTCTTCCACCCCCATAATTCTGGTGAAGGAACATCCGGCTCGCCAGTAAGTGTCTGTCCCCTGATATAGCCTGCCTGGTAAACAGCCCTTTTCACGTGCTGTTCAAGAGCATTCAACGTCCGAGGAATGTTTTCCATCTTACTATTGTGAGTGGACAAGTATTTCCTGGCTTCATTCACACGACTTAAGTCCTAATGTTCGCTGGTACCGTAGAACCACGTATCTTTCTATTTGGTCCATGTCGTTGGGTGTTGCTTGAGTTGGAGCATGAGATAAAGGCACAAATGTAGCTGTGAGCTGAGGCATACTGCGCCATACAGCCCAAGCTGTTTTCTTTCCAATTCCGAAGAATGCAGAAACAATATCACATCCTGATATCGCGTGCATAAACAGAAAACCCCATGATGTATCATTGCCTAGTTCAGCTGAAATTAGATGACAGTGGATGTATCTCAGTTTAGAACCATGACCGAATGCTACCAACATTTCACAGTCTTTTAAGACGCTGATACAGCAACTGCGAGAACCACCACAT
The DNA here is from genome assembly GCF_031769215.1 of Ylistrum balloti. NCBI lineage: Eukaryota > Metazoa > Mollusca > Bivalvia > Pectinida > Pectinidae > Ylistrum > Ylistrum balloti. Next base: position 98,046 of record NW_026782758.1, on the reverse strand, counting down.
CCGTATCAGTAGCATGTATCATCACTTTGGTGAATCCTTGATGGAATGCATGGGAGGCATGAAACAGGAGCCGGGTGTCCGCTTCTTCATGAGTGCAGGACAAGTCTGAGAGGTCAGCAGAGGAAGATGAAACAGCGCTCTGGACTTTTGTTGAGATGATTTGTTTTCTTTGGGAGGATTGGAACTCTTGTGCAGCATCGGCGATAAGTTGGAACAGGCTCTCCCAATTAGCAGGAATTTTAGTGTTGTTGGCCACTCGAATTTGGTTACCAGTTTCACGATTCTGTCGTGTTTGTGACTTTAGGCTGTCGTCCTTATAGATATCCCAGACAAAATCTAAATGGGCAACATCCTGTAGCATGCGTTCTAAAGAGGGCAGGAACACCAACTGTGAATAGTTCTGGAATGTTTTCACAATTTTCTTTGACTTCTTTGGATCAAGTGTGTGAACAAGGGCAGCGCCATCAACAATTTTAACATGAACATGTGGTGTAGATTCTGATTTTGGTGCCAACGCTTTCAAACTTTCCATCAAGTCAGACTTGGTCGATTGGTGCATGATGCGATTTGATGCTAGTGATGGAGGCCAGGCATGATTTTCATGCATGAAGAAGACATCCTTATCACTGTCTCGAGCTTGGCATGATATGTACATCCGTGAGAAGAGATCAACATCATCACACAAGTTGGAGATTTTGGTGGCGGACTTGTTAGGCTTCTTTCCCAAACTAGCATTAAACAGAGGCAGTTTGTTTTTGTGAATTGTGTCATTGAATGATGTGCAATCAGCATTAATACGCTCTGCAGCGAACTTCTGGTATTGTGTTTTGCCAATATTTTCTGCCGACTTTATTGTATTTACATCGCTATCAGGCATTATTCGTTTGGTGTCAAGCGTATACAAATCTGTGCCAGTATCTGCAAAGGGGTTTCCTAGTTCCTCCATCACATCAGTGACATTCTTGACTTGTGATATGAACGCCTTCTGTACACTTGGTATCTGTTCATGGTGGCGATCTGTGTCTTTTTTCATGTAGTGTTTTTCATAGTACCCAATCAAAAGCCTAGCTGTTTCAGGGCCCGCCACCATCCATCGTGTCAATACGGCTTCATTCTCTGTGATACCTATAGCACCACCATCTCCTTTCACCATTGCATTCAGCTGTTCATGAACCTGGTAGATTTCTGAGTGACGAAGTTGCCTTTAGGAACTCTGCATAGGTGTCTGGACTCCAGGACAAGAAGATCTTTGACATGAATTGTCATCCATCGTGAATAGTGGAAGTGGTCAAGGGTAAACATCCATGGAATAATTTTTCCAAGAGAATCCAAGTAGAACATAAAATTTGGTTGACGCTGTGATCTAAGGAACTGTAGGAGTTGGCGTTCCAATTGCCAGACTTTTTTAGGATACAGGTATCAAGGGACATTGTTTCTGCTTTATGAAAGTCTCCCATATTTCTATCACAGAAAAAACAAGCTTGCTGATGTGCGGTTTTTTAGACATGGTAGATGATTGACTAGATGACCATTACTTCATGGACGCTTTCCTGTGTTTAAAAAACAGAAATATACGTTGTTAAATGTATTTCTATTGAATACATGAAGTCATATTATCACCTAATCGACACTTCATGGACGCTTCCTGTTTCTGAAAAATAGAAAGATACATTGTTAAATGCATTTCTTTTGTATACATAGTCATTTTATTACCTAATCGATTCGGATTATGACATTTGTTTTGATAAACATTTGAAGGAAAACTGTAGAAGTCTTGACATGTGTTTTATTAGATTCCTCGACCTCAAAAACATAGGTATAGACATCAAGATAATTGAAATCGGGGCATTGAGAGGAATTTCAGGGGCGAAATTATGGATTAACGGCAGCCACTTTGAATTTCTCAATTTTTGACATGAAAGGCTGGAGTGAGGTCTTGGTTCCCGCAATTTTTGAAATCAGCATACCCAAAACCCCCCTAGGCCAAATTATCATGCTTCTTTCCGGAAGTGCACGCCCATTTCACATATCCGCCATACTATATAGTTTTAAACTAGAGTCGTCATCCTGGGCCAACTCATACCCCAACCCCAGTCCCCCCTTGCTGCCAACATCATACCCCAACCCCCATCCCCAACTTTTGAAATCAGCATACCCAAAACCCCCCTAGGCCAAATTATCATGCTTCTTTCCGGAAGTGCACAACTCAACAAAGAAATGTTACATATCCGCCCCACTAATATTCTAATGTTAATTTCTCACTGTTCCCTGATATCATTGGATATTTTACGGATCATTTGAATGAGGTGTGATATACCTGTTCATGTACAGATAGCTTCTTAGGCTTTGACTGTTGCCCATAAGATCCTGACAAGGAAATATTCTGAAAAAAGATTTAAACCTGGAGGAGACTTTAAAAAGAACATTATTTATTATTATTTATTTAAGAATATGTTTATCTTTAGGACAAACAGCGATAGAAAACTGTATTTTTCGGGCTTTTGAAAAGATTTCTTTCCTTTATCAACCAAAGAACTTAAGTAACAAAATGGTGTTAGAAGAAAAGGGAAAATTAGTTTTTTTTATGTTTATCTAGTGATATGGTGTTGCCCACATAGAGAATGTTACAATTAGTTATCTATCTGTAAAGTTGGATGTTTTGTGGATACATGACTTCATGGGTTACAGATACCCATTAAGTCAAGGAAAATTAATCCAACATGAAAATTGATAGTTTTACAGTATCAACTATTGACAGTTTACCACACGTTTGACAGTATCAACTATTGACAGCTTACCACATGTTTTACAGTATCAACTATTGACAGTTTACCACACGTTTGACAGTATCAACTATTGACAGTTTACCACACGTTTGACAGTATCAACTATTGACAGCTTACCACATGTTTTACAGTATCAACTATTGACAGTTTACCACACGTTTGACAGTATCAACTATTGACAGCTTACCACACGTTTGACAGTGTCAACTATTGACAGTTTACCACACGTTTGACAGTGTCAACTATTGACAGTTTACCACACGTTTGACAGTATCAACTATTGACAGTTTACCACACGTTTGACAGTATCAACTATTGACAGTTTACCACACGTTTGACAGTATCAACTATTGACAGTTTACCACACGTTTGACAGTATCAACTATTGACAGCTTACCACACGTTTGACAGTATCAACTATTGACAGTTTACCACACGTTTGACAGTATCAACTATTGACAGTTTACCACACGTTTGACAGTATCAACTATTGACAGTTTACCACACGTTTGACAGTATCAACTATTGACAGTTTACCACACGTTTGACAGTATCAACTATTGACAGTTTACCACACGTTTGACAGTATCAACTATTGACAGTTTACCACACGTTTGACAGTATCAACTATTGACAGTTTACCACACATTTGACAGTATCAACTATTGACAGCTTACCACACGTTTGACAGTATCAACTATTGACAGTTTACCACACGTTTGACAGTATCAACTATTGACAGTTTACCTAACAGTCTTTTGTAAAAAGTTTTGTTCTGATTTCTGTAATGATTTACTAAAGTTCCTTATTTCAAGAAAAAGAGTTGAACGTAAAAGAAAAAATGTCTGACATTGAATGAACAGAGCTGTTGATAAAAACTGAAAATTTACTGAATTATAATGTTAGGTGAAAGAAGAAATAATATTATATTTTATTATATTCCAGTTAACATGTTAAGTGAGAGAACAAATATACATCATATTTTATTATATTCCAGAGTTTAGAGAGAACAAATATACATCATATTTTATTATATTCCAGTTAACATGTTTAGTGAGAGAACAAATATACATCATATTTTATTATATTCCAGTTAACATGTTTAGTGAGAGAACAAATATACATCATATTTTATTATATTCCAGTTAACATGTTAAGTGAGAGCAGTTATCATGTTTTATGCTGATAGCATGAATTAAAGTATCACATTGTATTTTTATTCCATATTATTGTCAACCTGTTGGTGACTGCCCATGTTGTTTGAAAAAAAAGTTATTGCAAGGTTTAATTGTTTAATTTAAATTATTTCAAATCTGTTAATTGACAATCAGTAGTATTAATCAGTTTATATTTTAGAAGATGGAGAGCTGCTTGATCTGGTATAGAAACTTTCTACAGAGATCATCACTAGTGTTGCAAGTAACAAGGGATGATTAGGTCATTTTTCATGAAGACATAATAACAGTCCATTTCTTTCACATTCACTGAAATAACTCTTTTGTTATACAAGATGGCTGACACTGAAATATGTGATTTGAAAATGAAACTTGAGATATCTATTAAGTAAAGTGCCTGTCAGCTCATTAACTGGCAAGTTTTGATGTGGCGGACGTGAGATGAGAGCAGTTACAACAAGTGCAGCTTCTGTCATTATGAACATAGTGTTAATTATGGTGCTATTAATTAGGGAGATTTAGGGCTCAGGTCTTCACATTTTTCTTGGCTGAGGTTTTAAGTGATAATGTGTTAATAGATGACCACTCTAGACTACGGCCGTTACCAGGCATTACCATGTCATAATTAGAGACATTTATTTCAGTTTTGACAAAACAACATCTGACCATGTTTGTAATAAATAATAATTGTCTTATAAGGTTGCATCAAGAGTAAGTAATGCTAAGGTTTTGTCACAATTTTTCAAGAGCAATTTTTGAGCTTTTGAAAGGTGTTTATATATCAAGAATTATTAAATAAGCAAACATCAATAGTTCTTTTAGTTTCCTCATTTTTATTTTTAATCGCCTCATTTTTCATCACCTCATCATTTTTCATCACCTCATTTTTCATCACCTCATTTTTCATCACCTCATTTTTTATCGCCTCATATTTCATCACCTCATATTTCATCGCCTCATTTTTCATCGCCTCATATTTCATCACCTCATTTTTTGCCTCATTTTTCATCACCTCATTTTTCATCGCTTCATTTTTCATAACCTCATACTTCATCGCTTCATATTTCATCACCTCATTTTTCAACACCTCATTTTTCATATCCTCATACTTCATCGCTTCATTTTTCATAACCTCATTTTTCATCGCCTCTTTTTTCATCACCTCATTTTTCATCGCTTCATATTTCATCACCTCATTTTTCAACACCTCATTTTTCATCACCTCATTTTTCATCACCTCATTTTGCATCGCTTCATATTTCATCACCTCATTTTGCATCGCTTCATATTTCATCACCTCATTTTTCAACACCTCATTTTTCATAACCTCATACTTCATCGCTTCATTTTTCATAACCTCATTTTTCATCTCTTTTTTCAGCACCTCATTTTTCATCGCTTCATATTTCATCACCTCATTTTTCAACACCTCATTTTTCATCACCTCATTTTTCATCACCTCTTTTTTCATCACCTCATTTTTCATCGCTTCATATTTCATCACCTCATTTTTCAACACCTCATTTTTCATCACCTCATTTTTCATCACCTCATTTTGCATCGCTTCATATTTCATCACCTCATTTTGCATCGCTTCATATTTCATCACCTCATTTTTCAACACCTCATTTTTCATAACCTCATACTTCATCGCTTCATTTTTCATAACCTCATTTTTCATCACCTCATTTTTCATCGCTTCATATTTCATCACCTCATTTTTCATAACCTCATTTTTCAACGCCACATATTTCAACGCCTCATATTTCATCACCTCATTTTTCATCACCTCATTTTGCATCGCTTCATATTTCATCGCCTCATTTTTCGTCGCCTCATATTTTATCGCCTCATATTTCATCGTCTCATTTTCATCGCCTCATACATCACGGCCTCATATTTCATCGCCTCATATTTCATCGCCTCATTTTTCATCGCCTCATACTTCATAGCCTCATTTTTCATCGCCTCATATTTCATCACCTCATATTTCATCGCCTCATTTTTCATCGTCTCATATTTCATCGCCTCATTTTTTGCCTCATTTTTCATCGCCTCATTTTTCATCACCTCATTTTTCATCGCCTCATATTTCATCACCTCATATTTCATCGCCTCATTTTTCATCGCCTCATATTTCATCACCTCATTTTTTGCCTCATTTTTCATCGCCTCATTTTTCATCACCTCATTTTTCATCGCCTCATATTTCATCACCTCATATTTCATCGCCTCATTTTTCATCGCCTCATATTTCATCACCTCATTTTTTGCCTCATTTTTCATCACCTCATTTTTCATCGCTTCATATTTCATCGCCTCATTTTTCGTCGCCTCATATTTTATCGCCTCATATTTCATCGTCTCATTTTCATCGCCTCATACATCACAGCCTCATATTTCATCGCCTCATATTTCATCGCCTCATATTTCATCACCTCATATTTCATCGCCTCATTTTTCATCGCCTCATATTTCATCACCTCATTTTTCATCACCTCATTTTTCATCGCCTCATTTTTCATCACCTCATTTTTCATCGCCTCATATTTCATCACCTCATATTTCATTGCCTCATTTTTCATCGCCTCATATTTCATCACCTCATTTTTTGCCTCATTTTTCATCACCTCATTTTTCATCGCCTCATTTTTCATAACCTCATTTTTCATAACCTCATACTTCATCGCTTCATTTTTCATAACCTCATTTTTCATCGCCTCTTTTTTCATCACCTCATTTTTCATCGCTTCATATTTCATCACCTCATTTTTCAACACCTCATTTTTCAACGCCTCATATTTCAACGCCTCATATTTCATCACCTCATTTTTCATCAACTCATTTTGCATCGCTTCATATTTCATCGCCTCATTTTTCGTCGCCTCATATTTTATCGCCTCATATTTCATCGCCTCATTTTCATCTCCTCATACATCGCAGCCTCATTTTTCATCGCCTCATATTTCATCACCTCATATTTCATCGCCTCATTTTTCATCGCCTCATATTTCATCACCTCATTTTTTGCCTCATTTTTCATCGCCTCATTTTTCATCACCTCATTTTTCATCGCCTCATATTTCATCACCTCATATTTCATTGCCTCATTTTTCATCGCCTCATATTTCATCACCTCATTTTTTGCCTCATTTTTCATCGCCTCATTTTTCATCACCTCATTTTTCATCGCCTCATATTTCATCACCTCATATTTCATCGCCTCATTTTTCATCGCCTCATATTTCATCACCTCATTTTTTGCCTCATTTTTCATCACCTCATTTTTCATCGCTTCATATTTCATCGCCTCATTTTTCGTCGCCTCATATTTTATCGCCTCATATTTCATCGTCTCATTTTCATCGCCTCATACATCACAGCCTCATATTTCATCGCCTCATATTTCATCGCCTCATTTTTCATCGCCTCATATTTCATCACCTCATATTTCATCGCCTCATTTTTCATCGCCTCATATTTCATCACCTCATTTTTTGCCTCATTTTTCATCACCTCATTTTTCATCGCCTCATTTTTCATCACCTCATTTTTCATCGCCTCATATTTCATCACCTCATATTTCATTGCCTCATTTTTCATCGCCTCATATTTCATCACCTCATTTTTTGCCTCATTTTTCATCACCTCATTTTTCATCGCCTCATTTTTCATCACCTCATTTTTCATAACCTCATACTTCATCGCTTCATTTTTCATAACCTCATTTTTCATCGCCTCTTTTTTCATCACCTCATTTTTCATCGCTTCATATTTCATCACCTCATTTTTCAACACCTCATTTTTCAACGCCTCATATTTCAACGCCTCATATTTCATCACCTCATTTTTCATCAACTCATTTTGCATCGCTTCATATTTCATCGCCTCATTTTTCGTCGCCTCATATTTTATCGCCTCATATTTCATCGCCTCATTTTCATCTCCTCATACATCGCAGCCTCATATTTCATCGCCTCATACTTCATAGCCTCGTTTTTCATCACCTCATTTTTCATCGCCTCATACTTCATAGCCTCATATTTCATAGCCTCATACATCACAGCCTCATATTTCATCGCCTCATATTTCATCGCCTCATACTTCATAGCCTCGTTTTTCATCACCTCATTTTTCATCGCCTCATACTTCATAGCCTCATATTTCATAGCCTCATACATCACAGCCTCATATTTCATCGCCTCATATTTCATCGCCTCATACTTCATAGCCTCATTTTTCATCACCTCATTTTTCATCGCCTCATACTTCATAGCCTCATATTTCATAGCCTCATACATCACAGCCTCATATTTCATCACCTCATATTTCATCGCCTCATTTTTCATCGCCTCATACTTCATAGCCTCATTTTTCATCACCTCATTTTCATCGCCTCATACTTCATAGCCTCATTTTTCATCACCTCATTTTTCATCACCTCATTTTTCATAGCCTCATTTTTCATCACCTCATTTTTCATCGCCTCATTTTTCATAGCCTCATTTTTGTTGCCTCATACTTCATAGCCTCATTTTTGTTGCCTCATACTTCATAGCCTCATTTTTGTTGCCTCATACTTCATAGCCTCATTTTTGTTGCCTCATACTTCATAGCCTCATTTTTGTTGCCTCATACTTCATAGCCTCATTTTTGTTGCCTCATACTTCATAGCCTCATTTTTGTTGCCTCATACTTCATAGCCTCATTTTTGTTGCCTCATACTTCATAGCCTCATTTTTGTTGCCTCATACTTCATAGCCTCATTTTTGTTGCCTCATCCTTCATAGCCTCATTTTTGTTGCCTCATACTTCATAGCCTCATTTTTGTTGCCTCATTTTTCATCTTCTTGATATTATCTATTATGATCTTTTCAATCGCAAGGACTTCTGTACACTGGGGAGGGAGACAGGTGTGTTTCCCTGGTAGTAAGTGAAATAAAGTAATACGTCTATATACACAGTGGGGAGGGAGACAGGTGTGTTTCCCTGGTATTAAGTGAAATAAAGTAATACGTCTATATACACACTGGGGAGGGAGACAGGTGTGTTTCCCTGGTAGTAAGTGAAATAAAGTAATACGTCTATATACACAGTGGGGAGGGAGACAGGTGTGTTTCCCTGGTATTAAGTGAAATAAAGTAATACGTCTATATACACAGTGGGGAGGGAGACAGGTGTGTTTCCCTGGTAGTAAGTGGAATAAAGTAATACGTCTATATACACAGTGGGGAGGGAGACAGGTGTGTTTCCCTGGTAGTAAGTGAAATAAAGTAATACGTCTATATACACAGTGGGGAGGGAGACAGGTGTGTTTCCCTGGTAGTAAGTGAAATAAAGTAATACGTCTATATACACAGTGGGGAGGGAGACAGGTGTGTTTCCCTGGTAGTAAGTGAAATAAAGTAATACGTCTATATACACAGTGGGGAGGGAGACAGGTGTGTTTCCCTGGTATTAAGTGAAATAATGTAATACGTCTATATACACACTGGGGAGGGAGACAGGTGTGTTTCCCTGGTAGTAAGTGAAATAAAGTAATACGTCTATATACACAGTGGGGAGGGAGACAGGTGTGTTTCCCTGGTAGTAAGTGAAATAAAGTAATACGTCTATATACACAGTGGGGAGGGAGACAGGTGTGTTTCCCTGGTATTAAGTGAAATAAAGTAATACGTCTATATACACAGTGGGGAGGGAGACAGGTGTGTTTCCCTGGTAGTAAGTGAAATAAAGTAATACGTCTATATACACAGTGGGGAGGGAGACAGGTGTGTTTCCCTGGTATTAAGTGAAATAAAGTAATACGTCTATATACACAGTGGGGAGGGAGACAGGTGTGTTTCCCTGGTAGTAAGTGAAATAAAGTAATACGTCTATATACACAGTGGGGAGGGAGACAGGTGTGTTTCCCTGGTAGTAAGTGAAATAAAGTAATACGTCTATATACACAGTGGGGAGGGAGACAGGTGTGTTTCCCTGGTATTAAGTGAAATAAAGTAATACGTCTATATACACAGTGGGGAGGGAGACAGGTGTGTTTCCCTGGTAGTAAGTGAAATAAAGTAATACGTCTATATACACAGTGGGGAGGGAGACAGGTGTGTTTCCCTGGTAGTAAGTGAAATAAAGTAATACGTCTATATACACAGTGGGGAGGGAGACAGGTGTGTTTCCCTGGTATTAAGTGAAAAAAGTAATAGGTCTATATACACAGTGGGGAGGGAGACAGGTGTGTTTCCCTGGTAGTAAGTGAAATAAAGTAATACGTCTATATACACAGTGGGGAGGGAGACAGGTGTGTTTCCCTGGTATTAAGTGAAATAAAGTAATACGTCTATATACACAGTGGGGAGGGAGACAGGTGTGTTTCCCTGGTAGTAAGTGGAATAAAGTAATACGTCTATATACACAGTGGGGAGGGAGACAGGTGTGTTTCCCTGGTAGTAAGTGAAATAAAGTAATACGTCTATATACACAGTGGGGAGGGAGACAGGTGTGTTTCCCTGGTAGTAAGTGAAATAAAGTAATACGTCTATATACACAGTGGGGAGGGAGACAGGTGTGTTTCCCTGGTAGTAAGTGAAATAAAGTAATACGTCTATATACACAGTGGGGAGGGAGACAGGTGTGTTTCCCTGGTATTAAGTGAAATAATGTAATACGTCTATATACACACTGGGGAGGGAGACAGGTGTGTTTCCCTGGTAGTAAGTGAAATAAAGTAATACGTCTATATACACAGTGGGGAGGGAGACAGGTGTGTTTCCCTGGTAGTAAGTGAAATAAAGTAATACGTCTATATACACAGTGGGGAGGGAGACAGGTGTGTTTCCCTGGTATTAAGTGAAATAAAGTAATACGTCTATATACACAGTGGGGAGGGAGACAGGTGTGTTTCCCTGGTAGTAAGTGAAATAAAGTAATACGTCTATATACACAGTGGGGAGGGAGACAGGTGTGTTTCCCTGGTATTAAGTGAAATAAAGTAATACGTCTATATACACAGTGGGGAGGGAGACAGGTGTGTTTCCCTGGTAGTAAGTGAAATAAAGTAATACGTCTATATACACAGTGGGGAGGGAGACAGGTGTGTTTCCCTGGTAGTAAGTGAAATAAAGTAATACGTCTATATACACAGTGGGGAGGGAGACAGGTGTGTTTCCCTGGTATTAAGTGAAATAAAGTAATACGTCTATATACACAGTGGGGAGGGAGACAGGTGTGTTTCCCTGGTAGTAAGTGAAATAAAGTAATACGTCTATATACACAGTGGGGAGGGAGACAGGTGTGTTTCCCTGGTAGTAAGTGAAATAAAGTAATACGTCTATATACACAGTGGGGAGGGAGACAGGTGTGTTTCCCTGGTATTAAGTGAAAAAAGTAATAGGTCTATATACACAGTGGGGAGGGAGACAGGTGTGTTTCCCTGGTAGTAAGTGAAATAAAGTAATACGTCTATATACACAGTGGGGAGGGAGACAGGTGTGTTTCCCTGGTAGTAAGTGAAATAAAGTAATACGTCTATATACACACTGGGGAGGGAGACAGGTGTGTTTCCCTGGTAGTAAGTGAAATAAAGTAATACGTCTATATACACAGTGGGGAGGGAGACAGGTGTTTTTCCCTGGTAGTAAGTGAAATAAAGTAATACGTCTATATACACAGTGGGGAGGGAGACAGGTGTGTTTCCCTGGTAGTAAGTGAAATAAAGTAATACGTCTATATACACAGTGGGGAGGGAGACAGGTGTGTTTCCCTGGTAGTAAGTGAAATAAAGTAATACGTCTATATACACAGTGGGGAGGGAGACAGGTGTGTTTCCCTGGTATTAAGTGAAATAAAGTAATACGTCTATATACACACTGGGGAGGGAGACAGGTGTGTTTCCCTGGTAGTAAGTGAAATAAAGTAATACGTCTATATACACAGTGGGAAGGGAGACAGGTGTGTTTCCCTGGTATTAAGTGAAATAAAGTAATACGTCTATATACACAGTGGGGAGGGAGACAGGTGTGTTTCCCTGGTAGTAAGTGAAATAAAGTAATACGTCTATATACACAGTGGGGAGGGAGACAGGTGTGTTTCCCTGGTATTAAGTGAAATAAAGTAATACGTCTATATACACAATGGGGAGGGGGATATTTGACCCTTGTGTTTGAAAAAATCATCTTGACGAGAGATTGATGACAGTTGATGCTGATGTTGGAGCTGATGACTGCGGTGGTCTTTTTCAAAACAAAAGTCCTAAAAGTATAAACAGTTGTCAGTGTATGCTGCTATAGTGAGTATTAGTGTTCTCCTGCTGGCTATCCCATCTGTACCTGGCACTAGTGTATTTGTCGACCCAAAGTGACCCGTCACGACTCTGTTAGTGTGATCATCATTCACAGTCAGCAGGGGTCGGAGGTCTAGTAAACACTGCTCTCCAACGTTTTATGATTTCGTGCATGAGAGAATCCTGCCAATTTCATTTGATACAGGTAACGCATAACGTCACGGCTACTACTGTTGTTTATTGCCGGAAATCTAGGAAACATGGTGTTTGACACTATGTGAAAAATGGAATATTTTCTCAATGAGACCTGAGCCGGTCAGGAATTAGACTTACTGGGTTACCTAGAGGTAAAAGGGAACCACAGGTCTGAGAACAAACGTCTGACAAGTTTGAAAGTGTAGTTTCATATCTCATGTTCAGCCTCAATCTAAAGTCAGAATAGAAGCATCACATTTAGATTTTATTTCCTTCTTATTTCATTTCAGTCCATCAGAAACAGAAGTACAACCAACTTTCCACCTGTAAAATGAATTATCATTATTGACTGTGGTATAGTTGTGTTATAATTGTTGTTAACATGTTAAGGATTTACCTTGATGAAGGGAGGTAACTCTAAGTTGCTGGGAGTGGTTATTATATCATTCAACTATAAGGAGAACACAAGACAATTGATTAGAAAATTAAAGTTGTGTTTTAATGATTAATTATTCATGAGCAGTTGACAGAAATGTTTTACAGAGTCTAAAACGACACTTTCCATTATTGGTTGACATGATGATAACATAATTGATGACGGCCTCACTACAGTGAAGGTCATAAGACAACATTGTCTGTTGATGTCAGGGCGTCACTATAGTGAAGGTCATATGACATCATTGTCTGTTGATGTCAGAGCATCACTACAATGAAGGTCATAAGACAAAATTGTCTGTTGATGTCAGGGCGTCACTACAGTGAAGGTCATATGACATCATTGTCTGTTGATGTCAGGGCATCACTACAGTGAAGGTCATAAGACAACATTGTCTGTTGATGACATGCCTCATCTACCACCTACAACCACCCCACACCACCTACAATCACCCCACACCACTTACAATCACCCCCCACTACCCACCTACAATCACCCTCCACCACCTACAATAACCTCCTACCACCACACCCCACCACCAACAATCACCCCCACCACCAACAATCACCCCCACCACCTACAATCATCCTCCACCACCAACAATCACCCCACACCACCTACAATCACCCCGCCACCTACAATTAACACCCCAACACCCCACCACCACCACCACCACCACCACCACCTACAATTGCCCTACCACCACTTACAATCACCCCTCCACCTACAACCACCCTACCACCTACAATCACCCCACCACCTACAATCACCCCTCCACCTACAATCACCCCCACCACTTACAATCACCCCCACCACCTACAATCACCCCACCACCACCTACAATCACCCCACCACCACCTACAATCACCCCACCACCACCTACAATCACCCCACCACTTACAATCACCCCCACCACCTACAATCACCCCCACCACCTACAATCACCCCACCACCTACAATCACCCCACCACCTACAATCACCCCACCACCTACAATCACCCCACCACCTACAATCACCCCACCACCACCTACAATCACCCCACCACCTACAATCACCCCACCACTTACAATCACCCCACCACCACCAACAATCACCCCACCACTTACAATCATCCCACCACCTACAATCACCCCCACCACCTACAATCACCCCACCACCTACAATCACCCCACCACCACCTACAATCACCCCACCACCTACAATCACCCCACCACCTACAATCACCCCACCACCTACAATCACCCCACCACCTACAATCATCCTCCACCACCTACAATCACCCCACCACCACCTACAATCACCCCACCACTTACAATCATCCCACCACCTACAATCACCCCACCACCACCTACAACCACCCCACCACTTACAATCACCCCACCACCTACAATCACCCCACCACCACTATCCCTTCCCCCCTTTGATGCTCCTGGCTCATGGTAGTTCTTAAGGCTTTTAAACCTGAGATAAAGATCTGTGTGTTTGTATGTTTGGCTCATGGTAGTTCTTAAGGCTTTTAAACCTGAGGTAAAGATCTGATTGTTTGGATGCTCCTAACTGATCCATGGCTGTTTGTGTATCTCAGGAAGCTTCGAAATGAAACGGCTTATGCTGTTATTATTTTGTCCTTGGGCAAGACACTTTCCCCAAATGGCTATCAATGATAGCAATGGGCCTCCTGTATGTTGTTGATTGAGATAGCCACCAGTTAGGACAAGAAGACCTTGTCTCAGAATGTCCCTGGTTGTCAAAGAGATAAACCAAGGAAACAGAGCTGGTATATTTGTCAGCAGATTTCAACCACATGGGTTTGTCCTGAGCACTCAAGTTTCCTCCCACAGTAAGACCCCCTTGCACATTTACATCCAGGCAAGTGATTGATAGAATATATACTTAACTTGTTTTGCAATGGTTGTAAAATGAATTAAGTTAAAAGCCATTCTGATATGTGGTTTTTTTATTAGGTCATCTGACTCGAAGGGTCGAGATGACCTATAGCCATCGTGCTTCGTTTCATCGTGCTTCACCGTGCGTCGTCTGTAAACTTTTCATTCAAAAAACTTCTTCTCAAATACTAGAAGGCCTAGGGGGCCAATACTTGGCCCATAGCATGCTGGCATGGAGCCCAACAAAGTTTGTTGAAATTAATGACCTTGACCTACTTTCAAGGTCACAGGGGTCAAATATGTTAAAATATACAAACAACTTTTTCTCAATGAGCAAAAGTCCATGAGTTCTGATATTGGGCCTGTAGGATGCTTGGAGGAAAGGCTACCAAATATTTTCAAATGAATGACCTTGACCCACTTTCGAGTTCACAGGGGTCAAATATGTTAAAATATACAAACAACTTCTTCTCAATAAGCAAAAGTCCATTAGTGCTGATATTGGGCCTGTAGGATGCTGGGATGAAGGGCTACCAAGTTTGTTCAAATGAATGACCTCGACCCACTTTCAAGGTCACAGGGGTCAAATATGTTGAAATTTTTAAACAACTTCTTCTCAACAACCAAAAGGCTCAGAATGCTGATATTGGGTCTGTAGGATGCTTGGAGGAAAGGCTACCAAGTTTGAAGGTCACAGGGATCAAATATGTTGAAATTTTTAAACAACTTCTTCTCAACAACCAAAAAGGCTCAGAATGCTGATATTGGGTCTGTAGCATGCTGGGATGAAGGGCTACCAAGTTTGTTAAAATGAATGACCTCAACCCACTTTGAAGGTCACAGGGGTCAAATATGTTAAAATATACAAACGACTTCTTCTCAATAAGCAAACGTCCATGAGTGCTGATATTGGGCCTGTAGGATGCTTTAGGAAAGGCTACCAAGTTTGTTCAAATGAATGACCTTGACCCACTTTCAAGGTCACAGGGGTCAAATATGTTGAAATATGCAAATGACTTCTCAATAACCAAAATGATTAGAGTGCTGATATTGAGCTTATAGGATGCTTTGAGGAAATGTTACCAAATGTGCTCAAGTGAATGACCTTGACCCACAGGGTTCAAATATGTTAAAATCTGTAAACGACTTCTTCTCAGTAACCAAAAGGCTCAGAGTGCTGATATTGGGCCTGTAGGATGCTGGGAGGAAGGGCTACCAAGTTTATTCAAATGAATAAAGCCCACTGTTTTAACGGCAGACTCACTGTTGTTAGAGTTTGGCTTGCTTTCTGTCAGATGACCGTTAAAGCCCATGGGCCTCTTGTTTTCTATATATATCATTTTTCAGGCATTCCACACATATTGCCCTCAGTTGAGCAAGAATCATGAAACTTGGTGTATACATTGTTTATACTTAGGCAATTAGAGTGTACCAAATATAGGGACTGCAACCCGATAGTTACAGAGTTAATGCCCTTTGATAAAATCTTGTGTCCTGAGAATAACTTTGCCTGCATGAAAATTAGGATAACTTGGTATATACATGGATCATACTGAGGCGATGTACATTGTACCGAATTCAGTGCCTGAAACCATTGCATTACAGAATTATTGCCCTTTGTTAAAATTTTGGGTCCAATATAGTTGTTCTCCAGCAAATAGAAATTCATGATAATTACATTTATAATTGATGTGAAATAATTACTATTATCTTACATTTTTTAAATGACATTTGACATGGAAAGTTTTCATATTTGTGTTTTCTAAATTTAAAGAAAGTATTAGAAAAAAAATTGTATTGTATGAAGTTGTGTGGGGGGACTTTCCCAAATTGTATTGTTATAAATATGTAATTCAAGTCTACAGTAAGAATATGTTCCCATCTAATAAGTGGTGAGGGGGACTTTCCCAAACTGCAGATAGTTGTATAGTTAGTCTGATTATATACACATTTGTTTCCGTTCTAATTTTTCAATTAACGTGTGACGTTTCATCTAGGTAATGGTCGTTGTTGGTTATGAGCTTTGCGCTGTAATTAATTATATTGCAACATTTGACTTGTTTTTCAATTAGAGAGTGACATCTGATCTCCTGATATATACAGTAATTATAAAGTTCAAGCTAGCACATGGCCTACTGTGATTTACGGGGCTCAAATCCTGCTGGGCTGCATATTGATGAAATTTGTATGCAGATCAGTAGAAAATATCTAGGTATGATGAATAGTATATGTCAGATCTGTGTGTCCTCCTCTTTCCTACTACAGCTGACAGCCGGCCGTCACACATGATCGCTTTCACAGCAAATTCCTATGCATTGTTTTGACCGTTTGCCATGAGGACAGTCATTGTAATTGGTCAGCTTTACATGTCTGTTGTTGCAGTTTCATTGTTTCACTAGTCAAGGTTGTGATTGGTCAGTTTGAGATGTAGACAGTTGTCGTGGTTGTAATAAGTCAGTTTTAGAGGTAGACAGTTGTCATGGTTGTAATAAGTCAGTTTTAGATGTAGACAGTTTCATGTTTGTAATAAGTCATTTTAGGTTGTTTGTAATAAGTCAGTTTTAAGTTGTCAGTTTTAGATGGTTGTAATAAGTAGTTTTACAGTTGTCATGGTTGTAATAAGTCAGTTTTAGATGTAGACAGTTGTCATGGTTGTAATAAGTCAGTTTTAGATGTAGACAGTTGTCATGGTTGTGATTGGTCAGTTTCATGACAGTTGTCATGGTTGTACAGTTTCATGTTGGTTGTAATAAGTCAGTTTTAGATGTAGACAGTTGTCATGGTTGTAATAAGTCAGTTTTAGATGTAGACAGTTTCATGTTTGTAATAAGTCAGTTTTAGATGTAGACAGTTGTCATAGTTGTAATAAGTCAGTTTTAGATGTAGACAGTTGTCATGGTTGTAATAAGTCAGTTTTAGATGTAGACAGTTGTCATGGTTGTAATAAGTCAGTTTTAGATGTAGACAGTTGTCATAGTTGTAATAAGTCAGTTTTAGATGTAGACAGTTGTCATGGTTGTAATAAGTCAGTTTTAGATGTAGACAGTTGTCATGGTTGTAATAAGTCAGTTTTAGATGTAGACAGTTGTCGTGGTTGTAATAAGTCAGTTTTAGATGTGTAGACAGTTGTCAGTTGTCATGGTTGTAATAAGTCAGTTTTAGATGTAGACAGTTGTCATGGTTGTAATAAGTCAGTTTTAGATGTAGACAGTTGTCATAGTTGTAATAAGTCAGTTTTAGATGTAGACAGTTGTCATAGTTGTAATAAGTCAGTTTTAGATGTAGACAGTTGTCATAGTTGTAATAAGTCAGTTTTAGATGTAGACAGTTGTCAGTTTTAGATGTAGACAGTTGTCATAGTTGTAATAAGTCAGTTTTAGATGTAGACAGTTGTCATGGTTGTAATAAGTCAGTTTTAGAGGTAGACAGTTGTCATGGTTGTAATAAGTCAGTTTTAGAGGTAGACAGTTGTCATGGTTGTAATAAGTCAGTTTTAGATGTAGACAGTTGTCGTGGTTGTAATAAGTCAGTTTAAGAGGTAGACAGTTATCATGGTTGTAATAAGTCAGTTTTAGATGTAGACAGTTGTCGTGGTTGTAATAAGTCAGTTTTAGAGGTAGACAGTTGTCATGGTTGTAATAAGTCAGTTTTAGATGTAGACAGTTGTCGTGGTTGTAATAAGTCAGTTTTAGAGGTAGACAGTTGTCATGGTTGTAATAAGTCAGTTTTAGATGTAGACAGTTGTCATGGTTGTAATAAGTCAGTTTTAGATGTAGACAGTTGTCATGGTTGTGATTGGTCAGTTTTAGAGGTAGACAGTTGTCATGGTTGTAATAAGTCAGTTTTAGAGGTAGACAGTTGTCATGGTTGTAATAAGTCAGTTTTAGATGTAGACAGTTGTCATGGTTGTAATAAGTCAGTTTTAGATGTAGACAGTTGTCATGGTTGTAATAAGTCAGTTTTAGATGTAGACAGTTGTCATGGTTGTAATAAGTCAGTTTTAGATGTAGACAGTTGTCATGGTTGTAATAAGTCAGTTTTAGATGTAGACAGTTGTCATGGTTGTGATTGGTCAGTTTCAGATGTAGACAGTTGTCATGGTTGTAATAAGTCAGTTTTAGATGTAGACAGTTGTCATAGTTGTAACAGTTGTCATGGTTGTAATAAGTCAGTTTTAGATGTAGACAGTTGTCATGGTTGTAATAAGTCAGTTTTAGATGTAGACAGTTGTCATGGTTGTGATTGGTCAGTTTCAGAGGTAGACAGTTGTCATGGTTGTGATTGGTCAGTTTCAGAGGTAGACAGTTGTCATGGTTGTGATTGGTCAGTTTTAGAGGTAGACAGTTGTCATGGTTGTGATTGGTCAGTTTTAGAGGTAGACAGTTGTCATGGTTGTGATTGGTCAGTTTTAGAGGTAGACAGTTGTCATGGTTGTGATTGGTCAGTTTCAGAGGTAGACAGTTGTCATAGTTGTGATTGGTCAGTTTTAGAGGTAGACAATTGCAGTTATTTAGAAATTAAACAAAACTGCATTACATTTGATTTTCCACTTTGCATTGGTGTTAAGATACTTACTGT
The DNA here is from genome assembly GCF_031769215.1 of Ylistrum balloti. Lineage (NCBI taxonomy): Eukaryota > Metazoa > Mollusca > Bivalvia > Pectinida > Pectinidae > Ylistrum > Ylistrum balloti. Next base: position 78,711 of record NW_026782758.1, on the reverse strand, counting down.
TTTTTCCTTTAGATATTGCAGAATGCCTACACGATTTAGAAAATTTGAGTGAAAATTCTCACATCATTGATAAATTAATTTTGTCGATACGATCTTGGGGCTTTTTTTTTTGTTTGTTTTTTTTTCCCCTAAATTCGACTTAAATTCTTCATACCAATAGCTATTTACCACAGTAGGTAATTATACTGTGAACATACATATTTAAGTATTCATCTTTTTTTGCTGCTGAAAGTGTTTGGCTCATAAGATATACTGCTGCCTTAATTACAGTTCTGTACATTGTTTATAATCTCATTGTTAAGGTAAGAAAAATGTATTTTTGCTCTAATTAGTCGAAAGGTGATAAAAATGGGATTAAATCCTGCCAGATTAAGTACATTTGTAGGCCCTTAAGTGTTTAACATTCTCACAAACATGTTCTAGTTCGCTTCTTCTATTTTTGTTTGGGTACATTAATATTTTACTACCGTAATTGTTTTTCATTTGTCTTCTTCCTTTTCATTCAGTTTCATTTACGTTTGTTTGCATTCCTTTGCATTTGCTTTCATTTGTGTTTGCATTCACCGGATGTATATGTCATGTTGAAATCAGGAAATGTTCAAATGTTAAAATCGTCGTCAGAGCCGTCACGATTTTAGTTATTAAAAATTTAATACCTTAATTATCCGACAATGGTTTGAATGATAGGTAACAAAGGATCTCTCTCAGGGAACTGATTAGAAAAATTGCCAACAGGCATCCAACTTGGATTTGGCAGTTGAAGATTTATTTTCACCATTTCTTCAAGGAATTTTTCAATGTCATATAATTATGAGCAAAAAACAAAATCTGTCTAACGAGTGTTGTGAGGTCTGAGAAAATGTTGAACAATAAAGACAAAAATCAGTTTTTTAAATGTGAAGTTTTCTGTTTTGATCTCCAAGTAAAACTAAAAGTAAAAGATGGTCTTCAAATGTTAAAAGAAAACTTTAGACTTTCTCGATACAGATGTACAAATACATGGGGAAACTCTCAATAGGTCCCCATACAGGTGTTTTGTATACAAATACATGGGGAAACTCTCAATAGGTCCCCATACAGGTGTTTTGTATACAAATACATGGGAAAACTCTCAATAGGTCCCCATACAGGTGTTTTGTATACAAATACATGGGAAAACTCTCAATAGGTCCCCATACAGGTGTTTTGTATACAAATACATGGGAAAACTCTCAATAGGTCCCCATACAGGTGTTTTGTATACAAATACATGGGAAAACTCTCAATAGGTCCCCATACAGGTGTTTTGTATACAAATACATGGGAAAACTCTCAATAGGTCCCCATACAGGTGTTTTGTATACAAATACATGGGGAAACTCTCAATAGGTCCCCATACAGGTGTTTTGTATACAAATACATGGGAAAACTCTCAATAGGTCCCCATACAGGTGTTTTGTATACAAATACATGGGGAAACTCTCAATAGGTCCCCATACAGGTGTTTTGTACATAAATACATGGGGCGGAAAAATTAATAGATCCCCATAGAGGTAATATTTGAAAATAGAATTTTCTTGTTTCAGATGCTGTCAATTCTGATTGGTACCATTGTTCTCATGTTGCCGGAATCCACACAGTCATCCTTCCCTGGCTTGATAGCTTGGAGACGTTCTGTTACGATGGTAACCATAGAAACTTTTTTGTCTCATTTGAAATAAAACAAAGACCAAGGAAATTTACCAGTGCTTTGAAAAAAAATGTTGGGTTCTGTTTTGTATTAGCCAAGAAATTTTGTCCTTTGATTGTCCCTTTTGAGTTTTGTCAAGGCCTAACTTTTCTATGTTTTCATTGTGTCCCTATTGAGTTTTGTCAAGGCCTAACTTTTCTATCTTTTGATTGTGTCCCTATTGAGTTTTGTCAAGGCCTAACTTTTCTATGTTTTCATTGTGTCCCTATTGAGTTTTGTCAAGGCCTAACTTTTCTATCTTTTGATTGTGTCCCTATTGAGTTTTGTCAAGGCCTAACTTTTCTATCTTTTGATTGTGTCCCTATTGAGTTTTGTCAAGGCCTAACTTTTCTATCTTTTGATTGTGTCCCTATTGAGTTTTGTCAAGGCCTACCTTCTCTATCTTTTGATTGTGTCCCTATTGAGTTTTGTCAAGGCCTAACTTTTCTATGTTTTCATTGTGTCCCTATTGAGTTTTGTCAAGGCCTAACTTTTCTATGTTTTGATTGTGTCCCTATTGAGTTTTGTCAAGGCCTAACTTTTCTATGTTTTCATTGTGTCCCTATTGAGTTTTGTCAAGGCCTAACTTTTCTATGTTTTCATTGTGTCCCTATTGAGTTTTGTCAAGGCCTAACTTTTCTATCTTTTGATTGTGTCCCTATTGAGTTTTGTCAAGGCCTAACTTTTCTATCTTTTGATTGTGTCCCTATTGAGTTTTGTCAAGGCCTAACTTTTCTATGTTTTCATTGTGTCCCTATTGAGTTTTGTCAAGGCCTAACTTTTCTATCTTTTGATTGTGTCCCTATTGAGTTTTGTCAAGGCCTAACTTTTCTATGTTTTCATTGTGTCCCTATTGAGTTTTGTCAAGGCCTAACTTTTCTATGTTTTCATTGTGTCCCTATTGAGTTTTGTCAAGGCCCTTTACTGCAAGGTAGGTGTAACTAACTTTTCTATCTTTTGATTGTGTCCCTATTGAGTTTTTTCAAGGCCTAACTTTTCTATGTTTTCATTGTGTCCCTATTGAGTTTTGTCAAGGCCTAACTTTTCTATCTTTTGATTGTGTCCCTATTGAGTTTTGTCAAGGCCTAACTTTTCTATGTTTTCATTGTGTCCCTATTGAGTTTTGTCAAGGCCTAACTTTTCTATCTTTTGATTGTGTCCCTATTGAGTTTTGTCAAGGCCTAACTTTTCTATGTTTTGATTGTGTCCCTATTGAGTTTTGTCATGGCCTAACTTTTCTATCTTTTGATTGTGTCCCTATTGAGTTTTGTCAAGGCCTAACTTTTCTATGTTTTCATTGTGTCCCTATTGAGTTTTGTCAAGGCCTAACTTTTCTATCTTTTGATTGTGTCCCTATTGAGTTTTGTCAAGGCCTAACTTTTCTATGTTTTCATTGTGTCCCTATTGAGTTTTGTCAAGGCCTAACTTTTCTATGTTTTCATTGTGTCCCTATTGAGTTTTGTCAAGGCCTAACTTCTCTATCTTTTGATTGTGTCCCTATTGAGTTTTGTCATGGCCTAACTTTTCTATCTTTTGATTGTGTCCCTATTGAGTTTTGTCAAGGCCTAACTTCTCTATCTTTTGATTGTGTCCCTATTGAGTTTTGTCAAGGCCTAACTTCTCTATCTTTTGATTGTGTCCCTATTGAGTTTTGTCAAGGCCTAACTTCTCTATCTTTTGATTGTGTCCCTATTGAGTTTTGTCAAGGCCTAACTTCTCTATCTTTTGATTGTGTCCCTATTGAGTTTTGTCAAGGCCTAACTTCTCTATCTTTTGATTGTGTCCCTATTGAGTTTTGTCAAGGCCTAACTTTTCTATGTTTTGATTGTGTCCCTATTGAGTTTTGTCAAGGCCTAACTTTTCTATGTTTTGATTGTGTCCCTATTGAGTTTTGTCAAGGCCTAACTTCTCTATCTTTTGATTGTGTCCCTATTGAGTTTTGTCAAGGCCTAACTTTTCTATCTTTTGATTGTGTCATTCTCGTGATTTACTTGAGCCTGGATGGTACATCCAAAGTCAATTGTTATTCTGATTTTTCTGCAGATGGCACAGACTTAAAGGACCTGCCAGAACAGCAAGAATGTATTGTTGAACACCTGATATGTACAAAACCTTTACTGTCAAGGTAGGTGTAACCATGGATACCTGATATGTACAAAACATTTACTGTCAAGGTAGGTGTAACCATGGATACCTGATATGTACAAAACCTTTACTGTCAAGGTAGGTGTAACCATGGATACCTGATATGTACAAAACCTTTACTGTCAAGGTAGGTGTAACCATGGATACCTGATATGTACAAAACCTTTACTGTCAAGGTAGGTGTAACCATGGATACCTGATATGTACAAAACCTTTACTGTCAAGGTAGGTGTAACCATGGATACCTGATATGTACAAAACCTTTACTGTCAAGGTAGGTGTAACCATGGATACCTTATATGTACAAAACCTTTACTGTAAATGTATGTGTAACACTGGATACCTGATATGTACAGAACCTTTACTGTCAAGGTAGGTGTAACCATGGATACCTGATATGTACTGAATTATTAAAAGTTTGTATGAATTTTCTTTACATGACAAACATAGGAATGCACTTATATGGTGTAGGATAGATCCCCATAATTTACAGAACAGAAGCAGGCAAATCAGTGATACATTGTAATTTTAGTTGCCAAGTGTCATTTTTTTGCATTACAGTCCGCCGTCCCCTGTACTTGGAGTGGGAGTTGTCAGAGAGGCTTCTCTCGGAACATTTCTCCTTGTCCTGACAAGCGACATTCACTTTGTGTCCCTTCCACTGAGGTAAGATTTTTATTGACATACGTCAGGGTCTTAAAATGTTTTCCTCACTGATAAGTGACCTGATGTGACATACGTCAGGGTCTTAAAATGTTTTCCTCACTGATAAATGACCTGATGTGACATACGTCAGAGTCTTAAAATGTTTTCCTCACTGATAAGTGACCTGATGTGACATACGTCAGGGTCTTAAAATGTTTTCCTCACTGATAAATGACCTGATGTGACATGTTTTCCTCACTGATAAATGACCTGATGTGACATACGTCAGGGTCTTAAAATGTTTTCCTCACTGATAAATGACCTGATGTGACATACGTCAGGGTCTTAGAATGTTTCTCCTCACTGATAAGTGACCTGATGTGACATACGTCAGGGTCTTAAAATGTTTTCCTCACTGATAAATGACCTGATGTGACATACGTCAGGGTCTTAAAATGTTTTCCTCACTGATAAATGACCTGATGTGACATACGTCAGGGTCTTAGAATGTTTCTCCTCACTGATAAGTGACCTGATGTGACATACGTCAGGGTCTTAAAATGTTTTCCTGACTGATAAGTGACTTGATGTGACATACGTCAGGGTCTTAAAATGTTTTCCTGACTGATAAGTGACTTGATGTGTCATACGTCAGGGTCTTAGAATGTTTCTCCTCACTGATAAGTGACCTGATGTGACATACGTCAGGGTCTTAAAATGTTTTCCTCACTGATAAATGACCTGATGTGACATACGTCAGGGTCTTAGTTTCTCCTCAATGTTTGTGACTCCTCACTGATAAGTGACCTGATGTGACATACGTCAGGGTCTTAAAATGTTTTCCTCACTGATAAGTGCCCTGATGTGACATACGTCAGGGTCTTAAAATGTTTTCCTGACTGATAAGTGACCTGATGTGACATACGTCAGGGTCTTAGAATGTTTCTCCTCACTGATAAATGACCTGATGTGACATACGTCAGGGTCTTAAAATGTTTTCCTCACTGATAAGTGACCTGATGTGACATACGTCAGAGTCTTAAAATGTTTTCCTCACTGATAAGTGCCCTGATGTGACATACGTCAGAGTCTTAAAATGTTTTCCGGACTGATAAGTGCCCTGATGTGACATACGTCAGAGTCTTAAAATGTTTTCCTGACTGATAAGTGACCTGATGTGACATACGTCAGGGTCTTAAAATGTTTTCCTCACTGATAAGTGCCCTGATGTGACATACGTCAGGGTCTTAAAATGTTTTCCTCACTGATAAGTGCCCTGATGTGACATACGTCAGGGTCTTAAAATGTTTTCCTCACTGATAAGTGACCTGATGTGACATACGTCAGGGTCTTAAAATGTTTTCCTGACTGATAAGTGACCTGATGTGACATACGTCAGGGTCTTAGAATGTTTTCCTCACTGATAAGTGACCTGATGTGACATACGTCAGGGTCTTAAAATGTTTTCCTGACTGATAAGTGACCTGATGTGACATACGTCAGGGTCTTAAAATGTTTTCCTCACTGATAAGTGACCTGATGTGACATACGTCAGGGTCTTAAAATGTTTTCCTCACTGATAAGTGACTTGATATGACACAGATCATGATCTACAAACTTGTTATATTTCAGCACCAGTACTAAGTACAAATTGTCTACCCCAGTCATGGGAACATCACCCAGACTTATTCAATCACCACTACGGAGCCTAGCACAGGAACCCTTCCACCAGCATATTGCCAAGATTCTTGCGAGGAAGTCCACTAATCCAGTACTCAAGTAAGTTATGGCTAGCCATTGGAAGCTCACCAGCTAATCTGTTTTCTCCATACTCTTCAAATGCAGAAATGATAATTGTGTAAGACTAGTCTCTGAAGCTCACCAGCTAATCTGTAATGATAATTGTGTGAGACTAGTCTCTGAAGCTCACCAGCTAATCTGTAATGATAATTGTGTAAGACTAGTCTCTGAAGCTCACCAGCTAATCTGTAATGATAATTGTGTAAGACTAGTCTCTGAAGCTCACCAGCTAATCTGTAATGATAATTGTGTAAGACTAGTCTCTGAAGCTCACCAGCTAATCTGTAATGATAATTGTGTAAGACTAGTCTCTGAAGCTCACCAGCTAATCTGTAATGATAATTGTGTAAATTGTGTGTGAGACTAGTCTCTGAAGCTCACCAGCTAATCTGTAATGATAATTGTGTGAGACTAGCTAATCACCAGCTAATCTGTAATGATAATTGTGTAAGACTAGTCTCTGAAGCTCACCAGCTAATCTGTAATGATAATTGTGTGAGACTAGTCTCTGAAGCTCACCAGCTAATCTGTAATGATAATTGTGTAAGACTAGTCTCTGAAGCTCACCAGTTGATCTGTAATGATAATTGTGTAAGATAATCTGTAATGATAATTGTGTAAGACTAGTCTCTGAAGCTCACCAGCTAATCTGTAATGATAATTGTGTGAGACTAGTCTCTGAAGCTCACCAGCTAATCTGTAATGATAATTGTGTAAGACTAGTCTCTGAAGCACACAGCTAATCTGTAATGATAATTGTGTAAGACTAGTCTCTGAAGCTCACCAGCTAATCTGTAATGATAATTGTGTAAGACTAGTCTCTGAAGCTCACCAGCTAATCTGTAATGATAATTGTGTAAGACTAGTCTCTGAAGCTCACCAGCTAATCTGTAATGATAATTGTGTAAGACTAGTCTCTGAAGCTCACCAGCTAATCTGTAATGATAATTGTGTGAGACTAGTCTCTGAAGCTCACCAGCTAATCTGTAATGATAATTGTGTAAGACTAGTCTCTGAAGCTCACCAGCTAATCTGTAATGATAATTGTGTAAGACTAGTCTCTGAAGCTCACTAGCTAATCTGTAATGATAATTGTGTAAGACTAGTCTCTGAAGCTCACCAGCTAATCTGTAATGATAATTGTGTGAGACTAGTCTCTGAAGCTCACCAGCTAATCTGTAATGATAATTGTGTAAGACTAGCCTCTGAAGCTTACTAGCTAATCTGTAATGATAATTGTGTAAGACTAGCCTCTGAAGCTCACCAGCTAATCTGTAATGATAATTGTGTAAGACTAGCCTCTGAAGCTCACCAGCTAATCTGTAATGATAATTGTGTAAGACTAGTCTCTGAAGCTCACCAGCTAATCTGTAATGATAATTGTGTAAGACTAGTCTCTGAAGCTTACTAGCTAATCTGTAATGATAATTGTGTAAGACTAGCCTCTGAAGCTTACTAGCTAATCTGTAATGATAATTGTGTGAGACTAGTCTCTGAAGCTCACCAGCTAATCTGTAATGATAATTGTGTGAGACTAGTCTCTGAAGCTCACCAGCTAATCTGTAATGATAATTGTGTAAGACTAGTCTCTGAAGCTCACCAGCTAATCTGTAATGATAATTGTGTGAGACTAGTCTCTGAAGCTCACCAGCTAATCTGTAATGATAATTGTGTGAGACTAGTCTCTGAAGCTCACCAGCTAATCTGTAATGATAATTGTGTAAGACTAGCCTCTGAAGCTCACCAGCTAATCTGTAATGATAATTGTGTAAGACTAGTCTCTGAAGCTCACCAGCTAATCTGATTTTCCTTCTTCAAAGGAAGTGCCACATAGGGGTGATATCTGGATTTGTTGTCAAAGTCCAAGGTCAAGGTCACTGTTAATGTAAATATTAAATAGAAAATTTATCTCCGTAAAATATCTTTTGTTCTGTTTGGATGATTACACTCCAACTTTCTCCATTGTTTCTTTACAGGAAGTTCTAGCTTTCAATTGCCATTCAGAAAACAAAGTTGAAGGTTACCATTACTATAAATATAAAAAACATATAGTGAAAATTTTATCATGTTACTGGTGAAGGTCATATTTGAAACGTTTTAATCGTAAATATTCTGTTATGACATAATGAAGCAATGATAGATTAAAACCCAGTTAGAAGTCAATCACTTATAGGTCAAGGTCAAATGTCAAGGTTAAAATTTGAAGTATTTATTTATATTTCACGAGAAGATGATTGTGTCTAAAGCATAAAACAAAAATTTAATGTCAGCGTAACAGTTTTTCTTGAGTCTGACACAATATAGAGCCTTTCCTTAGTTATGTCAGTGCACTAGTTTTCCGATGCTCTTGAAACACTCAGATGATCATGTGTATGATGAGATTTGTAAGCCTACCAGCAAACATTATTTTCCAATACTTGTCAAACACTCCAATGATCATGTATATAGTGAGTTTCATAAGCTTACAAGCAAACATTAGTTTCCCATACTTGTCAAACACTCCAATGATCATGTGTATGGTGAGTTTCATAAGCTTACAAGCAAACATTAGTTTCCCATACTTGTCAAACACTCCAATGATCATGTGTATGGTGAGTTTCATAAGCATACAAGCAAACATTAGTTTCCCATACTTGTCAAACACTCCAATGATCATGTGTATGGTGAGTTTCATAAGCTTACAAGCAAACATTAGTTTCCCATACTTGTCAAACACTCCAATGATCATGTGTATGGTGAGTTTCATAAGCTTACAAGCAAACATTAGTTTCCCATACTTGTCAAACACTCCAATGATCATGTGTATGGTGAGTTTCATAAGCATACAAGCAAACATTAGTTTCCCATACTTGTCAAACACTCCAATGATCATGTGTATGGTGAGTTTCATAAGCATACAAGCAAACATTAGTTTCCCATACTCTTCAAGTACTCAGCTGATCACATGTATGCTGACCAGTGATGTGTTGGTGACAGGTTAAATCAGTCAGCTGTTGGACGGGAGTTACCTGGTCTTGTTTTGACACCTGTCAATGTTAAGTGTAATTCAGGTGTGTTGTGTATATATTAAGTTTTAATTATACATATATACCTAAAATAGTTTTAACTGGAAGAGTTAAAGTTTCATAACAGTTTGAAAACAATTTGACAGAGCACAGGTGTGACAACCTGGCTGCAGGAAAAAAAACCTTCCCTTTATGAGTATTAAATACTCCATTTTAGGTTTAAAGTAGGAATTTCTCCGTGCATTCACACAATATCTATCAAAGAACATGGAGGATCTTTCCAAAATTTTAAGCAAATATTCAATTGATCAATACATGTGTGGTAAATAAAAATAATGAAATATGGTATTTAAAATGGCCACCAATCAGCCATTTTGGATAAATACAGTACCAGTGGTTTTTCACTTTTGCACATTGTCAATGTCTTCTAATAGAATTAAATAATTTTCATTAAATTTATGGCGTTTACATATTATCCATTTCCCTGTAAGGATTTAAATGTTTGGCAAGTTCTGTGCATATTTAATGAGGCTGCTGCATTATATTAATATCAGATATTAATTAATAATGAAGAGGAAATTTTAATAAGAGCTGAAATTTAATTTCAATATTTTTGAATAGTTTTCTCACATGAAAACTATTGTCAAACCTGCAAACCCCACTCCCAACAGATCACAGAAGTTCACATCAATGTTGTATGTAATATTCGTTACAGGTCAGCTAAGGCAGCCTCCATGTCATCACAGGAATGCTTCCAGTTGTTGTCGCGGACAACTCAGGTATTCCGTGAGGAATACTTACAGAAACAGGGACTGGCCCAACAGGAAATTCAGAAAAGGTATGTATACCAAATCCTTACACAGGTTGACACAAAGTGTGAAGGATTTTCAAGCACCAGAAAGTCACCAATTCTGCAATTTTGAGAGTCTCCTGGTCCATGTTAACTGCCTAAAACTCACCTGATTCACTATATAAATGTCACTTACTCCTAGTCCACTGCCTTAATGTCACTTACTCCTGGTCCAGTGCCTCAATGTTACTTACTCCTGGTCCAGTGCCTTAATGTTACTTACTCCTGATCCCCTACCTTAATGTTACTTACTCCTGGTCCAGTGCCTTAATGTTACTTACTCCTGATCCCCTACCTTAATGTCACCTATTCCTGGTTCACTCCCTTAATGTCACATACCCCTGGTTCACGCCCTAAAATTCACCTATTCCTGGTTCACTACCTTAATGTCACATACCCCTGGTTCACTACCTTAATGTCACCTATTCCTGGTTCACTACCTTAATGTCACCTATTCCTGGTTCACTACCTTAATGTCACCTACCCCTGGTTCACTACCTTAATGTCACCTATTCCTGGTTCACTCCCTTAATGTCACATACCCCTGGTTCACTACCTTAATGTCACATACCCCTGGTTCACTACCTTAATGTCACCTATTCCTGGTTCACTACCTTAATGTCACCTATTCCTGGTTCACTACCTTAATGTCACCTACCCCTGGTTCACTACCTTAATGTCACCTATTCCTGGTTCACTCCCTTAATGTCACCTATTCCTGGTTCACTACCTTAACGTCACCTATTCCTGGTTCACTCCTTTAATGTCACATACCCCTGGTTCACGCCCTAAAATTCACCTATTCCTGGTTCACGCCCTAAAATTCACCTATTCCTGGTTCACTACCTTAATGTCACCTATTCCTGGTTCACTACCTTAATGTCACCTATTCCTGGTTCACTACCTTAATGTCACCTATTCCTGGTTCACTCCCTTAATGTCACCTATTCCTGGTTCACTACCTTAACGTCACCTATTCCTGGTTCACTCCTTTAATGTCACATACCCCTGGTTCACGCCCTAAAATTCAACTATTCCTGGTTCACTACCTTAATGTCACCTATTCCTGGTTCCCTACCTTAATGTCACCTATTCCTGGTTCACTACCTTAATGTCACCTATTCCTGGTTCACTACCTTAATGTCACCTATTCCTGGTTCACTCCTTTAATGTCACATACCCCTGGTTCATGCCCTAAAATTCAACTATTCCTGGTTCCCTACCTTAATGTCACATATTCCTGGTTCCCTACCTTAATGTCACCTATTCCTGGTTCACTCCTTTAACGTCACATACCCCTGGTTCACGCCCTAAAATTCAACTATTCCTGGTTCACTACCTTAATGTCACCTATTCCTGGTTCCCTACCTACACCTATTCCTGGTTCACTACCTTAATATCACCTATTCCTGGTTCACTACCTTAATGTCACCTATTCCTGGTTCACTCCCTTAATGTCACATATTCCTGGTTCACTACCTTAATGTCACCTATTCCTGGTTCACTCCTTTAATGTCACCTATTCCTGGTTCATTCCCTAAATGTCACCTACCCCTGGTTCACTACCTAAATGTCACCTACCCCTGGTTCACTACCTAAATGTCACCTACCCCTGGTTCACTACCTAAATGTCACCTACCCCTGGTTCACTACCTAAATGTCACCTACCCCTGGTTCACTCTCTAAATGTCACCTACCCCTGGTTCACTCTCTAAATGTCACCTACCCCTGGTTCACTCTCTAAATGTCACCTACCCCTGGTTCACTCTCTAAATGTCACCTACCCCTGGTTCACTACCTAAATGTCACATACCCCTGGTTTACTCTCTAAATGTCACCTATTCCTGGTTCACTCTCTAAATGTCACCTACCCCTGGTTCACTCTCTAAATGTCACCTACCCCTGGTTCACTCTCTAAATGTCACCTTCCCCTGGTTCACTCTCTAAATGTCACCAACCCCTGGTTCACTCTAAATGTTACCTATTCCTGGTTCACTCTCTAAATGTCACATACCCCTGGTTCACTCTCTAAATGTTACCTATTCCTGGTTCACTCTCTAAATGTCACATACCCCTGGTTCACTCTCTAAATGTTACCTATTCCTGGTTCACTCTCTAAATGTTACCTACCCCTGGTTCACTACCTAAATGTCACATACCCCTGGTTCACTCTCTAAATGTCACCTACCCCTGGTTCACTCTCTAAATGGTCACCTATTCCTGGTTATCTACTGGTCATAATTGATGTTTTTTTTAAGATAGTTCATAAATGCCTTGTTCTAACAAATTCATATCAAAAAGATATGAAAACCATCCCTTAGTTTTGTGGATTTTATCCTTCACATAGACTTGTTCTGATGCAGATCACAATCAGTATGGACAGCATTGCTTTCTGCATGTAAGCCAGTGAACTTGTTGACATGAAAATGATTTTTGAGGCAATAAAATTGAAATTGAATGTGTGAGGGGAATATCTGTGCCCAGTTCATCGGTGTGTGGCACACATCAGCTAATGGCATTGTGATGAGCAGTAGCTTGACAGTGTGACAGCTGTTATGGCCTTTTGGATTGACAGATTTACACCCTAGACTCGACAGCTGACTATCAAAATTTAACTTCACCCTTTTTTTAACCCTTCGAATACCTGAAATAAAATGTATTAATTATGTATGATGTATATATGTGATGGAGTATTTCTCATCGCTGCACCTGTCAGTGTACGGCTATCGATGTCAGTCCCGCACAAATCCCTGTCACGCGTCATCGACGCACAGCCCCACAAATCAGCGTCACCACAGGCTTTAAATGTCGTAACAATGTCGCGTAGATAAAATTTATGATGGCAATTTTACATAATAATCAATTAACTTTAAACCTATCACCTACTCAAGCATTTGGAAGGCTGCGTGATGTATGTTTGTATATATCAGAATGTTATATAGTTTGGTAGACTACGAAATATATTTAATCAATTATTCAAGCCTGCTGACTTACCTGTGTCCATTTCATGAATGTTGAAATATATCTTGAATCCTAGAAAAACTGAGCATTACTGACTGTGATTGTCAAGATATTCTGATTTTACTGTGCTGAAACTTTTCCACTTGTTAGCAGCATATGAAAACAGACCAACAGGTTATACTGTTTCCTGTATCAAGCAAAACTCAATACCTAACAGAGGATACAGAATTCATGGATGGCTGAAAAGTCACTATTGGACAAATTTGGTAGAATAAATAAGTATATATCATTATTCCTCTCTGCTCGCTTTTTGTCTATTGGGATTCTTCCTTTTTCTTTCTTTCTATCTTTCTTTTTCATGATATAGCCAGTTATAATGATATTAAGCCTGTAACATGCTGAAAGCAAGTGTTACCAAAATCGCTTTAAGGTTTAGATGTTTCTTTTCAATAACCAAGAGGCTCAGGGTTTGGCTATCCTGTTTGAAAAGCTCCAAGGTTAGTTTAAATGAATAACCTTGACTCACTTTTATAGTCAAAGGTCAGATTTCTTAAATCTTCAAACAACTTCTCATTGTCCCATAGACTCAGGTTCCATGGCCAGTAGCATGTTGATATGATGTTCAAATTCATGACTTTGATTCAACTTGATCGACTTTCAAGGTCACAGATCAGATGTGTTAATATCGTCCAATAAATTGTTCTCAATAAACAAGAGGCCCAGGACCATGATATAAGGCTTGTAGCATTCTTGAATGAAGGAGTACAAAGTTATATCATTCCCATGCAATGCAACTCAGTAGATCATCAATATCTATAGCCCAGGTCAGTCCTTCTGACAGAATCACAGCTCAGTAGATCATCAATATCTATAGCCCAGGTCAGTCCTTCTGACAGAATCACAGCTCAGTAGATCATCAATATCTATAGCCCAGGTCAGTCCTTCTGACAGAATCACAGCTCAGTAGATCATCAATATCTATAGCCCAGGTCAGTCCTTCTGACAGAATCACAACTCAGTAGATCATCAATATCTATAGCCCAGGTCAGTCCTTCTGACAGAATCACAGCTCAGTAGATTATCAATATCTATAGCCCAGGTCAGTCCTTCTGACAGAATCACAGCTCAGTAGATCATCAATATCTATAGCCCAGGTCAGTCCTTCTGACAGAATCACAGCTCAGTAGATCATCAATATCTATAGCCCAGGTCAGTCCTTCTGACAGAATCACAACTCAGTAGATCATCAATATCTATAGCCCAGGTCAGTCCTTCTGACAGAATCACAACTCAGTAGATCATCAATATCTATAGCTCAGGTCAGTCCTTCTGACAGAATCACAGCTCAGTAGATCATCAATATCTATAGCCCAGGTCAGTCCTTCTGACAGAATCACAGCTCAGTAGATCATCAATATCTATAGCCCAGGTCAGTCCTTCTGACAGAATCACAGCTCAGTAGATCATCAATATCTATAGCCCAGGTCAGTCCTTCTGACAGAATCACAGCTCAGTAGATCATCAATATCTATAGCCCAGGTCAGTCCTTCTGAATCAAGTTTAGACTCTGTTCTTTACAAGTTGGGAAGTGGCCATTCTGTCTAGTTTCTTTAGAATACAGAATTAGTGGCCTACTTCTCATCTGGATATTACAAGGTCTGATTGAAGGGAAATAACTGTGTATTAGAGTTAATCAAAATATTTTTGGCATACAAGGTCAGTACTGACCAGTGGAAGCGGTCACTATTGATCCAATTGAGACATATTGATTGGTTCATATGTCAAATGACCACTGCACTTGTCCATTACTCACTCAGCCACGTCCAGTGATGGTTACAGCTTGACAGTAATATTCAATAATAGCCAGATTTGATGTCTTGACCAATATCCCTGGACATCCCATTGACCGCTGATATTCAATAAAACTGGAGTTATTGTCCACCAACATGACCATAGACAATAGATGTACATATGTCAGTCATCTGCTAGCAATAGAATTAGTTTCATTGTTTGATATCAGTGATTGGACATCCTGACAGATAAGTACAGTGATGGAAACAGATGTACATACTTCTACAGAGTTTCAGTATTACTGCCTGGGTACTTCTGCAAGCTTTCAGATGTGTGGTTTTAACTACCCAGGTACTTCACCAAGGTTTCAGAAGTGTAATATGGACTTCATGAGTGCTTCAGCAGGGTTTCAGAAGTGTAGTGTGGACTTTATGAGTGCTTCAGCAGGGTTTCAGAAGTGTAGTGTGGACTTCATGAGTGCTTCAGCAGGGTTTCAGAAGTGTAGTGTGGACTTTATGAGTGCTTCAGCAGGGTTTCAGAAGTGTAGTGTGGACTTTATGAGTGCTTCAGCAGGGTTTCAGAAGTGTAGTGTGGACTTCATGAGTGCTTCAGCAGGGTTTCAGAAGTGTAATATGGACTTCATGAGTGCTTCAGCAGGGTTTCAGAAGTGTAGTGTGGACTTTATGAGTGCTTCAGCAGGGTTTCAGAAGTGTAGTTTGGACTTCATGAGTGCTTCAGCAGGGTTTCAGAAGTGTAATATGGACTTCATGAGTGCTTCAGCAGGGTTTCAGAAGTGTAGTGTGGACTTTATGAGTGCTTCAGCAGGGTTTCAGAAGTGTAATATGGACTTCATGAGTGCTTCAGCAGGGTTTCAGAAGTGTAATATGGACTTCATGAGTGCTTCAGCAGGGTTTCAGAAGTGTAGTGTGGACTTCATGAGTGCTTCAGCAGGGTTTCAGAAGTGTAATATGGACTTCATGAGTGCTTCAGCAGGGTTTCAGAAGTGTAGTGTGGACTTTATGAGTGCTTCAGCAGGGTTTCAGAAGTGTAGTGTGGACTTCATGAGTGCTTCAGCAGGGTTAGAAGTGTAATATGGACTTCATGAGTGCTTCAGCAGGGTTTCAGAAGTGTAGTGTGGACTTTATGAGTGCTTCAGCAGGGTTTCAGAAGTGTAATATGGACTTCATGAGTGCTTCAGCAGGGTTTCAGAAGTGTAATATGGACTTCATGAGTGCTTCAGCAGGGTTTCAGAAGTGTAGTGTGGACTTCATGAGTGCTTCAGCAGGGTTTCAGAAGTGTAATATGGACTTCATGAGTGCTTCAGCAGGGTTTCAGAAGTGTAGTGTGGACTTTATGAGTGCTTCAGCAGGGTTTCAGAAGTGTAGTGTGGACTTCATGAGTGCTTCAGCAGGGTTTCAGAAGTGTAATATGGACTTCATGAGTGCTTCAGCAGGGTTTCAGAAGTGTAGTGTGGACTTTATGAGTGCTTCAGCAGGGTTTCAGAAGTGTAATATGGACTTCATGAGTGCTTCAGCAGGGTTTCAGAAGTGTAATATGGACTTCATGAGTGCTTCAGCAGGGTTTCAGAAGTGTAATGTGGACTTAGTGTGTACTTCAGTGTTGGAAGTATGGTATAGAACTTCACTTAACTTCACTCCTATTACCCCACTCCATCCACCTTAACCTTTCACATTCTTCCCATCTCTATCAGACTCCCCCTCATCAGAAGTTTTGATTACATCTGATGGCCATCAAATTAAAATAGTACATAATAGATTTGGTTACATTAACCAACACCAGTAGGAAATGTCATTAATGTAGGGTTCACAGATTGTGTATCGTAAAGTTTGGCATCCTGTCAGTGGCAGTCATCAGACAAGATCCTCGTCATGGTTGATTGGTCAGTAGGTATTGTAATGATAAATCACAACTGTCCACAACAGTTGTTACACAGACTTGTCAGCTTAACAGCTTACTAAGATCAGGATTTACTTTCATTTGCTTTCATGAATGTTTTTTTTTTTTGGTCACCAGTAAACTTATAAACCACTTTTATATGTCCTAAAATCATCATATTCCTGAAATATCCACTGAGATATTTTTTATGATTTATTTTATATTTTTAAATGACTTATGAAGATTTAATGTCTGGTTTATGATCTATTAAGCTGATATGTTTTAATGAAGTGTATTTATAGTAATTATGTAGTCACTTTTCCTGTTCAAAAAGTCGATAATTACTTCCAGCTAAATGTCAGTTATTGACATTTAGAGACCAATAAATGAAGGAACAAGTGGTTCCATCCATGGAGCAAAGGTCATTATCTTGACCTTCCTTGTCCAGTTCAACCCAACATTCTCTGTCAGTGATTATCCTAGAATCCATGTTGTGATGAGACTTTTGACACTCAACTTAACCTAATGGCAGTGGTGTAATTAGTTACTGAAACTGTCTTTCTGTACAAGGAAGGTGATAAACAAAACTCTCCATCATTTAAATTTTACAGTAATCATTAATTACATCCTCAGATATTCATTTTCCTGCATCTCAGTTTTCTTTTCAAAAAAAAAATGTATTGAACATTTGACAAGATATGGTTAAAATTCTTTTATAAAAAATAACTTTGATATTCTTTAAAAACTGTTTGTTTTGATATATTACAAATCCAAGATTTTTTGACATTTTCATGAAGCTCAATGTTCTCAATCAAAATTCAGGACTAAAACATATTGCATACAGTTTTTCTGTGTATAAAAGCCACCTGTGAATAACGGACATCTCTGTATAATGGCTACCTGTGTATAGAGGACATTTCTATAAGGCTACCTATGTGTACAGGCCACCTGTGTGTAAAGTCTACCTGTGTACATAGGCCGCCTGTCTATGAAGGCCACTTCTATAAGGCTACCTATGTGTACAGGCCACCTGTGTGTAAATTCTACCTCTGTACATAGGTCACCTGTCTATGAAGGCCACTTCTATAAGGCTACCTATGTGTACAGGCCACCTGTGTGTAAAGTCTACCTGTGTACATAGGCCACCTGTCTATGAATGCCACTTCTATAAGGCTACCTTTGTGAAAAGGTCACATATGTATAGATGCCACCTCTATATGAAGGCCACCTCTATATAAAGGCCACCTGTGTATAAAGGCCTTCTTTCTCTCCTCCTTGAGTGACCTTTACAGACAGGCTTGACTGTACTTAAGTTCATGGTGCTAACAAATCACATGTACTCTAGATTTACATTTAAAGTTAGTGTTGTAGAAATAAAGGGATCAGTCCCTGAAATGTGGAACAGTAAATTGTAAACCAACATGTCATCCTGGCTGAAGGCTCCAGATGTAAGATATGTATTGTATGACATGTATTTCCATGTTCATGTTGCTACATGTGTTATAACTTTTGAACAAGAGCATATAAATTGTGAAATTCATCGTCATTAGCATTAATATATAGTTCCTTTTGTTTAAAACATCCACTTAGAAAATTATCATCAAGTGACAAAAAGTTATTGTGCAAAGTAGTTTCGTTAAAACAGGCATCAAAGGAGTTGCAGTTATTATGAAGAAGTTCATCTGTAGACCAATATGAAACAGCAATAACAATTTTCATGGTAGAAATCCAAGATGGCCACCTATCTGTAATTGCCAACTCTCCCCCTATTTGAATCCTTTTGATTTTGGAATGATCAGGAAAAAATGGCTGACAGGTGGCTATTTTGGATTTGGCATATAAGATTGTTATCTCTATTAATTTTAAAGAACAAATAAAGATCAAATAATTACGGGCACCAAGATCCCTGTGGGATCTGTCTAGAACCCATATCGGACTAAATTTTGTTAAAAGCCACACTTGACTAGATTTTGTTAAAAGCCACACTTGACTAGATTTTGTTTAAAAGCCACACTTGACTAGATTTTGTTTAAAAGCCACACTTGACTAGATTTTGTTTAAAAGCCACACTTGACTAGATTTTGTTTAAAAGCCACACTTGACTAGATTTTGTTAAAAGCCACACTTGACTAGATTTTGTTAAAAGCCACACTTGACTAGATTTTGTTTAAAAGCCACACTTGACTAGATTTTGTTAAAAGCCACACTTGACTAGATTTTGTTAAAAGCCACACTTGACTAGATTTTGTTAAAAGCCACACTTGACTAGATTTTGTTAAAAGCCACACTTGACTAGATTTTGTTAAAAGCCACACTTGACTAGATTTTGTTAAAAGCCACACTTGACTAGATTTTGTTAAAAGCCACACTTGACTAGATTTTGTTAAAAGCCACACTTGACTAGATTTTGTTTAAAAGCCACACTTGACTAGATTTTGTTAAAAGCCACACTTGACTAGATTTTGTTAAAAGCCACACTTGACTAGATTTTGTTAAAAGCCACACTTGACTAGATTTTGTTAAAAGCCACACTTGACTAGATTTTGTTAAAAGCCACACTTGACTAGATTTTGTTTAAAAGCCACACTTGACTAGATTTTGTTAAAAGCCACACTTGACTAGATTTTGTTAAAAGCCACACTTGACTTTTTTTTGTTAAAAGCCACACTTGACTAGATTTTGTTAAAAGCCACACTTGACTAGATTTTGTTTAAAAGCCACACTTGACTAGATTTTGTTAAAAGCCACACTTGACTAGATTTTGTTAAAAGCCACACTTGACTAGATTTTGTTAAAAGCCACACTTGACTAGATTTTGTTAAAAGCCAGTTAAAAGCCACACTTGACTAGATTTTGTTAAAAGCCACACTTGACTAGATTTTGTTAAAAGCCACACTTGACTAGATTTTGTTAAAAGCCACACTTGACTAGATTTTGTTAAAAGCCGCACTTGACTAGATTTTGTTAAAAGCCGCACTTGACTAGATTTTGTTAAAAACCACACTTGACTAGATTTTGTTAAAAGCCACACTTGACTAGATTTTGTTAAAAGCCACACTTGACTAGATTTTGTTAAAAGCCACACTTGACTAGATTTTGTTAAAACCCACACTTGACTAGATTTTGTTAAAAGCCTGTTAAAAGCCACACTTGACTAGATTTTGTTTAAAAGCCACACTTGACTAGATTTTGTTAAAAGCCACACTTGACTAGATTTTGTTAAAAGCCACACTTGACTAGATTTTGTTTAAAAGCCACACTTGACTAGATTTTGTTAAAAGCCACACTTGACTAGATTTTGTTTAAAAGCCACACTTGACTAGATTTTGTTAAAAGCCACACTTGACTAGATTTTGTTAAAAGCCACACTTGACTAGATTTTGTTAAAAGCCACACTTGACTAGATTTTGTTAAAAGCCACACTTGACTAGATTTTGTTAAAAGCCACACTTGACTAGATTTTGTTAAAAGCCACACTTGACTTGTTAGATTTTGTTAAAAGCCACACTTGACTAGATTTTGTTAAAAGCCACACTTGACTAGATTTTGTTTAAAAGCCACACTTGACTAGATTTTGTTAAAAGCCACACTTGACTAGATTTTGTTAAAAGCCACACTTGACTAGATTTTGTTAAAAGCCAGTTAAAAGCCACACTTGACTAGATTTTGTTAAAAGCCACACTTGACTAGATTTTGTTAAAAGCCACACTTGACTAGATTTTGTTAAAAGCCACACTTGACTAGATTTTGTTAAAAGCCACACTTGACTAGATTTTGTTAAAAGCCACACTTGACTAGATTTTGTTTAAAAGCCACACTTGACTAGATTTTGTTAAAAGCCACACTTGACTAGATTTTGTTAAAAGCCACACTTGACTAGATTTTGTTAAAAGCCACACTTGACTAGATTTTGTTAAAAGCCACACTTGACTAGATTTTGTTAAAATTCCAAACATGACTAAAATTTTTTTTAAAAGCCACACTTGACTAGATTTTGTTTAAAAGCCACACTTGACTAACTAGATTTTGTTTAAAAGCCACACTTGACTAGATTTTGTTAAAAGCCACACTTGACTAGATTTTGTTAAAAGCCACACTTGACTAGATTTTGTTAAAAGCCACACTTGACTAGATTTTGTTAAAAGCCACACTTGACTAGTTTTTGTTTAAAAGCCACACTTGACTAGATTTTGTTAAAAGCCACACTTGACTAGATTTTGTTTAAAAGCCACACTTGACTAGATTTTGTTAAAAGCCACACTTGACTAGATTTTGTTACTAAAAGCCACACTTGACTAGATTTTTTTTTGTTTAAAAGCCACACTTGACTAGAAAAGCCACACTTGACTAGATTTTGTTAAAAGTCACACTTGACTAGATTTTGTTTAAAAGCCACACTTGACTAGATTTTGTTAAAAGCCACACTTGACTAGATTTTGTTAAAAGCCACACTTGACTAGATTTTGTTAAAAGCCACACTTGACTAGATTTTGTTAAAAGCCACACTTGACTAGATTTTGTTAAAAGCCACACTTGACTAAATTTTGTTTAATAGCCACACTTGACTAGATTTTGTTTAAAAGCCACACTTGACTAGATTTTGTTAAAAGCCACACTTGACTAGATTTTGTTAAAAGCCACACTTGACTAGATTTTGTTAAAAGCCACACTTGACTAGATTTTGTTAAAAGCCACACTTGACTAGATTTTGTTAAAAGCCACACTTGACTAGATTTTGTTAAAAGCCACACTTGACTAGATTTTGTTAAAAGCCACACTTGACTAGATTTTGTTAAAAGCCACACTTGACTAGATTTTGTTAAAAGCCACACTTGACTAGATTTTGTTAAAAGCCACACTTGACTAGATTTTGTTAAAAGCCACACTTGACTAGATTTTGTTAAAAGCCACACTTGACTAGATTTTGTTAAAAGCCACACTTGACTAGATTTTGTTAAAAGCCACACTTGACTAGATTTTGTTAATAGCCACACTTGACTAAATTTTGTTAAAAGCCACACTTGACTAGATTTTGTTAATAGCCACACTTGACTAGATTTTGTTTAAAAGCCACACTTGACTAGATTTTGTTTAAAAGCCACACTTGACTAGATTTTGTTTAAAAGCCACACTTGACTAGATTTTGTTTAAAAGCCACACTTGACTAGATTTTGTTTAAAAGCCACACTTGACTAGATTTTGTTTAAAAGCCACACTTGACTAGATTTTGTTTAAAAGCCACACTTGACTAGATTTTGTTAAAAGCCACACTTGACTAGATTTTGTTTAAAAGCCACACTTGACTAGATTTTGTTAAAAGCCACACTTGACTAGATTTTGTTAAAAGCCACACTTGACTAGATTTTGTTAAAAGCCACACTTGACTAGATTTTGTTTAAAAGCCACACTTGACTAGATTTTGTTAAAAGCCACACTTGACTAGATTTTGTTTAAAAGCCACACTTGACTAGATTTTGTTTAAAAGCCACACTTGACTAGATTTTGTTTAAAAGCCACACTTGACTAGATTTTGTTTCAGGTCTTTAGTTACCGTATTTCTCCGCCAATAAGCCCAGGGGGCCTGTGCATGAAATTGAGTCAAGAGTAGGGGGTGGGCTTATTTCTGGATAAGAGCCTATACCTGACCGATATCCTCGGTCGCCATCTTGGATTTTTCACTACTGTTATCGATGAACAAAAAAGACTGGTTACTGGATGATTAAAATAAGAACAAGAAGAAATACATATATAAACAGGTTTGTATTAATTCCATATCAAGTAAAACAAATACAGCAAAATCACCATAGCACTATCAATGAGTCACACACATGTCCATTAGGCTAATAAAAGTTCATGAACGATCGAAACCACCAAACAGAAGAGTCTTGTCGTCGGATTCCTCTGAATCAAACAGAATACCATCGGCCCTGGTACCATCAATGTCCTCCTCAATGTCTGTATTCGCACCGCTGACACCTACTTCCTCGATAAGTCGTCGGGATTGAAGTGAGTTCTCAGATCCGGACAGTGAATTGGAGATCCCACAGCTGAGAAAAGAGCCGACGATGGTCTCCTCGGTGACACTAGCCCAAGCTGTGCTGACCCACATAATGACATTCTGGCGAGTAGGCTGCACGATGTTACCATTCTTGTTGCGTTGGGCGGTCCGGAACCAGTCTGTCCACTGTTGGCGCATCCATTGTTTGAAAACCTTATTAACATGGGTGTCCATGGGCTGAACTAAACCGGTACAACCTAAGAAAATAAACAGACAAAAACATTTAGTAAAAATAGTGCACAAGTGTGTGTACCGCTGTTCAAAACAACTCCCCATAGGGGCCAAGTGTGATTACATAGGCTAACCTTTACATTTGCTATTACTTTTGCCTCCCTCCGCGTCTATAAAACGTATTTGACCAACATTCATTTCCGGGGTCTGCAGAACATTGCTTTATGTACCGTAATTGTCTGAATAAACGCACTTTCACGTTAAAATGTAATATTATATACATACCTCCGGGAATGGTGACGATGTCTGTGTCATACCGCTTGAAGACCTCAAGGGTAGACGGACAGGTGTGTGGTTTATACAGGGAATCATATCATTAGTCCCTGTTTTATGTACGGTAATTACAAATAACACAAGACTACTCAATTATTTACTAATGTCCAATTATAGGTATATATATAGAATTATCTATTTAATCTATTTAATTGTTTTAATTGGAAATCAGTATTGTGTAAGATTGTCATGATAAAATACATTTTAATACATACCTTGAAGATAATGTAAGCTGGGAATTTATGACCAGACGCTGTGGCTGACAGTGCTACGGTACAACCCTTCTTGGCCCCACCGCTGTTCGTGATACGGACAATCTTCTCGCCAATCATGGAGTTGGTCGTGGCGAATGGCGTGTCAAATTGGATCATGGTCTGATCCATGTTGGCATTGTTGTAAGCGGTATAGTCGTTGGCCTGGCGGAGGTGGCGGATGGCGTCATGGAAGGCGGCGATCTTCTCTTTATAATCTGATGGCAGTTTCTGTGTGTCGTTGGTCCCGCGGCGAATCCCGACAGAAAAGCGCTTCTTCCGTCTGCGTAGCCAGCCGTTGGATGCGATGAAACCATCAACTCGAAGCTGGCTGGCGATGATGCAGCCCTGAGCTTCTAGCATACAATTAGTCACGGCACGTCCCTCGGCCCTCTCCTCCACGAACCATTCAAACACGGCGTTGTCAAGCTCCATAGACCTTGGTGGCGTCGCTGCACCAATCTTCTTCAGGGATCCTGTCTTCCCACCAGAGTTCATAAGTAGCTTGTCGTAATCGTGGTTCCATGTTCTGATGAGTTTCAGTCAACTCCAAACTCCCTCTGTGTGGCGGAATAGTTCGAGCCGTTCCCTCGAAACTAGTGGACGATGTCAATCTTTTCCTTCACTGTGTAGCGCTTACGACTAAAAGGCATGATTACTGTAGAATGATGAAAGCAAGACACCTCTCCTTATTTATCCCATTACGGCACCTTTGATCTCAAGATGTCTAGCTCTTACTCAAAGTGTCAAATACTGATGTTATTTTAGGTGTCATTAGGCGCCTTTGTTATAGCGACACCCGACTTCAACGGGCATGGCCTTTATAATTACTTGACTTTATGATGCAACAATCTTACAAACACCGACACAATACAAAACAAGACTGTTTTTTTATTCATATGATGCAACAAACACGACAGAAATTCTATGAGAAGTCTTTCAATCATCGACAGAATAACAGTTCAGTTTGCTCAGTTCATTCTCCCGATCGGTAAGTCTTCCGACCGGGACAGGTCGGCTGAGGTCAAAAATGGGGGGTGGGCTTAATACCAGGCATCCCCCCTGTGCATGGGAGTTGGCAGAAAGGGGGGGTGGGCTTATTACTGAGCATGGGCTTATTGCCGGTATACTTATTGTTTGTGTTAGGATTAGTACAATGCTCACGCTATTTTTGTAGCTCATAATAAAATTTTGGTGTAGAATGGCAGAAACACTCCTTTATGAAGTGTGAGGGGTCACTAATTATCGTATGAATTCAGTTGATGAACTGACCTTCTTTCAGAGGTCGATGGTCAAAAATGTGCCATTTATTAAAACAGGATGGTATGAAAAGATCTAAACCTCTTCCAATTTTTCAGGGTGAGGATTCTGACACAGCTGAAACAGCAACAACAGCAAGACTTACGTGACCTGGACAACTCACGGGCTCGTCTGCACGAGTCCGCCCAGGAACTTGCCATTCGCTATGAGGATTGTCAGGAAGAACACGAAACCATACTTCGCAGGTTAGTGTACGTGTAGTCTCCACTTGCAAATAATCCCCCTCCCTACTTTTAGACAATTGTTTTACTCAGGGCCTATTAGAAGTTAGATATATATAAAAGGCTTACACTTCTAGATCAATTATTGGTCAATCATTGAACGTTTAAGAAATGGTGACGATCAGTTAGATATCTTGGACCAATTTCCATCACTAACACAGTGGCCTACTGAAAAGTTCTGAAAAATTCAGACTTTCCTATGAAGGACTTTCAGAAGTTTGTACCAATGCAATTTTTACATGAAAAGTTCTTGAAAGCTTCATTCACTCCTAAAATATTGGATCTGCAATATAAAAAGGAAAGAAAAGAAGAGAATCTATAGAACTGATGGATGCTTCAAGAATTAATGCTAAAGTTTCATGTTGATACCTCATATAGTGTTTGTGTTACACTCCAGACAAAATTTAAGAATGAAAATTAACAAAGGGCTATAACTCCTACATTATGTAAAAGAGAGTTGTGGTTCTTGTACACTGCACTTATCAAGATTTATCTACCTGTGAAGTTTCAGGTTGATACTTCTTATAGTTTCTAGGTCATCTGAGACAATGTCTCATGGTGACCTATTGCAATCACCTTCATCCAGCATTGTGTGTCTGTAAACAATTTAACATTTTTGACTTCTCAAAAATCTCTGATCGGATTTCAATCAAATTTTGCAGAAACCTTTCCTGGCTTTAGATGAACCAAAATTGTGGATAATACAGTCCTCACCACACAGGGGCCTGAGGGGCATGGCCAAAGGGTTGAAGTTGACTTAAATTTCAAAAATCTTCTTCTTAAGACCCAGATATGGTAGAATCAAATGCTGTTCATGGATGAAACCGTCTAAGGGTGCTTTAATTACCAAAATGGGTCTCAGATTTCTTTACTCTAATTTTTATAGAAAGATTGCTTTTTTTCAGCAGAACGTTGTTTATTTCCCACTGAAAATAACTCTTCATGAATGGAAGCATCTTAAGATGCTTTGATTAACAAAATGAGTCTCACATTTCTTCCTGGGAGGAAGATTTCTTTTAGATTTTTTTGTAATTTTCATAGGAAAAATAGCGATCATGCTTTGTCTGTCGTCATCCGCCATGCGTAAACTTTTGAAATTTCAAACTTCTTCTCAAGTTCTACCCCAGTGGGACTGAGCTGGCATGAAATGATCCCGAGATAGCCCTGACCAAGTGTTGATATTTTTCAGGGATGTCTTAAATTCAAGATGGCCACCATCTTGAAAAACATATTTTTAACTTCTTCTCCAGTTCCACTGGTGCCATTGAGCTAAAAATTGATGGGAATGTTAAGGAAAGGTTGCCAACAACATGTTGTTATTTTCCGGCCTAGTCAAAAACTTGGATACCACAGCCAGTGAGGCCATTTTGTATCATGATTGTGCAATCACAGTTTTCCTGTATAACAACTATATCTTTTCAAGTTTCACCAGTTGGATTGAGTTCCAACTTCACTGTCAAAAAATAAGTAACCCTTGCTACAGTTACCTACTCTTCACCAAAACTACTGTCTGCATCATAGAAAACAGATTCTTTGTAAGATTTCATTCAGAATAGAAAAAATAACCCTTCTCCCTGCTGAAAGTTTTTGTAGTCAGATGACCATTAAGTCCTATGAGCCTCTTGTTCTTATTCAAAAGTGATATTCACCTAGTAATTGATAAGGCCTTTTTTTCCTCTAAAACCAATCGAACAGCTCACCATCTTTGTTGGTGTTTTCCCACTGGAAATAAATAAGAATCATTGGTATATGGGGATGGTTTTGATGGTATACATGTATTGACACTGGCTTACTTTATTCAGTGTCACAATCTCTGTTTCATAACTCTTGAAAACTATCCTTTATACTTAAATTCAATATTTCATATCCTATGTGACCGTCAAGGCCGCTAGGCCTCTTTTTGTGAAATGCTCAGGACAAAATAATGACAAATGGATAGACAGATAAACAAATTGACCAAGCGGCAACTATGTGCTCTCCCTTTTGGGAGCATAAAAACAACTTGAAATTTATAGATTGTATGATACACATATCTCTATAGTATGATATTGATGAAACAAGTTTGTCATTTAGATTTTGTCCCTTTCTATGTATAGTAAATTGTAATGTATGAGAGTGTATTCAAAAAACTGGTTTGTGTTACAGAATTGAGGCAGTGATGCGACGATTGCAGGCACGCAATCCTGTTCTGTCTGAGGCCGAGAGAGGGATGAAAAAAGATTTAGAAGCTATGGAGGAACAATTAGATAATTACAAGAGAAGTCTTCACCAGGTAACATTGTACAGATCACTTTTCCTGTAAACAATTAGATAATTACAGGAGTCTACACCAGGTGACATTGTACAGATCACTTTTCCTGTAAACAGATAATTACAGGAGTCTACACTAGATGACATTGTACAGATCATACAGGAGTCTACACTAGGTGATATTGTACAGATCACTTTTCCTGTAAACAGTTAGATAATTACAGGAGTCTACACTAGGTGATATTGTACAGATCACTTTTCCTGTAAACAGATAATTACAGGAGTCTACACTAGGTGATATTGTACAGATCACTTTTCCTGTAAACAGATAATTACAGGAGTCTACACCAGGTGACATTGTACAGATCACTTTTCCTGTAAACAGATAATTACAGGAGTCTACACTAGGTGATATTGTACAGATCACTTTTCCTGTAAACAGTTAGATAATTACAGGAGTCTACACCAGGTGATATTGTACAGATCACTTTTCCTGTAAACAGATAATTACAGGAGTCTACACCAGGTGATATTGTACAGATCACTTTTCCTGTAAACAGATAATTACAGGAGTCTACACCAGGTGATATTGTACAGATCACTTTTCCTGTAAACAGATAATTACAGGAGTCTACACCAGGTGACATTGTACAGATCACTTTTCCTGTAAACAGTTAGATAATTACAGGAGTCTACACCAGGTGACATTGTACAGATCACTTTTCCTGAGTCTACACCAGGTGACATTGTACAGATCACTTTTCCTGTAAACAATTAGATAATTACAGGAGTCTACACTAGGTGATATTGTACAGATCACTTTTCCTGTAAACAGATAATTACAGGAGTCTACACCAGGTGACATTGTACAGATCACTTTTCCTGTAAACAGATAATTACAGGAGTCTACACTAGGTGATATTGTACAGATCACTTTTCCTGTAAACAGATAATTACAGGAGTCACCAGGTACATTGTACAGATCAGTAAACAGTTAGATGATACATTGTACATATCACTTTTCCTGTAAACAGATAGTTACAGGAGTCTACACCAGGTGATATTGTACAGATCACTTTTCCTGTAAACAGATAATTACAGGAGTCTACACTAGATGACATTGTACAGATCACTTTTCCTGTAAACAGTTAGATAATTACAGGAGTCTACACCAGGTGACATTGTACAGATCACTTTTCCTGTAAACAGTTAGATAATTACAGGAGTCTACACCAGGTGACATTGTACAGATCACTTTTCCTGTAAACAGTTAGATAATTACAGGAGTCTACACCAGGTGACATTGTACAGATCACTTTTCCTGTAAACAATTAGATAATTACAGGAGTCTACACTAGGTGATATTGTACAGATCACTTTTCCTGTAAACAGTTAGATAATTACAGGAGTCTACACTAGATGACATTGTACAGATCACTTTTCCTGTAAACAGTTAGATAATTACAGGAGTCTACACCAGGTGACATTGTACAGATCACTTTTCCTGTAAACAGTTAGATAATTACAGGAGTCTACACCAGGTGACATTGTACAGATCACTTTTCCTGTAAACAATTAGATAATTACAGGAGTCTACACTAGTTGACATTGTACTGATCACTTTTCCTGTAAACAGTTAGATAATTACAGGAGTCTACACTAGACATTGTACAGATCACTTTTCCTGTAAACAATTAGATAATTACAGGAGTCTACACCAGGTGATATTGTACAGATCACTTTTCCTGTAAACAGTTAGATAATTACAGGAGTCTACACCAGGTGACATTGTACAGATCACTTTTCCTGTAAACAGTTAGATAATTACAGGAGTCTACACCAGGTGATATTGTACAGATCACTTTTCCTGTAAACAGTTAGATAATTACAGGAGTCTACACCAGGTGACATTGTACAGATCACTTTTCCTGTAAACAGATAGTTACAGGAGTCTACACCAGGTGATATTGTACAGATCACTTTTCTTGTAAACAGATAATTATAGGAGTCTACACCAGGTGATATTGTACAGATCACTTTTCCTGTAAACAGTTAGATAATTACAGGAGTCTACACCAGGTGATATTGTACAGATCACTTTTCCTGTAAACAGTTAGATAATTACAGGAGTCTACACCAGGTGACATTGTACAGATCACTTTTCCTGTAAACAGATAACTACAGGAGTCTACACCAGGTGATATTGTACAGATCACTTTTCCTGTAAACAGTTAGATAATTACAGGAGTCTACACCAGGTGATATTGTAAGGTACTGTAAAAGAGGATACTTAATTTGTTGTATTTTTATAGAAGCTAGTTATGACATTAACACCCAAGATCTAAAATTATGCATATTTCAAATCCACATTTGTCAAAAAATTTAATGTAAATCAATCTGTTGAAAGGTTTTGTGATAGATGGACATGGCGTTGGTAGTGGAGAACCCATCTTCTATAGCACATTTATCAGTGGATATTGAGACCACAGTTTAATGAAGAAACCTGGGAGATAAGACTTAATATGTTCAACTGTCTTTATCCTTTAGTTTATCAAATCCTATTGGAGGCCATTATCTGATTATATCATCTGGACTGTGAATACAAAGTTCAGGCTTGTTTTATGAAATCTTTATGTTTCCCAAAGGGAGAGCTGCTTTGTCTGTCAATCTGTCATAATTTTGTCTAGAGCATATCACAACAGACATCAACATGAAGCTTCTTAGGTATATAGATCTCGATAAGGAGAAGTGCAGTATACAAGAACCATAACTCTGTTTTACATGATTTAGGAGTAATTAAAACTTGATGTATACATTGGTTATATTAAGAGAATGTGCAGTATACCAAATTCAAGGCCTGCAACTTCTTTCTTAATTACAGAATTATTGCCCTTTGATTAAATTTTGTGTCCAGTAAAGTTTATTTCAGGAAGCATTCATCAGTTTCACCAATACTCTTGTTTCAGCTGCGGACAAAACATGATTACCAGACAAGACAGATAAAAAAGAGCGAGGTGGCTGCTGCAAGCCACTCTCTTAAAAACTCACAAGTTTCTCAGGTTCGCTCAGTTCTACAACAGGAGTAAGTATATATGAGACTTTGGGAATATCAACCCTTAGGTCCACTCTGTTCTACAACAGAAGTAAGTATATATTGGAGCTTGGGAATGTCCACTCTGTTCTACAACAGGAGTAAGTATATATGGGAGCTTGGGAAGGTCCACTCTGTTCTACAACAGAAGTAAGTATATATGGGAACTTGGGAAGGTCCACTCTGTTCTACAACAGAAGTAAGTATATATGGGAACTTGGGAAGGTCCACTCTCTTCTACAACAGGAGTAAGTATATATGGGACAATTGATGCAATTCTGCATTTTCAGGGATACGAAATATAAGATATCTGGTCACACTGATTTTGTGTAAACAGTGATTGATTTGAAGGAGCCCAATGAATTCAGTTATTAACTGAGAAGACAAACACCTAGATCTCCAGCCAATCAAAAACAAGCAATGAAGGCTAGCAATAATAGATGATCACTTTATCTTGTCATTCTCTCCTTCCTTCTCTCTGTCCTTCAATCTGTCTTCCAATCCTTCCATTCTTCAATCTATCCATGGATGGAATCTTGTCTGGGCACCTCATTCCTTTTTGTCCCATGGATTTCTGCACCTCGCTTAATACTATTTGTTATGGTATAGACCAGGTTTCCCAAGGCTGTTTAATTTTAATTTTTTACAGTAAGATAAGAATTTGATAAAGGGCCGGTTTCCAAAATGGCCCCTTCTCTGATTCAAATTTCCTGTTGGTGGTGCATTGCCCATGCCATTGTGGTCACAAATCTATAAAGTATAAAGATTTAGGTCACTTGATTTGTTTTTTATGGCTCCTCAAAGTTGTACCTTTCAGAAGCTAAGTGTTGATAAAATGTGCATGTTATGTAAAATATTAATGAAAATCTAATCAAATGATAGCCACCGTAAAAAATACATTCATGGCATGATTGTGACAAAAATCATGTTTCCATCGCGCCATTTGGCTGTTTTATGGAAGAAACAATCTCAAAAATGCCATTTTCGATGATAACATTTTAGACACAAAAACTGTGTTTTTTAGAGAATACACCCTTTTATGGGCGTTGGATGCAAACCAATTTTTATCCTATTAAATAGTACGTAATATGCTATTGATGAGAGGAAAAATCATCAAAATGTAAGTGGTGGAACATTTTCAAATGTTGGGTTGAATTAGCCTATGGTTGAATTGCCGATTTTCGACTTTCTTTAGATAATTAACAAAAAAACGAGAGTATTTGCTCGGTATGTTGAGAATATGTACACAGATATGAAAAAAAGTGAGAGAAACACTTTTTCATAAAAAAATCCAAGATGGCTACTTCGCAAGTCCCTGTGGTTGAAGACATTGGCTGACAAATAGACAGAACAACAAACAAAACCTGTTCCTTATGATTTTGGTTGGTTTTCGCATTTACGGGATTGTTCATAGCTACCGGCGATTGTATAATACCTATATTTATAAGTTTGGTTAGTCACATGGTAACGGGGATCTTTCATATCGAGCCCCAAACATACTTTCGACATATGCACTCTGTTGCCGCATGGAAAACTATTTCAAGTTCTGTCGGAATTTCTTTACCTGTGGTTGTAATGGTCGAGGGTTTTCCAGCGTCCTGTAATACCCAAGGTAGTACAAGATACTGGAGATGTGCGCACACATTCCCATCGTTCTCTCTCCAACTGGGCACTGGCAGTAGTAGTCCTTTATTGGGGCCTCAACATCGGGTGAAACGGTGAACCGTATCCAAACGTTATATTTCGTTTGGCTTTTGTGTCGAGAATGTATTTGACATCGGAGAAGGTCTGGGGAGTGCTGGTAAAGCCACACCTCATAGTCGCCGTCATCACTTAAATGTTCGGCGATGTAACCAGGAGCCAGAGATATCTGATACGTTCCACACGTAATGGTTCTCAAGTAATCAAGATGGAGACGGGGAAACAGTACTTTATTTTTTTTCTTTTTTTTTTACACATCATAAAACTGTCATGAAAATATCCGCTCTGATATTCAATATAAAAGTTTGTATATAATAAGCTATATAATAGGGTTTCAGACAAGGTTGTTACTAATTTCCCCTTTTCTTTCAATTTACAACCACATTCAGGCGGCGATATGAGAACGTTCCACCACATGGAATTAGCTGATTTTTGGTACACATATGAAACAAGTAAAGCTCTATCCGATTTTCTGATGGAAATATGCATCCAAAACTATATAACGGGAGAAAATTGCAAATTTATGGCATTTTTCTTCATAATTGTGTCTCTGCAAGTGAATTTTCATCCGAGAATATTTTTTTTTTTATGTTTTATGAATAAACACGATGTTTTGGAAATATTTGTCAAAAGAAATTTATACTATGTTGCGAATTACAATTTCGAGATAACCTTCTTTTATTTACGAACTTATGTCTTTGATGCTGAAATTGACAACTTTATAAAAATACATTTTCACTGAAATTATGAAATCTGGGTGTCGGAAAGGTGTAAAATTGTTTTTCGGAAAAGAAAAAAACAGTAGTTGAGCTAGATAAGAAATTATACGAGGGCAGGCTCCTATGGAGAATTAACATTACTGGAAACAGGCCCTTCGATTAAAGGGTATGAAATGTTTAGGCTGAATATGTGATTGGCTTATTTATAAGTGTCTTCTGAAGGTGCAAAGTCATTTCTGATAATAAATGTACATTTCTCTGTTACAGGGGTGAAGATTTGTCAAATATGCTGCACAGGATCAATCAACTCAAATTAGATGTAGGAGTGTGACCTCTGGAAGGTCAGTCACAACAAAGTGTCGACACCAATGGAGGGAGGTTGACCAGTTGGGTGTTGACTTTTCCTACATCACAGATCTCAACTCAGGATGAACTTTGATTTTATTGATGATATAAAGATTAGAGCAAATATAGCCAGGAATAGCTTGGTGTGGAAAAAGGACTCGAGAATTGTGATGTAGAGCTGGTGTCTAGCTTAATAGTGGGACACAAGCTTTGTGATGTGGAGCTGGTGTCTAGCTTAATAGTGGGACACTAGCATTGTGATGTGGAGCTAGAGTTTAGCTTAATAGTGGGACACAAGCATTGTGATGTAGAGCTGGTGTCTAGCTTAATAGTGGGACACAAACATTGTGATGTAGAGCTGGTGTCTAGCTTAATAGTGGGACACAAGCATTGTGATGTGGAGCTGGTGTCTAGCTTTATAGCAGGACACAAACGTTGTGTGGAGCTAGAGTCTAGCTTTATAGTGGGACACAAACATTGTTGTGTGGAGTTAGAGTCTAGCTTAATAGTGGGACACAAACATTGTTGTGTGGAGCTAGAGTCTAGCTTAATAGTGGGACACAAACATTGTTGTGTGGAGTTAGAGTCTAGCTTTATAGTGGGACACAAACATTGTTGTGTGGAGTTAGAGTCTAGCTTTATAGTGGGACACAAACATTGTTGTGTGGAGCTAGAATCTAGCTTTATAGTGGGACACAAACATTGTTGTGTGGAGTAAGAGTCTAGCTTTATAGTGGGACACAAACATTGTTGTGTGGAGTTAGAGTCTAGCTTTATAGTGGGACACAAACATTGTTGTGTGGAGTTAGAGTCTAGCTTTATAGTGGGACACAAACATTGTTGTGTGGAGTTAGAGTCTAGCTTTATAGTGGGACACAAACATTGTTGTGTGGAGTTAGAGTCTAGCTTTATAGTGGGACACAAACATTGTTGTGTGGAGTAAGAGTCTAGCTTTATAGTGGGACACAAACATTGTTGTGTGGAGCTAGAGTCTAGCTTTATAGTGGGACACAAACATTGTTGTGTGGAGTTAGAGTCTAGCTTTATAGTGGGACACAAACATTGTTGTGTGGAGCTAGAATCTAGCTACACTGAGCCCAGGTGTTTCCAAGAAATTGGAACACAAGCTGTAAATGACTCTATATTGCTGCTGACAATATTCCTGGTGCTAACAATTATGAATGATTTAACACAACGTAGAAAGACTTTGTAAGCACCATGCTGTATGTTGACAATGATACAGTATACTATAGTAAAATAAATTATCCGACATGTTGGCTTCTGATAACAAACGAATCCTGAATGTAAAATGCTGAGGTATGACAAAAGTCAGTGATTATGGAGTCTAGAGACCAGAGGGAGGAAAATGGAAGGGCAATATATAGGCTCTGAGGGATGAGAATGGAAGGGCAATACATAGGCTTTGAGGGAGGAGAATGGAAGGGCAATACATAGGCTCTGAGGGATGAGAATGGAAGGGCAATACATATAGGCTTTGAGGGAGGAGAATGGAAGGGCAATACATAGGCTCTGAGGGAGGAGAATGGAAGGGCAATACATAGGCTTTGAGGGAGGAGAATGGAAGGGCAATACATAGGCTTTGAGGGATGAGAATGGAAGGGCAATACATAGGCTTTGATGGATGAGAATGGAAGGGCAATACATAGGCTCTGAGGGAGGAGAATGTAAGGGCAATAAATAGGCTTGTAGGAAAATGGAAGATATATATTGATGGAGAATGGAAGAATAGCTTTTTGTGAGGGAGGAGAATGGAACAGCAGTAGCTAGATAGCAAGGGAGAAGAATGGAAGGGAAATAACATTATGAAAGATTATTGGTTTGAAAATTGTCTCAGTCTTTGTAAAATTATGTAATCATGCTGAAATGATACATTTTAATAAATTTGATTTCTAACACAAAGTTGTTCTATTATTGTGAAATGTTAACATTTAAACATTTAAGTTTAAGGACATGTTGTTCAATTATTAACCTCTGACTGGCTCAAAGTCTCATGATCAGCGAAAAATGCAGGGACAATAATCCTCAATATTTCACTGAAATTTATGTACATCTTTTGTGTATATGCATCATGCAAGTTTAAATCAAAGTTTAAAAGTACAGTAGCAACATCAAAACAAGAGCATTTTCGATGCTCTTCAGCATGTTGCTATCGCCCCTGAGGCTGAGTATCAGTACTTCGTTTTCATTGGTTCATAAATCGAAAGTTTACTCCTACTCCATCTGCCGGACATTACCGTAATCATTGGATTATCGCCCCTACAAGTTGCTGATGCTAGTCATTAAATGAAACAACCTTATCGACATTTTCTTCATTACTTGTACATCAAGAAAACGTTTTGTGTTGTGTATTAATGATAATCAGACATCGAAATTTGTAAATACAATGACAAAGACTCACGTTTATGGTGGTAAATTTTGCGAGGCGATGCCAATATGGCGGCTTAACTTTCTTTTCCGCGCGATGCATTGTGGGTGTCATATACATTTGTATATCTTTCTTTTTTTCTTTTTTCGAAAATTTACTTCCCATTTAATACTGTTGAAAACTATTAAAAATACTGAAATATGTAGTTGAAAATAAAAATGAAACTAAAATAATAATGATTTAGAGTAGCATAAAATTTTGACGGAAACAGCCGGGATGTTCTGTGCTGCTGGACCCTGAAAGAAGACGGCGGCTGAAAGAAGATGGCGGGTAATTTATGTAGGTAAGTATCACTATATATATATTTAAGTCCGTAAGCTATATATATTAAGCTGAATTTGAAGTCAATACTTATACTGAACTAGCAATTGCATTTTTTGCAACAATTCATTTGGAATGAGCCTTCGCGTGTATTGAATTTAGGCTCGACGGCGACGCGCAAGCTGGGCACTGCCGCCATGGCACTTTTTTTTTCAAAATATTTTCAAGACTTTTCCTTTGAAGCAGTATGCATTTGAAAAATGTTATGTAAGCATCTAGCACATTTTTGTTGCTTCCGTAAAGTATTTCAGTATTTTGAAATGGATTTATTTTTGAATGATCGTTTCATAATGGTCTCATCGCAGTCACTTCTGTCAGTGGCCCAACAGATCGGAAATTAAACAGAAAAAAACTTATCCGTAATATTGTACTGTACTACTTACGCTACCGTGAATAGATCTAGGAATCTATCTGTGTAATATATCGATTTTACTTTAAAATATCGGTCACTGTCCGCGCTATTGTAGATCTAGCTCTTTCAAATTTCTGATCGGAGATAATTTATAAGTACCCCAAGGCCAGGGTATGAAATCGTACGGGAACTCTACAGCTATGCTAATTGTAAGGTTTACATGTGAAGTTAATATATATAGTTTTAGCTTAAATTTAGTTTTTGTCTTTCTGACATGATGTCTCGTTGATTCTGTTGAAGAGTGATGCATGTGAACGATTACAATATGAAGATTGGGAATAATGAAGATGTCAATTAACATCTGAATCTCGGAAAGTGTTTTAATAAAGATTAGAATAAACCTAGCAAAGTGTTAGGTCCCAGTGTGAATGTGTAAAGTCCCAGTGTGAATGCGTAAAGTGTTATTGATACAATTGAACTTTTGATATATGTACT
The DNA here is from genome assembly GCF_031769215.1 of Ylistrum balloti. Classification (NCBI taxonomy): domain Eukaryota; kingdom Metazoa; phylum Mollusca; class Bivalvia; order Pectinida; family Pectinidae; genus Ylistrum; species Ylistrum balloti. The sequence continues at coordinate 41,836 of NW_026782758.1, read as the reverse complement.
GTATTTGTTTATCTCAGAAATTTCAGTATTATGTCAACTGCGTCCACTTTCAGTTCAACACTTTTGATTCATCAATTTTACCAAGCCCTAGGCTCAATATTTGTCATTAATTGTCGACTGTTTTTTTTAGCGTTTTACAGTTTTGTTTTCATGGTGAATGGAATGAAATGAGATAAGTAGTCTAACCAATACCCCTCGAGAGCTAATTAAGACATTGCAGTATTATCACTTTGGGCCTTATTAAAAGTCAAATTGAAACTTTTAAGAAACTCAAGTGACCGTAAGTACAACAATAAGATGTCAATAATCAATGAAATTGATTAATTGAGAGGACATTTTCTTAGTACAGTTAACCAGGCTTTGTAGTGGTTTGTTCAGAACTGTAGTTCTGGTTAAGTAACCATTAATTGTGTCCTTTCAGTTACAATGACATACATTTTTGAAATACCTCTACTGTAGCTAAATGTGGCATTTGTAATAGACAGCCAAAGTTAATTTTGTGATCAACGTAGCCAAAGTTAATTTTAGGATCAGTTAGGACAGCTACTGTTTGTAACAGGCATGGGTTCAATTACATGATGATGTAATTAATTAAATTACAATTACATTATGAAAATGGCATTGCCATTACAGGTATTTTCAAAATAATTAAATAACCATTACATGACGGTCCAATGTAATTAATTAAATTACACATTACTTTTCAAGTCAAAATGATTTTTGAAATACAAACATCAAAATAAATTATCATACTGCACAGATTTATCACACAAATTTAACTTTATGATTCAATCTCTGTATGACCATGGTCAATATATTATTATTTTCTAGCTGTCCATCGCTTAATAATTTGACAGTCCTGAACGTCAAAATAATTAATTACAGTATATTTAATATAGACTCCTATTGGGAAGTTCAAGACTATAAGCTTATACAGAAGTGTATATTTCTTGCACATAATCATAGCAATAAAGAAATATAGTTATGTATTTCCCTTACTCTCTTTCAGCAGGTGGATGTCCCTGAAGAAATGAAATCTGGAATGGTAGAAGGTATCTCTATTGATTCTTCTAACTTGGAATTGGCCATTGTGACCAACAATGGATTTGAGGACCTTATGGTGGAGAAAAATGTCCTTTCCAACCTCCAATTAGATGTTGAAGATGATTAATAACTTGAGGAGATGCTAACAACCATGTTGCCTTTTAAGGTCACCGTACTCTCTAAAGGCGGCAATATATTTACCATCACGAAAGAAGAATCAACAAATTGCGGAAACTAAAAAAATGTGGAAAAGATCATTGTATACTGCATTTGTAGTAAATTTCTATACAATCTTCAATTTACTTGAGTAGAAAGATTCACTAGTTATACCAAGTTTGTGTAGAGAGGATCACTGTATACTGAGTTTGTAGTGTACATAGAAAGGTTTACGTATTTTTTTTTCTGAGTTAAGTGTATACAATATATAAAAAAAAACTTTTTGTAGAAAGATCACCGCATACTGAGTTTGTTGTTTTAAAATGTGTAGAAAAGATCGCTGTATACCGAGTTTATAGTTTACAATTGTCTAGAAAAATCACTGTATACTGAACATAATACTTCTGTTTAAAACCTTCATTTAAACTTAGACATGTATTTTTTTATTTATCTTAAAAGTCTACCTACAATAATTTTGTGTATGCAATCTTGTACTAGGATATTGACATGACAAGATTTACATTGCTGATCAAAGCATGGAAAGAATACTGAATAAAGAAAACAAGATATAAGCATCTGTATCATGTTTTTTATTATTATTATTATTATTTTTCCATAATGTCTGTCCACATGGAATTTGTAAGCACTCTTGTGCATTCTTATACCACCAAAAGGGTGGGTAAACTGGAATCAGGTTGTCTATCAGTCCATCCATCCGTTTGTCTGTCTGTAGACACATCTTGTCTAGACAACTCCAATGAAACTTTACAGTAATATTCGGGACAATGTGTAGATGTGCATGCACCATTTTCCCCTGGAAATATTGATTGCCATGGCAACTGGTCAATATAGACAGGTTTTGCATGTCGGTCAACTTCTAAACCGGTGGACCAATTTCAACAAAACTTCGCAGGAATATTAGGGAACATGTGCACATGCCGCTGTGTTTCAGAGGGTGTTTTTGTGCAAAAGATCACCATGGGGAGATAACTAAGACTGTGGGTGATGGGGGTATTAGTTATCATTTGGATTACAGTTTCAGTTATCCCTGGGCAATGTGGAGAGGATATAGTAATGATTTTGAGGATTGAATGTAGAGGTCACAGTACTTGCATAAGTACTATATGATTACCTTGTAAACGCATTGAGACCAAGACAGTATACCTTAATCAAATTTGGAACATGTATCCCTTGTGAGGAGAAGTCGGTTTCTTTAGAAATTCAGGGTCAGATGTCAAAGATCAAGGTCACAGTCAAAAAACGATAGTTGCATGGGGGTGTTTTTCCTTTGCATTACCCTCGTTTTTCTATCAAATTTTACAACCTAAAAGATATCCACATCTTGCAAATTTCAAGGTTCAAGGTCACTGTAAGGATGTTAAAAAAATGATAATACAAGAGGAATAAAATGTCTTGCGACAAGTTTTAGAGAACAAAGAATATATAAACATGAAAAATTGGAACAAAGTCAATATCTACTTGAAGATTCCCTGAAAAAGTACAAGGAGAATAAGACCAGGTGTTCCGGAAGAATAGGCATCTTCTATTTTAAGTTATGGTGATAAATCATGTTTGTTTTAGAAAATTGGCACTCTTATGCAGTCATTTACAAACAATCTGGAAAATGAAGCTGTCCAATATTTGTATGTAGCATGTTATTTGCATGATGGTCTAACTAATGGTCTTAAACCAATAGGATATGCAGTCTTTAAAGTGATAATATGGTGTCCAAGATCAACATTCCCTACAATGTATCCAAAGAAATGGACAACTTCCCTATCATTGCATCTTTGAGCCTACTTGGGACATGTATTACATAAGTAATACTACTATGCTTGTTATTTCTGATATCTGCTGGTCATTTTTTATGGGCTGCAATGATTTACTGCTTGCATATAGTTGGTTTCAGTATATAGCAAGCTAATAACAAAGAATTTATTTTTTAATGGTCTTAGCATACCAGTACTTTCAGTACTTTGATTGACTTTTATAAAAAAAATTCCCATAGAAGTGGTATAAAAGGCTGAAATAGTCCTAATGGATGGAAGTCATGTTTTCTCAAGAAACACTCGACGGCTGTAATCAAGCCATAATACTGTAAACTGTTGGTATTGATTACAAATTTATGACGAAACTTATCAAAGGAGAAAAATGGCAAATGATCAGAATTTTTAATTAGGTCATTGATGGTATATATACCAGCATTAAACCATACTGGATAGAAGACATATCTATTGCCCACTTGAATGTCATTGTTGTACCATAAAGGGGTTTTTAAAATTGACTCTGGCATACTTTGCCTCATAGGAAAGGCATTATTCAATTTAACCCAACTTTTAAAAACATTTTTCCAGAATATATTGCTACAATTGTTACTACATGACTTAACATACTCTTTTCTGCAATGAAACACTTTTTTTACCTCTACAATAGAATTCAATAGAACTTTCCATTTTCCTGATGACTGAGTGATTCTTCTTATCCATCCTAATTTAAGAGAATCCATAAAAGCTCCTACATCTATCATTTTAGCCCCCCATCTATATGTCGTTTAATTACCACATCCTTTTTAATTCTATGACATTTACCATTCCAGAGGAATTCGAACAGTAATGAATTTAATTTGGCAAGAACTTTGTCGGGAGGATTTGGAAGAGTTATAAATAAATAATTGAACTGGGAAATTAGAAGTGACTTAATTATGTTAATTCTACCAATAGGACTAAGATTCCGTCTTTGCCACATGTTAATAATTGCTTTCAGTTTAACTATTTTTTTGTCAAAATTCATTCTAGGAATCTAACTAAGGTTGACCAAAAATTCAATACCCAAAAAAGTTAACTTATTATTGCCCCAGAGAAGATTCAATTCTGGAAGGAAAGAGTCAACACTATATATTTTTAGCCCACCATCTAATAGATGGTGGGTTATTCAAATCGCCCTGCGTCTGTGGTCCGTGGTCCGTCCGTCTGTCCATAAACAATTCTTGTTACCGCTATTTCTGGAAAAGTACTGCATGGATCTTTCTCAAATTTCATATGCAGTTTCCCCTTGGTCCCTAGTTGTGCATTGTACCTTTTTTGGATTTTGGAAGTAAAAGTTTGTTACCGCTATTTCAAGATGGCCTCAAATTTCTTATGCAGTTTCCCCTTGGTCCCTAGTTGTGCAGGCAGCCATCTTGGATTTTGGAAGTAAAAGTTTGTTACTATTTCTTGGAAAGTACTGGATGGATCTTTCTCAAATTTCATATGCAGTTTCCCCTTGGTCCCTAGTTGTGCATTGTACCTTTTTTGGACCGATTCGAATTCAATATGGCCGACAGGTGGCCATCTTGGATTTTGGATGTAAAAGTTTGTTACCGCTATTTCTGAGAAAGTACTGGATGGATCTTCCTCAAATTTCATATGCAGTTTCCCCTTGGTCCCTAGTTTTGCATTGTACCTTTTTTGGACTGATTCGAATTCAAGATGGCCGACAGGCAGCCATCTTGGATTTTGGAAGTAAAAGTTTGTTACTATTTCTTGGAAAGTACTGGATGGATCTTTCTCAAATTTCATATGCAGTTTCCCCTTGGTCCCTAGTTGTGCATTGTACCTTTTTTGGACTGATTTGAAATCAAGGTGGCCCACAGGCAGCCATCTTGGATGTCGACAGTAATACAGCACAAGCATATTGTCCATTATCCACCTGTAACTGACTGCTATCTAATAATACTTTGGGATCTTTTTCAAATGATATTTGCTAATAGGTGCTTAATAAAAATATCTTGTGCCATCATTGAGTACATTCAATGAAGACCAGTTCATGAACATTTACAACACCTGTAACACACAAAAAAAATAAACAAATCTTCAAGAACTGAAAACAGATCCTCAAATGGTGGGCACCAAGATCCCTCTGGGATCTCTTGTTTAAGAAATGACGTGCTTTATCTCCCTTTGGAATACAGGTTATTATGCCATGTCTCCGAGTGATAGAATGCTGACCAACAGAAAAACTGTAATTTATTGAACGGACAACAAATACTCCTATAAATTTCCAAAAGGTCTTAAAAAATCCAGGGGTGAAACCGTCTGATCCGGGACTCTTATCATTGTTCATATCTTTCAAAACTTTACCTGCCTCTTCTATAGTGATCAAACCATCCAGATTCTTAGACTCTGTGTTACTTAATTTTGGTACTCCACAACCCTGAAGATGATAATTCAAATTGACAGCATTAACATCTTTAAATCTGTATAAATTATCATAGAATAATCTAACTTCATCTAAAATATCCCCCTGGTTTGTAATCACGTCACCATTATCTTTTTGTAATTTTGGAATTATTTTAGAAGTGAAATTTCGATTTTCCAAATTCAAGAAATAGGAAGTAGGCTTTTCCCCTTCTTTGATCCATTTTGCTCTTGATCTTCCCTTTATCTTTCTCAATCGTAAAGATTCTAATTCTTGTTTTCTATTATCTAATTCTTCCTGGTCTGGGTTTAAGCTAGTTTCTAAACTTTCTATCAACTTCTTTAAATATTCCTCTTGGCTGTTTAGTTGTCTGTTTCTATATGAAGCATAAGATATTGATTTGCCCCTAATTTCCATTAATAAAGTTTCCCAAAACAATTGATCATTAATCAGAAACTGAACCTCACTATCAGGAATATCGTTAATATCACTAATATTATAGGCAGGCAAGCAATATTGTGACTTAACATTCTCTATACATTTTTTAACCACATCTTAATATTCAGGATCACACAACAAAAGAATGATTAAGTTTCCATAGACCCCTCCCTCTTTTAAATTCATTTAACTGTAAAGCTGTAACTGTAGCTGAATGGTCAGATCTATAACTAGATTCAGTAATTGATTTTTTAACACTAGATAACAGACAGTCTAAAACAAGGAAGAAGTCTGGCCTGTTTTACAGAATTATTTCTTCTCCAAGAATACCTCTTGGTATCTTGGTGCAGTTCTCTATAAATATCAATAAGATTATATGTATCGTTTATTTCTAAAACCATATTCCTAGCAGCTGCATTGTTTATATTTCTATATGTATTATCAAAGTCTAAATCTGGACTCAATACCAAATTGAAATCACCACAAACTATTACTTTTTCATTTCCAAAACTGTCTATGGCATCTGAGACTTGATTATAAAAATCAGGATTATCGTGATTTGGTCCATAAATAGTAATTAAAGTTATTCTAGTACCCTCAATATCAATATCGATACCCAAAAAATTTCCATTTGAATCATGCTTTTCTTTGTAAACTTTGCTTTCGAAATTGTTATTTTAAAAAATTGCGACCTTATCAAAAAATTAAAAAAAATACATTTGGTCATGACCATCTCAGGATCATTTCATGCAAGTGTAAGCTCAATCCAACTGGTGGAACTTTAGAAAAAAATTAAAGTGTCAAAAGTTCACGCACAGCGGACGACGCACGATGACAATTTGATGCTGCCATCATGACACTTCAATATTAAGACTGTTAAATCATGACACTTCAATATTATGTCTGTTAAATCATGACACTTCAATATTAAGTCTGCTAAATCATGACACTTCAATATTAAGACTGTTAAATCATGACACTTCAATATTAAGACTGTTCAATCATGACACTTCAATATTAAGTCTGTTAAATCATGACACTTCAATATTAGTCTGCTAAATCATGACACTTCAATATTAAGTCTGTTAAATCATGACACTTAAATATTAGTCTGCTAAATCATGACACTTCAATATTAAGTCTGTTAAATCATGACACTTCAATATTAAGTCTGTTAAATCATGACACTTCAATATTAGTCTGCTAAATCATGACAGTTCAATATTAAGTCTGTTAAATCATGACATTTCAATATTAGTCTGCTAAATCATGACACTTCAATATTAAGTCTGTTAAATCATGACACTTCAATATTAAGTCTGTTAAATCATGACACTTCAATATTAGTCTGCTAAATCATGACACTTCAATATTAAGTCTGTTAAATTATGACACTTCAATATTAGTCTGCTAAATCATGACACTTCAATATTAAGTCTGTTAAATCATGACACTTCAATATTAGTCTGCTAAATCATGACACTTCAATATTAAGTCTGTTAAATTATGACACTTCAATATTAGTCTGCTAAATCATGACACTTCAATATTAAGTCTGTTAAATTATGACACTTCAATATTAAGTCTGCTAAGAATATTAATCTGTTAAATCATGACACTTAAATATTAAGTCTGTTAAATCATGACACTTCAATATTAAGTCTGTTAAATCACGACACTTCAATATTACGTCTGCTAAATCATGACACTTCAATATTAAGTCTGTTAAATCATGACACTTCAATATTAAGTCTGTTAAATCATGACACTTCAATATTACGTCTGTTAAATTATGACACTTCAATATTAGTCTGCTAAATCATGACACTTCAATATTAAGTCTGCTAAATCATGACACTTAAATATTAAGTCTGTTAAATCATGACACTTCAATATTAAGTCTGTTAAATCACGACACTTCAATATTACGTCTGCTAAATCATGACACTTCAATATTAAGTCTGTTAAATCATGACACTTCAATATTAAGTCTGTTAAATCATGACACTTCAATATTACGTCTGTTAAATTATGACACTTCAATATTAGTCTGCTAAATCATGACACTTCAATATTAGTCTGCTAAATCATGACACTTCATTATTAATCTGTTAAATCATGACACTTCAGTATTAGTCTGCTAAATAATGGCACATTCAGAGCTGTTAAGTCCATCATCACATATTCTAGAGGAGACATGTGTCGTGTCTGGTAAGTTAAAGCCAGTATTATGTAGTCCTCATCACGAAATGTTAAATTGTTTAATATTTCCAATGTTATATTTTTACAAAGTAGCAGTGATTACCTCCCCTCTACCATTAAGATTTCTGCTAAGTTAACAATCGCACACTTGTCTGTTAAGTTTACAATTACCAGTCAATGGCTTAAGTCATAATCTTGGCCTCCAGGCAAAAATGTTAACTCACATTTTCTTTCCTATGAGAACTTTAAATTTTGGCACAAATGTTCAAATATTTAGCACCGTTAGTTAGATAAGAGCTTAAATTGCTAGTTATATTCATCAACATCTTAAATTGAAATGTATCTGCCTGCATTTAGATAAATACAGATAAGATTTCAGCTTTGATACATTTTATTAAGAAAATAGATTTTATTTATACATGTACATATAAACAGGAACAAAGACAATAATCATCTAGAATCAGAGGAATGTTGTACTTATCAGTTATCTATCCTTGTTTAAGTCTTCTTAATTAATGCAAGGAAGAGAAAACTAGAAATGTAGGAGTTATGTCTTAATTTACAGTAAAACACTTGTGACCCGCCTTCAAAACTGATCAATATGTGTACCATCCTCGATACTCCAGCAGTTATGATCACTTTCACTGTCTGTAATTTGATTGGTTCCAGGAGAAAAAGCCAGCCCATTCACAGACTGATATGTTGCTTCTGAAGATAACAAAAGAGCAATACCCACCTTCAAAGCCGCCATTACAATATACCGTTATACGACCTCGAGATTTGTTTGATGTACACCAAAGGATCAGACTAGTCTTTTTCTTGTCCACAAGATGTTGTATATGTAACCTTCAACTTTGTCATGACTTGTTTCAAGTGTATAGAATGTAGTACTTTAAGAGAAGCATTTTGGTAGTGTATAGAATGTAGTACTTTAAGAGAAGCATTTTGGTGACTATAGCAAGATGTCGGGTAGGAGCGTTCTCGGCATTAACCAGCTTCATACATAAAAAGGAAATATACGTTATTCCTGGCTGATCAGTTTCGTCAGGTCGTAACTGGTGAAACCGGTCGGCAAGTAATAAAATGTACAACCTTCTTGAGGTGTGCAGCTGGTTGATGCTGAGAACATCTTTGTAACTCCCGACATACCTCGTGGTGTCCATCTTTCAGCGATTTACTACCAAGAGACCTACATACTGAAACGCCATTGGATCTTTCTCCCATGTTCAGTTTTTACTCTCGTGACTAGAATCTAGGATCAGTGGTGTGGATAAAGTGTTGTATACTGATAACATATTAATCACACCATAATCATATTCTGATGGAAAACACCTGGAAGGTCATTGTTGTTATTACACGTTCCCACTGACAAACTGACGTAGAACACCTGTTGATAGAAAGTTTTGATGATTTTGTGGTCAATGTTTTATCTGTTTCACAGAAGTATGATCCAGTGTGAAGAAGAATTTCACCTCATTACAATGGCTTGTTTACCAAATACAACACTTCATTTCCTGTAACCTTCCAAATCTCAGACCTGGTACCATATTCAATATCAGACTCATATTTTGTAAATGTAACAGAAAACCAATGTATAATATATTATCAACTTAATGGATTCAATATTTTGATATTTCATTAAAATACACTATCATGGTAATGTTGAAAATATCATTATGATACATTTACAGGTAAACTTGCCCAAATTATTCTTAAGGCCAAATGATGAGTTACTCATCATAGATGATGATGCCAGCCCAGTTTCACAATAACTGTAAAAAAAATGGGGCCAAGCCACAATTGGCTAGGTTGCGGGATGACTGCAATGTTATATGGTATTTATAAGACAGTTAAGGGTGTTTCATTTGTTGAGTATCAAGAAAAAAACGTCCGGAATGAATCCATAAAAGGAGGTACACATCTTCAACATATATATAAACACCTTCAAAGTTACAAGCTTCTACGTCAAAAACTCTAGGAGTTGATTCTACAAAACTGGTACCTATTTTCCCTGCCAAACTGCAGAAAATGACTAAGTTCAAAAGCCCGGAAAATCCAGAAAAATGTCCAGAATAGCTCCATAATAGTAGGTGCACATCTTCAACATATATATAAACATCCTACAAAGTTTCAAGCTTCTATGTCAAAAACTCTAGGCACTTCAATCTGGGCTATCAACAGTGATTAAAAGATGTTGGAAAAACTTATTTGTTCCACAATTATTGTAAAATACATTGTTTAGTCAAAATTTGTAAGTAAGATCTAAGATGAGCTATTAAATCTCTATTATCAACTGTCAAGATTTGTCAATCCTGCATGGTTGGGATGTGTGGCTGCATGTTGCCGTTCTGCTACGACAGCCACTTGTATCTCCTCAGCAGTATGTGTTTTGAAGTGTTCCAGGCCAAGCAGCAGTTCGTCCCGAGCATTACCTGCAAAGCTGTTGGAGAGGAAGGCTGGAAGGCCCCGATAATTGTCTCCCATTGTATACAGAGGTGGACGAAGAATCCCTAGGGTCTGTAGTGAAAAAAGGACAAATTACACAAATACAATACCTTCATTACCAACCAATACTTCTGTACAATAAGATTAGAAACTGTCAATTAATCAATAAAACACTCAGATCATCACAATCCAAGAAAATTATATATTTCTTCTCATTTGATGCACTTACAATTTACAACAAAAATCTATTGTACATCCTCTTTCAGTCAATTCTCTTCCTCTTATCTTAGAGATGAGATCCCAGAAGGATATTTAGGGGTCTACCTTGGTATGATCTTTAACCTGTCGGACATATTCTTGTTCTAATAAATCCCAAATCAAGAGTACACAACAAGAGACCAAGGAGAACCTACAGCTGAACCTGAGAGAGACCTATTGGGTACTTTTCAAGAAAGAGTGATACTAAACTTTGTGTGAGGTCAGACAAATGGGCCATGGACAAAAGGTGATTAGAACAACCCCTCATCTAAAGACTGTGGTCTAAAAACCGAGTGGATTTAGCTTTTTTCAGTAACATTTTGAAAAGAAAGACTAATTTATCTCCAAAAGTTCCTTGGAACTGTATGTGTCGCCTGCATAAAGTGTCACGGTCACCCAGAAATCGAACTGGATGTGCAACGTTCAACCATAAAGTTGTAATACCAAATTTCATTTCTATAACTCAAAGCATAAAGGGAAAACTGTGCAATATTCCTGAGAAATTTTCCAAGATCAAAGGGACATATCACTGCCAAGAAGGGTTACAGACTGCCAAGAAGCTAACTAGGTGTGTAACTTTTGACCAAGAACTCGTATACATAATTGCATTTTCATAACTCGAAGCATAACCAAGAAAATTCCAGAAAACAATATTCCCAAGGAATTTGAGTTCAAAGGGGCATAACTCTGCCAAGAAGGGTCACAGACAGCCAGAAATTGAACATAATCTGTACCCTTCCAACAAGAAGCCATATACTAAATTTCATTTTGATAACTCAAAGCATAACCGAAAAAAAGTCCGAAAAAACTTTTGTACGGATGACACCCACGACGACGCGTGACGATGGACAAAGTAATCCCTAAGTGTCCACCAGCTCTGCAGGCGACACAATAAGTAGAAGGTGAGACTGACTGTAGGTCTGGTTGACTGTTTTACCTCTGATCCATAGTCTGGGGCCTGCAGGTTTTGTAGTTCAATGGCACAAAACTCTTCGAGCGTAACTTCCAACCCAAAGAAGTGAAGAACAAGACTTTTTTTATCATTAAAGTATGATACAATATGGTTGTCTTTGGTAATGGAATGTTTTTTCAGGTCAAGGCCAATCTCCTCCACCATTTCCCGATTAGCTGCCTCCACAGGATTCTCCCCAGGGTCCACCAGACCTCCAGGAAAACCTATCACACCATCGAATCGCATCTGCATCTGAAAAGAATAAAGTAAGGAAGAGTAAATACAAACACCATCTCGGTTCTCATGTTGATACCCAAAGTTATGCAGGGTGATCGATAGGAAAAAGTCACAGGACAACAGGACCGTGTTCATCTGGCTTTGTTTGGCTGAAATCACTGCATCCAAACTAGAGGAAAATGGATTCTAAATTTCCTAACACAAAACACACACTACACATGATTTTTTTTTTTTCATAGGGAACCACTCCTCTGTCCAGAGGAAGTCAGCCAAGTCATTCATGCTTCAGACTAAATAGGGACTGAATCCTGCCGTTCCTACATAAGAAAAATTTGCTATATTTCCATTCAAATGGGTCCTGTCACTCATTAAAAACTTATTTCTGTCTTTCCAAGGGTTCATTGAACCAAATCTGGACAAAATCCAATTTTTCCTACAGAAGGAGTAGAACTTAAATTATTTTCCAAATCTCCCTTTTTGAGCCCCATCCCTTCCACCCCAGGGAGCCGAGACCCACAATTTATATCAAATTTGTCCTTCTTTCCCCAGGGACACTTTAGACCAAATTTGAGCAAATCTGCTCAGTCATTCATAAAAAGAAGCAATTTGTAGACAATGCCAATGAACGGACAGACACACTGATGGATGGATGGATGGATGGATGGATGGACACACTGATGGATGGATGAATGGATGGATGGACACACTGATGGATGGATGGATGGACACACTGATGGATGGATGGATGGATGGATGGACACACTGATGGATGGATGGACGGATGTGGACGGATGGATGCACAGACGGACGGATGGACGGACGGATGGATGGATGGATGGATGGATGGACACACTGATGGATGGATAGATGGATGGACATACTGATGGATGGATGGATGGATGGATGGATGGATGGATGGATGGATGGATGATGGATGGATGGACACACTGATGGATGGATGGATGGACACACTGATGGATGGATGGATGGATGATGGATGGATGGATGGATGGACACACTGATGGATGGATGGACACACTGATGAATGGATGGATGGATGGACACACTGATGGATGGATGGACACACTAATGAATGGAGGGACACACTGATGGATGGATAGATGGATGGACACACTGATGGATGGATAAATGGACGGACACACTGATGGATGGATAAATGGACACACTGATGGATGGATGGACACACTGATGGATGGACACACTGATGGTTGGATGAGGGATGCTGCGTTATGGCATATGCTCACCGGTCCTTCGAATCAGATGATCTAAAACTGAGGAGACATTTTGTTAAACATTCCAATGTACCAGTTATATATCCAAACTGATCATTGTTGAGTGTTTTGAACTCTTTTTCTTTGATGATATATAAGTTTTCTGCCTTTGAGAACCAAGACAGCTCCTGACTACACTATCATATTCATGGAATACACAAGGAAATATTAGTATGGTGGAGATACGTAGGAACTTGTACCACAATACAAATACATTTGCAATTAGTCCTCATGTAACTTTACTGGGGAATTTTTGCCCCTGTTTAATATCCACCCTTTTCACCAGCTATCATGATTGACACTGAATACTCACCAAGATAACTGCCCAGACTTGTTAAAGATTTGGCAGAAACATCGGTTACCATGACTAACACTGAATACTTACCAGGATAGCTGCACGGGCCTGGTAAAGATCTGGCAGAAACATCGGTTACCATGACTAACACTGAATACTTACCAGGATAGCTGCACGGGCCTGGTAAAGATCTGGCAGAAACATCGGTTACCATGACTAACACTGAATACTTACCAGGATAGCTGCACGGGCCTGGTAAAGATCTGGCAGAAACATCGGTTACCATGACTAACACTGAATACTTACCAGGATAGCTGCACGGGCCTGGTAAAGATCTGGCAGAAACATCGGTTACCATGACTAACACTGAATACTTACCAGGATAGCTGCACGGGCCTGGTAAAGATCTGGCAGAAACATCGGTTACCATGACTAACACTGAATACTTACCAGGATAGCTGCACGGGCCTGGTAAAGATCCCACAGAACTCGAGGATCACGGGCCAGAAGCATTGTGTGGCTTGCATGTTTGTGTGTTGTGTATGTCTCCGACACTGCCTCATTGTATGATATCATCGAGTAATCTCCCATATTGTCAACCATACGACCATACTTTTCAAACGCAGCAAGATTGCCCCAGTCTGACCCGGACATAAGTTTAGTCTGTAAGTTAAGATCTGTATCAGATAAAACAAAATCAGCAACAATCTTGTCAATGACAAGCACACATGGCTTATATAACATCACTAATGAATCCTACTGTTCTATACACATATTCAAAGTCAGGGGGTGGGCTTATTATAGAAATCAGGGGTAAACACATCAGATCTTATTCAAAGTCAGGGGGTGGGCTTATTATAGAAATCAGGGGTAAATACATCAGATCTTATTCAAAGTCAGGGGGTGGGCTTATTATAGAAATCAGGGTTAAACACATCAGATCTTATTCAAAGTCAGGGGGTGGGCTTATCATAGAACTCACTGGTAAACACATCAAATCTTATTCAAAGTCAAACACATCAGATCTTATTCAAAGTCAGAGGGTGGGATTATTATAGAACCCAGGGGTAAACAAATCAGATCTTGGAGTTGTAGAGAGAGTCTAGAGGGGGTAATGGAGGGTGGGGTTGTAGACAGAGAGTCTAGAGGGGGTAATGGAGGGTGGGGTTGTAGACAGAGAGTCTAGAGGGGGTAATGGAGAGAGTAGACGGTGGGGTTGTGGGGTTGTAAACAGAGAGTCTAGAGGGGGTAATGGAGGGTGGTGTTGTAGACAGAGAATCTAGAGAAAGTAATGGAGGATGGTGTTTTAGACAGAAAGTCTAGAGGGGTAATGGAGGGTGGGGTTGTAGACAGAGAGTCTAAAAAAGTAATGGAGGATGTGGTTGTAGACAGAGTGTCTAGAGGGGGTAATGGAGGGTGGGGTTGTAGACAGAGTGTCTACAAGAGGTAATGGAGGTTGGGGTTGTAGACAGAGAGCCTAGAGGAAGTAATGGAGGGTGGGGTTGTAGACAGAGAGTATAGAGGGGGTAATGGAGGGTGGGGTTGTAAACAGAGAGTCTAGAGGGGGTAATGGAGGGTGGTGTTGTAGACAGAGTCTAGAGGGGTAATGGAGGGTGGGATTGTAGACAGAGAGTCTAGAGGGGGTAATGGAGGGTGGGGTTGTAGACAGAGAGTCTACAGGGGGTAATGGACGGTGGGGTTGTAAACAGAGAGTCTAGAGGGGGTAATGGAGGGTGGTGTTGTAGACAGAGAATCTAGAGAAAGTAATGGAGGATGGTGTTTTAAACAGAGAGTCTAGAGGAAGTAATGGAGGGTGGGGTTGTAGACAGAGTGTCTAGAGGGGGTAATGGAGGGTGGGGTTGTAGACAGAGTGTCTACAAGAGGTAATGGAGGATGGGTTGTAGACAGAGAGTCTAGAGAAAGTAATGGAGGGTGGGGTTGTAGACAGAGAGTCTAGAGGGGGTAATGGAGGGTGGGGTTGTAGACAGAGAGTCTAGAGAAAGTAATGGAGGGTGGGGTTGTAGACAGAGTGTCTACAAGAGGTAATGGAGGGTGGGGTTGTAGACAGAGAGCCTAGAGGGGGTAATGGAGGGTGGGGTTGTAGACAGAGAGTCTAAAGGGGGTAATGGAGGGTGGGGTTGTAGACAGAGAGTCTAGAGGGGGTAATGGAGGGTGGGGTTGTAGACAGAGAGTCTAGAGGGGGTAATGGAGGGTGGGGTTGTAGACAGAGAGTCTAGAGGGGGTAATGGAGGGTGGGGTTGTAGACAGAGAGTCTAGAGGAGGTTTTTGAGTTTGGGGTTGTAGACAGAGAGTCTAGAAGAGGTATTTGAGGGTGGGGTTGTAGACAGAGAGTCTAGAGAAGGTATTTGAGTTTGGGGTCATAGACAGAGAGTCTAGAAGAGGTTATTGAGGGTGGGGTTGTAGACAGAGAGTCTAGAGAAAGTAATGGAGGGTGGCATCATAGACGGAGAGTCTAGAGAAAGTAATGGAGGATGGGGTTGTAGACAGAGAGCCTAGAGAAAGTAATGGAGGGTGGGGTTGTAGACAGAGAGCCTAGAGGGGGTAATGGAGGGTGGGGTTGTAGACAGAGAGCCTAGAGAAAGTAATGGAGGGTGGGGTTGTAGACAGAGAGTCTAGAGAAAGTAATGGAGGGTGGGGTTGTAGACAGAGAGCCTAGAGAAAGTAATGGAGGGTGGGGTTGTAGACAGAGAGCCTAGAGGGGGTAATGGAGGGTGGGGTTGTAGACAGAGAGCCTAGAGAAAGTAATGGAGGGTGGGGTTGTAGACAGAGGGTGGGGTTGTAGACAGAGAGCCTAGAGAAAGTAATGGAGGGTGGGGTTGTAAACAGAGAGTCTAGAGGGGGTAATGGAGGGTGGTGTTGTAGACAGAGTCTAGAGGGGTAATGGAGGGTGGGGTTGTAGACAGAGAGTCTAGAGGGGGTAATGGAGGGTGGGGTTGTAGACAGAGAGGGGGTAATGGACTGGGGTTGTAAACAGAGAGCCTAGAGGGGGTAATGGAGGGTGGGGTTGTAGACAGAGAGTCTAGAGGAAGTAATGGAGGATGGTGTTTTAGACAGAGAGTCTAGAGGAAGTAATGGAGGGTGGGGTTGTAGACAGAGAGTCTAGAGGGGGTAATGGAGGGTGGGGTTGTAGACAGAGAGTCTAGAGGGGGTAATGGAGGATGGGTTGTAGACAGAGAGTCTAGAGAAAGTAATGGAGGGTGGGGTTGTAGACAGAGAGTCTAGAGGGGGTAATGGAGGGTGGGGTTGTAGACAGAGAGTCTAGAGAAAGTAATGGAGGGTGGGGTTGTAGACAGAGTGTCTACAAGAGGTAATGGAGGGTGGGGTTGTAGACAGAGTGTCTACAAGAGGTAATGGAGGGTGGGGTTGTAGACAGAGAGCCTAGAGGGGGTAATGGAGGGTGGGGTTGTAGACAGAGAGTCTAAAGGGAGTAATGGAGGGTGGAGTTGTAGACAGAGAGTCTAGAGGGGGTAATGGAGGGTGGGGTTGTAGACAGATTGTCTAGAGGGGGTAATGGAGGGTGGGGTTGTAGACAGAGAGTCTAGAGGGGGTAATGGAGGGTGGGGTTGTAGACAGAGAGTCTAGAGGAGGTTTTTGAGTTTGGGGTTGTAGACAGAGAGTCTAGAGGGGGTAATGGAGGGTGGGGTTGGAGACAGAGAGTCTAGAGAAGGTATTTGAGTTTGGGGTCATAGACAGAGAGTCTAGAAGAGGTTATTGAGGGTGGGGTTGTAGACAGAGAGTCTAGAGAAAGTAATGGAGGGTGGCATCATAGACGGAGAGTCTAGAGAAAGTAATGGAGGATGGGGTTGTAGACAGAGAGCCTAGAGAAAGTAATGGAGGGTGGGGTTGTAGACAGAGAGCCTAGAGGGGGTAATGGAGGGTGGGGTTGTAGACAGAGAGCCTAGAGAAAGTAATGGAGGGTGGGGTTGTAGACAGAGAGTCTAGAGAAAGTAATGGAGGGTGGGGTTGTAGACAGAGAGCCTAGAGAAAGTAATGGAGGGTGGGGTTGGAGACAGGGAGTCTAGAGAAAGTAATGGAGTGTGGCGTCATAGACGGAGAGTCTAGAGAAAGTAATGGAGGGTGGGGTTGTAGACAGAGAGCCTAGAGAAAGTAATGGAGGGTGGGGTTGTAGACAGAGAGCCTAGAGAAAGTAATGGAGGGTGGGGTTGTAGACAGAGAGTCTAGAGGGGGTAATGGAGGGTGGGGTTGTAGACAGAGAGTCTAGAGAAAGTAATGGAGGGTGGGGTTGTAGACAGAGTGGAAGAGAGAGTTTACAGGAGGTAACTGATGGTTAGGTTGTTATGGTGGTGTTGGAGAAAGCTGTTTGAAATTTTCTTTGTTATTTAATTGTTGATGGTATTCTGAACATTTTACAAAAGATCCCCCTATATCTCTTGGCATCCACTATTGTCTCTGAGAGGTGGAACTTTCCATTTTTTATTCGTAATTATATGTTGTATCAACAATGGAACTGATTGAAGATTAATCAATTCAATATGGCCAAGTGTGAGCCATTTTGATTTTCTAATCAGTCTTAAAACTTCACATTCATATGAAAGGACCAAGGGGAACTTATATAACTAAATAAGATTAATCCAGTACTTCTAAAACAATAACAAACTGTAATTGGCAAAATCCAGGATGGCCTTGAAACAGCCATTTTGTTTCTTTGTTCCATCCTATAATTGAAAGAACGCTGCAGGAGACGAAGAAGAACTTGCATATAAAGTTCGAGAAAAAACTATCTTAAATTTTGTGATAAAATGTGAAAACAAACAAAATTCAAGATGACCACCTGTCAGCTATATTGTTTTTTTTTTCAGATGAGTCTCAAAATTGAAAAAGGGCACCACAAGAGACTGTGTAGAACTTACATCTTTGATCTCCATATCAATTTGTGTTGATATGATATTATCAGCGCTAAGTGTATGAAAGGATGAATTTAATATGTATGAATCAATTATGATTGATTTTATGTTTTAATGTTTTCTAATGTCTCGTAAGACAAATAATTGTGGTTGGGTATTGATCACTTTTACTCGTACATTTTATAATTGTGATTTGTATTTTACTGTCAATCAATACATGACACTTTAATAAACTATTTCATTATTATTATTTATCACTTTTTAAGAAGTTCATCCAATATCTGAATTTCAATACAGTGAAACCCGTTTATTATCATGTTCTATTTGTCAGGGGGAAATGTGATAATAAGCAGAACGTGACATTAACAGTTGACACATCCCAGATGCCTAAACCTGGTAGTTATTTTTTAGATGTGCTAAACGGACTTGTTTCTAACAGAAATTGTTTGAAGACTATAAATTTTCATTTTAATTCATTTTTGCTGAAAATTTGAAGATAAGAAAGTCCATTCTTAAGATACAAACAATTTCTTTAACACAGTAACAGATTGAGGTAGAGACAAATTTTATCTCTAATGATGTCATCAAAGCCATCAGTAACGAGATACAGATTTGTGTATTGTAAGCCAGTCTGTGTCAGCTACCACCTGGATACTTTTGCCAACAGTGATTGGGACAAACAACTTGATGTAAAACGTGCAGAGTTCACATGGATAACATGTGTCAATGCTGGGAATAAACCCCATCGTCACATGTTACCCAGTTCCTGTGAACATTCCATATTTTCAAAAACTAAGGATTAGAGATGAAATCCTGTACAGAGAAGTTACCAAAGATGGTGATGTTTACATAAAGCAAGTTGTTCCTAGATCCCGTGTCCCCATCACGCCTACCATGGTACATGATGACACTGGTCATCAGGGACGGGATCTGACTTTGTCAATCATTCAGGATAGATTTCATTGGGTTGGAATTATCATAGATGTAGAAAGGGATGAATTTTATGTTTTATTTCATATGTAATAATAATTCACTGATAATGTGACCGGTACTATATGCCTGCCTACTCACAGGGGTTTGTTATAAATAACTTCACACATGCCGTATTAGAGACAGTTTACATTTAACCTGATATATATCTAGACGCGCAAGGTTGCTTACCACGTCCGTTTGTAGCTGTAGTTTTCCTTACACGACAGCGATTCAAGCCACGTTGCTACCGTCGGGGACTAAAAATAACTCTGGGTGCTTTCCGGTGATCAGCGTCAAGCGGACGTTTACATTGCTTTTGTACGGCAGCTGATTGGTGCTCAATCGGGAACCCTTGGCACTTTCCGCAAGCGAGAAAATTCTGCCGAGGGTTCCCGATTGGATTGGTGCCAAGATAATAAAACAAGTCTTTAGACTTGTAACATTACGATTACCATTTTCTCGAGCAGACAGAAGGTCAATGCAGTCCAATGAAAAAACAAACAAAAAAGTTGCATGTAGACGTACAATTATTCAGGTCGCGTTTACTAGCCTCGGCATCTGGGAATTTACCTTTTATCAATTGCAAGTCTAGACAGAAGGGTCGCCGTTTCGAACCTCGGCCGGGACAGGGTACAGTATTTCTCATTACTTTGCAATTACTGTACAGAAGTACAGAGTCACGTATACCTAACCTATACAATAAAAAATGACCCACTAAAGTTTCATATAGACCCAAATCTTTCAGAATTGTTCAACTCAAGATACGGATGCAACAATGTAACTTGAAAACACATTGCGAACACAACAGAGAATTTTAACAATCTAACTCAACATAAAACTAAGGCAAAATATTAATTCCCCCAAAAAAAGGTTTGCATGGAGACTCGTGAACAAGTACAAGGAAACTAAGCGTAGGTGTTCATCATCATTATCATTATAACGACCGTTAAACTTCATCCGAGTGCATATCTTTCAGTTGCCGACATATGCCACGCAAATCATGATATTGGGAACATGCTGCCTTTGATTATCGAATCAACTGCGAAATGTTACACTCTGTACCATAGGTAGGGGATGCAGGCATGTTGCTATCTAGAAATGTAAAATTCACAATAGAGAAATAGTAATCAACGTGCTTATCATACAGCTTGATGCAATGCTGTCCATTTGGTTTCTTTGAGTGAAACAATTAAGGTAGGCGGCTGTCGTAGAAAAGTATGGAGTGTCATTGATTCCCCATTCTGATCACTGAATAGGATGGACGTAGACTGTGAATTTTCAATTTTTGGATAGCAACATCTCTGCATCCTCAATCTATCAGTTCAACATCCAAGGACCTGTTCCCATTATCACGATTTTCGTGCAAGAACTCATTATTTGACGGACGAACTCGTAACACAGAGGTCAAGTTCGAGAGATGCAGATTACCGAAAGTTACGAGGAAAGTGTACAGTTGTCAAAGTGGTCTCATTGAGATATTTTTTGTGCGATTTGATTGGCGTTTCTATTGCTCGTTGGTTCCATTGTAGTATATCATATTCTCATTCGAGAACGTGACATTACTTACTTGGAATGACCCAGATTTACATGGCGGGTGTCGTCAATGAAGCAGAATACGCTTACTCTTTCTGGTCTTATTCTCCTTGTACTTTTTCAGGAGCGTCCATGTAAATTTCTCATTGCTCATGTTGCCCTAGCTCATATCACGAAGGCGTTCCTTCAGTTTAGGATGGAGTGTGGTAGTGTGGAAAATCATATGTTCTCACTGATTTTTTTTTTTTTTTTCAAAAGAGGGTGTTGAAGATTCTTTAAATGTACATATCATGAATTCCACTTTTTGAGTAAAATGTCAAAGTTAGACTTAACTCTAACTGATTTCATAGTATTTAAGAATGATAAAGTAACAAGCTTTGACAAAGTTTTTATAGAACATTTTTTATTTGATGGTTCAAATTTTGACGGGTTATAACGTAAAGGGGAGACCATCCTTTATTTTTGCTAAATACGCAATTTATCGCGATTTTCTTTAGTCTTTGGAAACAGAAAACAACAAAACCCAATATAGTACATTGCTTTT
Source organism: Ylistrum balloti (assembly GCF_031769215.1). Classification (NCBI taxonomy): domain Eukaryota; kingdom Metazoa; phylum Mollusca; class Bivalvia; order Pectinida; family Pectinidae; genus Ylistrum; species Ylistrum balloti. The sequence continues at coordinate 20,406 of NW_026782758.1, read as the reverse complement.
ATTTCTAGTATAATTGATAATATTTGAAAATAAACAAAGTGGAGAGCTATAAATATATTTCATTTTCTTAACCACGGATTCCATGGGTGTTTTTAATTCACGTGGATTTTATACGTGGACTCATTAAACTATATATATATATATATATATATATATATAAGAGAGGGACAACAAAGTTCTGTCTGAACCAGTATAAATATCAAGTAAGGACAACAAAGTTCTGTCTGAACCAGTATAAATGTCAAGGGAAGGACAAAGTTCTGTCTGAACCAGTATAAATGTCAAGGGAAGGACAAAGTTCTGTCTGAACCAGTATAAATGTCAAGGGAAGGACAAAGTTCTGTCTGAACCAGTATAAATTTCAAGGTATAGATCAACATTTAAAAAGCTTATTATGAAGGACGTGTGATCTGATTAGTTATGTATCAGTATTTAGGATTATAGAGGGTCAAAATAAAATAGGTCATGTCCGATAAAGGCGATGAAGACCCAAGCATTCGTTGTCATGGCAGTTAAACATGTTGTATGCTGTTGTACTGTAGTAGCTTGATATCATGGCCACGATGCACTACCCAAAGGACTTCCATCCTGTTTATACCAATAGCAGCTACCCAGTCTCTGTCTGTGTGTATGATCCTGAGGAACTCACCACCTCCACTGAGGAGTAGGACCCTACAATTCTCACAGTCCCCTATGATGAGGTTCCCCACCCTGTCATACACCACACCACTGGGGTAAAATGCGTTCCCCCATGACTGCTGGTTTACGTACGGCACTTCACCGCCATACACAAACAGCTGCTTGAATTCCGTATCCATGACAACAACGTATCGGTTTTGATCACCATCAATATTGTAATCAGCCACGGCAACGTTTCGAGTCACCGGACACTCTACCATCTTCTCAGGTTTCCACACTAACGGACTTTCAGTCCCTGCAATCATTGTAGTATGTACCATTTCACCAAAGGGGGTAAATTTCGAGATGCACTGTTCCAACCCCACAAGGACATGATCGCTGGCTGTAATACAGATACACTGTGGCTCCTCGTCTGTACGGAACCGTTGTACCAGTTTTCCTGACACGAGTTCTGTGATGATGTTTTCTTCGTCACAAGCCCAGAGTGTGTCGGTGGTAGGTGACAGACTGATGCTCTTTATCTCGGCACTGTGTTGAACTCTCTGGATTTCTTTGCCGTGCTTGTTCAATAGAATCAATGTGTCGCTGACCGTTTTGCAATCATCAGTCCACACGTTGCCGTCAGTAGTTGGACTTACAGATGTAATAAAGTGCGGAGACTTCCACTCCTCTACCACATAAGTTTGTACCGAACTGGACGCTTCCTGTCCATCATCCGCCAGCTGTTGTTTAGATGATGATGATGATGATCGGCTATGACGGCGCGTGTCATGTTTGTGACCTTGACCTGAGGAGATTTCTACCGGAGGTGCGTTTGGTGGCGAGAACAGCATTCCTTCTGATTGACTCTCCTGACAAGTTGGTTCAGCAGACAACCAGTCATTACGGCATGAAGTTTGACCATGACTTTGTCCAGAGGTGTCAAATTTTCCTAATGCTTGTTTCAGGCAAATCTCAGGACTTTGATTTGGTATGAAGCGAGCGGTCCCCAGATTTGGTCTGTCAGGGAGTGTGACGGAAGAATGAATCTCACTCCCCGCGTCGTAAATTTCTATATCAGAGACACTCTGTAATGCAGTTTTACACACTTGCACTCTCTGTTTTAACTGCGAGCTGTACATTTCCAAGTCCTGTTTGTAAGTTTGTAGTAACTTGGCATTATCCTCCTCCTTTTGTTTGTAGAGAGACAAAGTCTGAGCTGACAAAAAGTCTAGTTCTTCTATTAATTTGCTTCTCTGTGCCGTTAGCTGGTTGGCAAGTTTTTCAAAGTCACTTGTGCTTTCCTTTAGCTGTGTATCTGTAGAATTGATGTACTGGTCAACTTGTACCAGGTCAACCGTCTCAGTTCTGTCTATAAAATTTCTGAGGTCTTGCTTCTTTTGGGGAATAATTTCACAAAGTCCACACATTTCATGTTCCTGGTGTACAGAATAAGAACACTGTATACAAGCAGGTTCCTGACATTCTTTACAGAAACGTTCCAGTTGTCTCCCCTTGTGGTGAAGGCAGGTGGCTTGTCCTTTCATACGTAAAGGAATCTGGATTTTACACAGAGACGAGGCCATTACAAAGCGTAATGTTTTAAGTACTACAAGTTGGTTATTGTGAAGCACATAGCATATGTTTTACGACATCTTGGGTAAAATTCACAAATGCTTGAAAAATCTTGAGTAGCCACTTACTTAACGACGAGGTTTTTAGAATCTGTGACGAAGTTTTGGTAGAGAAGTAGTCTATCGGGTACTTTCCCGGTATCTCATTGTCTTTCGATACACCTCAGTAAAGAAAACCAACAGGTCACAATACCAAATAATAGAAGACTTCAGTCACAGAGATTTCTAAACTGCAACACGGCCTGCCCAACTCGATAGTGTTTTACGATCCACCAAACCAGAAGTAGTTGGTCACGATATAACCATGTAGGTGTAATCTACACGCCCAATAAAATAAGAAGTTGAGTCAGTGTGCAACAGTGCGTGCAAAATTAAACAGAATTGCGGCGTTTCTCGCAGTTGTCAGACGACAGAACGCCTTTAAATAACGTGTTGGGTTTTCCTTAAATATAAGTCGACCCCTTTATCCGCCAGAACTCGTACAACTCGAGGATCCCGTCTAATGCGAAGTATTTCGCCTGTCCCTGCCAGACTTTTCATTAAGCATTCGGCCTCACTTGAGTCGATTACTTGGACAACTCGAAGTTTTGCAGTGGTCCCGTTGACTTCGAAATAACGAAGCTCGACTGCATGTGCAGATTTACAATACTTTCATTAAGTACTTAGTAGGGGAGCGGCTGTCTATATTCTCATATTCTCTATATGTCTCTATTAAAACAAATCACCAGGGTAGATTTTTACCGCTGGAGTTTGAAATGAAATATTAAAGAAACCTTCTTGCTTTTTTATATATCGTAGCAGCAATGCCAGCAAAAACCAATAGATTGCAAAAAGCTTATTTAAACTGAAACTCTGTGAACTGAATGGCGTGATCAAGCCCTCCAGGGTCTGGCAGGGCTAGACAATTTGTAAGTTTGTATTTTGTTATCGGATTCAGCTCGGCGAAAGATACATAATTACGTAAATAGCGGATTGCGTGAATTCTGCATTTTTTGAAAATGACTATTCTATTTCTTTGTCGACATGAAGCTGCGCGTGTTTGATGCTCTTTAGTTTTCCTGTTGGTTCTATGGTTGTCTACCTTGCTCTCTCTAGGAAGCGGTAAAATTTGGGTGGTCGGATGGCCCAGTGGTAACACACTTGCCTTTCACCTGAATGTCCGGGGTTCGAGTCCCGGAACGGACGTGAAAAGAGAAGGGGTCACCTGCCCGGCCACGTAGGATTCCCGGTTCCTCCCACAATAAGACCTCTCGCGCGCTTACATCCGTGCCAAGACCCCTCGCGCGCTTACATCCGTGCCAAGACCCCTCGCGCGCTTACATCCGGGCCAAGACCCCTCGCGCGCTTACATCCGTGCCAAGACCCCTCGCGCGCTTACATCCGGGCCAAGACCCCTCGCGCGCTTACATCCGGGCCAACAAGAGTGATTAGTGTAAGTTGAAAATACTTGTTTCGTAAAATAAATAGTTTATAAATTCATAAAATTTGGAGGTCGTATTTTGATCTTTTTGGACATACTGACATTGTTCTAATGTAACTTATGTGTGTTACTGGGGGCTGAATGGTCATAACAAATTAGACTCCACAGCGAGAGCTATATTTAGATCGATGTAACAAATATATACACTGATTATATACTACTTATTGAAGCCATACCCCGACACCTGTAACAAATCGTCGACAGTAGAGACACATCATGTCAATATATATAGGTACACTATGTTCTGCACTTCTTACTTACTTATCACATGGTGTTACAGCCATCACAGCTGTCGATGTATATTGTTTTAGTGGATCAGATGCATGTTTTTGTCTTTATCAATACACATCTAGATATCAGTGTAGCCATTGAAAATGAAAATATTCCATTTGTTAATTAACAGGACCACTGATAACATTTGGTTGTGGAAAATAAATCAACATGGATGTTTTTATAGAAAATACTTGATTTAAATCCTAAGTGTTTTAAATGAAATCATTATCTGTATATGCTATAACCTCACAAAACGATTTGTTCAATGGGATGCTGCTTCGTTAGAGTCAAACACACAGCATGTGGCATTTGCATTGTGTTTGGACTGTTGTCTATAAAATGTCTTGGTCGTTAATGCATTACATACATGTAAATAGAATATTGTGTTTAAGTTTTTTAAGACCAAAACTTGATAATTTGCCAAAACTAGTTTGCCTATATAAATTATAGTAAACTTTACTCCTCCCCATAAGGAAATTTGAGTTTCCGGGGTCATGAAATTCACAATTTTGGTAAAGCACCTTAAGATGCTTCCATCAATGAAGAGTATTTGATTCTACCATATCTGGGTGTTGAGAAGAAGATTTTTGAAATTTGACCCCTTTTGGCACAGTCCCCAGGTTATTAAAGCTCAAAGTTGTCGATTTTCACTCGTGACGTCATAAGTTCAACAGAAATGGCAGCCAGCATGACTGACAGTTACAACGACACCGCGCTGATAGCGATTTGAGGAGTCTGATTATGGTGTGGATGATATTTCTGAAGACGGAATCCAGCCCTACCATTTTGAACCGGAATTACAAGACGATGTATCCAGTGAGGAAGAAAACAACATCGTCATTTAGTCGAACTCTTTTCGGCGGAGTCCGATCCATTGCTTTCCTTACACTATACCGAATTGGAAATGAAGTTCCGTCGAAGTGTTTTGAACATAAATATGAATATTTCGTTGGACCTTTCCACATGTCTCTCTTCTTCCTGACAAACTGAATCCGTTGTTTGCATAAATCTGGCCTATTTAATGGGAAGGCATGTATCGACACCCAATCCGTGTTAGTCAACTTAGTGCTAATACAACCGCACGCTGCACGGTGTCGGGAATTTCCGTACCGAATAATTTTCGTCCGAGGGGACTTTCCGTAGCACTATGTATATATATAGATAGGGTGTCGACAACCAATCATAACACCCTCCGCTGTGTTGATAATAAAAATTTGATGATTTAGTTGTTTATACAATGATTTGACTGGTTTTTACCCAAGTACTGGTACGCGTCTGTTGTTAGCCGACAGGTGTGTCGCCTCACATGTGTCACCATTGTTTTTTCAAACCACAGAGGCGCTAATGACCTAGCCTGGCACTGGTGTGATTATGAGTCTAGATGACATCTCTACACTGTGAACTGTGTTTTCCAATCAAGACTGGTGATCTTATTGTTATTTTTACAATTTCAAAATTTTAATTATCCTTTCGGCTGTCTCATCAGTTAATAGGGTATCTTTAATAAATAACTAAAACAACATCGTCTGCTGGAAGGTCTAAAAACCATATACACCTTACACACACAACATCCACACCTTATTCACACATAACCTATTACGTAGGTTGGCGACGCTTGATCATCAAACATAAAAGTTTTCATAAATGAATAATTCAAACAAAACACCTTCTTGTAATCAATTTAGGTCTCAATTTTGAAAAATAAAAGTTGATATGTGATGATATGCGCCTTAAAAAGAAACTTATGTTCAAATTCATATCGATACAGAGTCTGGCGACAGTAACGAATGTTACTTTTCAGTACAGTTGCCAACATTTCTTTTGGAAATTTCTGTCTTGAAAACATAAATTTTCATCAGTAAATGCTCAGATTCATGACTTCTTTGATTTTATGAAAGTAAAATACTCCGAACTATATTGGTATTTTGTACAAGTTCCAGCGACATCGATTGGGGCATATTGCTGAGAATGAGCGAATTACCAACACGATATACATGTCACTGTTTTGGAAGTGCATAGTTCAATCGCCAATCAGTGGCTGCCAAACATTTCATAAACATAAACATTTCAAAGGTCTCATTTTCATTTGGTTGGTTGTTCCCTAAAACTCATCGGGGCACAGTAATTAATGATTTTAAATGAGCTACGACCAGACGAAACAAAAGCAGCCAATCACCGCCCTGCACGTAAATCGAAAATTAGTATCCTTAAGTGATAAGGTTAAGTCCGTGGTGAAACCAGACAGATAGACAGGCAGACAGACAAACAGAGTGTGGGTGTGGGTGCGCGCGCGAAATGAGTTTTTTTTCACACAAAATGTTTGCTTTCAAGCTACAAAATTTGCACATCACGTCAGAAAACTCTCTATGTCGTCATTATTCTGAACATGTGCGCCTATAGGTTACAAATAATTGTATTTCAACTACATTTCAAATACTTTATGGATTTAGTCCTAATGACACATTTCGGTGCTGATGAAACTGTACATTCAAAGTTTGTAGCTGGGTTAAAAGTTCGTACGTTTTTTGTTTCGTTTTCTTTTTACAATATAACAATTTTACAGGGGAAAATTCTTGATACGTGTTATAAGAAAGCAATGCTTAATTTTTCTCAAACAACCTGGTATCTTACATCTAACTCATGTCTTAAACTGTATAAATCTTCAATGTTTCATATAGGATCCCAAAATACATTTGACACAACGTGATCGTAATAAACACCATTAACAATCAGTGGCGAGATCTTGTCTAATTTTGTGCATTTATTATTTTAAAAAAACATCCATGGAATGCGTATCTGTGACACATATTGAAAATATGGGGCATGTACACCAGACCAACAGATTAGTTCAGCCTTTCCACGGTCAAATGTGCGTCAGTTCCTGTTAAATCATTGTCCAGAGTATTCTGATATCCTGTTAAATCATTGTCCCGAGTATTCTGATATCCCGTTAAATCTGAGTCCTGAGTGTTCCAACATCCTTTTAAATCTACTCTCGGAGTATTCTGACATTCTTTATCTAAAAAAACATCCATGGAATGCGTATCTGTGACACAAATTGAAAATATGGGGCATGTACAACAGATGAGCTCAGCCTTTCCACGGTCAAATGTGCGTCAGTCTCTGTTAAATCACTGTCCCGAGTATTCTGATATCCCGTTAAATCTGAGTCCTGAATGTTCTAATATCCTTTTAAATCTACTCTCCGAGTTTTCTGACATCATACTAAATCTCAACCGTGAGTATTCAAGCATCCTATATAGTCTGACACCTAAGTATTCCGACACTTTGTTAAATAGGAGCCCGGAGTATTCTGATATCATGTTAAATCACATTCCGGAGTTTTCTGACACATGTACAACAGAAAATATATAAAAACAGAAAAAATACAATATCAATGTAATTTTATGTATTTTATTGCTGATTAAATGGCAAACATACAATACACAGAGATAGGGTTACGGCATAATTTAATATAAACAGTTACTTTTAAAACGGAGATTATCCAAAGGTATTAACTAAAAATATTTAACAGAAATGTTTTTTTACAACTTTTTTTCCCCAGGAGGAATCAGCAATGTTTTTACACATTAAAGTAAATGTCATATTGATTTTTACACACACATATATTGTTTACAAAGTGAAGGGGGTTTCAGCTGAGTGGTATTCTACTGAGGACCTGAAGATAGACATTGTGATGTTCTAAGTTCTGTCTAATCAGGATCATTAACAGGATAACTTATTAGTGAATTGCTAAAAAGTTTTTGTTCAAAACAGTGAATTTTGACATTTAAATATTTTGAATTTTGCTAATTAACATCATTCATTTAAATGGTATTGTTTTTGTGATATGTAAATGTTAATTACAATGTTAGTTACCATGGTTACTAACCAGAGTAACACATATCTGTTACACACTGTACTGTAGTAGTACTGTCACACACTGTACTGTAGTAGTACTGTCACACACTGTACTGTAGTAGTACTGTCACACACTGTACTGTAGTAGTACTGTCACACACTGTACTGTAGTAGTAATGTCACACACTGTACTGTAGTAGTACTGTCACACACTGTACTGTAGTAGTACTGTCACACACTGTACTGTAGTAGTACTGTCACACACTGTACTGTAGTAGTACTGTCACACACTGTACTGTAGTAGTACTGTCACACACTGTACTGTAGTAGTACTGTCACACACTGTACTGTAGTAGTACTGTCACACACTGTACTGTAGTAGTACTGTCACACACTGTACTGTAGTAGTACTGTCACACACTGTACTGTAGTAGTACTGTCACACACTGTACTGTAGTAGTACTGTCACACACTGTACTGTAGTAGTACTGTCACACACTGTACTGTAGTAGTACTGTCACACACTGTACTGTAGTAGTACTGTCACACACTGTAGTGTAGTAGTACTGTCACACACTGTACTGTAGTAGTACTGTCACACACTGTACTGTAGTAGTACTGTCACACACTGTACTGTAGTAGTACTGTCACACACTGTACTGTAGTAGTTTTACATTGTTATCCCCAAACACTACCCACAGAACATCGTCCCTGTCTATACCTACAGCCCTTGTCCTCACTCTGTCTGTGTATATGATCCTGAGGAACTCACCACCTCCACTGAGGAGTAGGACACTACAGTTGTCCCAGTCCCCTATGATGAGGTTCCCCACACTGTCATACACCACATCCCAGGGGTTAAATGTTACACGTCCTGTTTGTGGTGTTTGTTTATATGTACTGGGGATGTCACCTCTATATACAAACACTTCCTGGAAGTCAGTATCCATGACAACAACACATTCCTTTCCATCACCACCGTCACTTTCATCGTTGAAATCAATCACTGTGACATTGTGAGTTACTGGACACTCTGACATCCTCCATGGTGTATACACTAATGGTTTCCCAGTCCCTACAGCCATTGTAGTGAGTACCATTTGACCTTGTGTAGTAAATTTACAGATGTGTTTGTCCATCCCCACAATGATATGGTTACTGGCTGTAACACATATACACCTGGGTTCCTCCTTGGTTCTGAATTTGTTTGTAAGTCGTCCTGATACCAGCTCCATGATGTTGTTTTGTCTGTCACAGACCCACAGTGTGTGTGTTGTGGGTGATAGACTGATGTCAGTGATGTCAGTCGTGTGTGTGACCTCCTGTACTACTTTACCTTCCCTGTTAAGGAGAGTTAATGTTTTACTGTAATTACTGATCCACACCTGACCATCAGTGGTGGGACATATAGACTCAATGTAACATGGAGACTCCCACTCCTTCACCACTTTGGTCTCTGACAGTAGTTGTTTACTTATCAATGCTTTCTTCCCTTTTACTCCTGTTTGTTGTTGTTTAGAGGATTGTTCCTGGTCACCTGATGCTAAGACTGACCGCTCCTGGTCAGCTGATGTTTGACCTGAGGTGGTAACTGTCCCTAAGGCCAGTTGTAGATGATGTTGTGGAGTTGTGTTAGGTGTGAAGCTGGCCGTACCCAGGACAGGATTCACTGGGAGATGTATTGACGGATGTATTTCACACTCTGTGTCGTAGATTTCCAGGTGAGAACCTTGCTGGAGGGCCACCTTACATTCCTGTAGTTGTTGTTTTAGTTGCTTGTTGTACGTATCCAGGTCTTTTTTGTACTTTAGAATCAGCCTGGCATTGTCCTCTTCCATCTGTTTGTAAACTGAGAGTGTCTGTGTTGTAAGTAAATCAAGGTCTTGTTTAATTTTATCTGTTTGAGATTTTAACTTGAGTGAAAATTCCTCAAAATTGCTGGTGTTGTTTTTAAGGAGTGTATCCACAGAAGATATATATTCCCTGACTTGTTTCAGGTCATTTTGTTCTGTTTTGTCAATAAAACTTTTAATATTTTGTTTCTTTTGAGGAGTAATTAAACTGAGTTCACAAACATCATGACCTTTGTGAGTTGTTGACAAACATGTAAGGCAGATAAGTTGATCACATTTCTCACAATAAAGTTCCAGCGGTTTCTCTTTATGTTGAATACATGTTTTCTGACCTTTAGGACGGAAAGCGGTTTGACCTATGGGTGTTGCCATGGTGAAGATCAGAGGAATCTGAAACGAAACAAAAAATTTTTTATATAAATTTGTTATATATATTTGTAGAGGTTTAAGTAACAAAAAATTACACGCTCATAAAATAATGAAAGACCCTACAGGTGTATTGGTGTACACCACTGTTTGATTTTAATTTGTTCTTTAAAATTTTTCCCTTCTTTTCTCTTGTTTCCTCTATTTTTGCTCTTTTATGAAATCTGAATAATCCTTTTAAGACAAAGAAATTGTAATATTTTACTGGGAAATCCAAGATATCTGTCAACCATGTTGTTTCTCTGACCAGTTCCAAAATAAAAAGGCAAAACTAGGGGCCAAACAGAAACCTACATATGGAATTTGAGAAAGATCCATCCAGTAATTCTCAAGAAAGAGAAATTATTTTTCTTAGCAAAAATTCCAAGATGGCTACTTAGCACCTACTGTGTTTTTTAATCAGTCCCTAAATCAAAATAGCAAAACAAGGGACCAAGTGGAACTACAGATGAGATTCAACAAAGTTTCATTCATTACTTCATCAAGAAATAGTAATAACAAACTTTCATTGTCAAAATCCAAAATGGCCACCAGCTGTTAACAGCCATTTTATTTCTACTGATCAATCACAAAAGAAAAAGACAAAAAGGCACAACTTGTGACTAAGGAAAACCTACATATTAAATTTGATCTCTAAAGAAATACACAGATCACAGACATAGGGCATTTTAAATAACCCACCATCATCAGATGGTGGGCTAATGAAAGGTACACAAACATTATATATGCAAGATTGGGTGAAATCATGGCATCTCATACAGCAGTCATAGCAAGATAATTTGGTCTTCTACAAACACACAGCCTCACCAATGTGAACCCATACCTGAAGTATAAAGTCCCAGTGATTAGAAATGTAGGACAACTTTTTTCTTTAATTTAGATCAAATGTCAAATGTAGACAGAGTGACCTGTTTTTGATAAAAGACACATCTCAGTAAATATGACATTCCAGTGACAAGTAGTGTAGGTGATACGGCTTGGACACATTCCCAAAATTAATTACATGCAAAACTCACCTTTTATATATGCCTTCAGCAGAACATGCTGGATATGAATTTTTCAAAATTAGGTCACCAAAATTTCTGAAAATAGCAAAAACAATATCTAACCATCCTTGAAAATACAAAGACTTTGTAATATGAAGATTACATAACAAGAGGCCCTAGGCCTTAACAGTCGTCTGAGTATAAAGACCTATAAAAAAAAGGCCAAATAGGCCTGAATTGCTCAACTACTCTAAAGCTTACAAAGAGGACATTGTAGGTTCATGAAAATATTTTCTGAAAACTTTAAATCCTGTTCCATATACATGCCACTACACAGATACCATGACCCCGGACCTATTGCTTGTTGAAAGAAGAAATTATTAAGATCTCGACCCCTTTGACCCCAGAGATCTTGAAAGCAGATTGTGGTCAATCATTTGAATAAATTTGGTAGTTCATCATCAAACTATGATAAAGATCCAATATCAAGAGCCTGGACCTTTCGGTTATTGAGAAGAAGTTGTAAAACAATTTTACCATATTTGACCCCTGTGACCTTTAAAACAAGGTCAATCATATGAACTCAAATGGTAAACCCTTCAGCCAAGCATGCCACAGATCCAATATCAGCAACCTGAGCCTTTTGGTATATGATAAAGTTGTTTAAAGATTTCAACATATTTGACCCATATGACCTTGAAAGTGGGTCAAGGCCATTTATTTTAACAAGGTAGCCCGTTTTCATTGCATGCTACAGGTCCAACATCAGCACCCTGATTTACTGGTTACTGGGAAGAAGTTGTTTACAAGATTTCAACATATTTGACCCCTGTGACCTTGAAAGTCCGTTAAAGTCAATAATTTTAACAAACTTGGTAGCATTTCATCCCATCATGCTACAGGGGAAATATAAGAACCCTGGGCCTTTTGCTTATTAGGAAGTCATTGGAATGGAAAGTTTATGCATGGTACATGGCAGTTGGCACAAGAAAATGGATAAAACACAATCGCCTAACAAGCGATTATTGTCTTTGGCTGCAGAGGTCAATACCTAGATTTATCAACCAGGTACGAGATCATACTTACCGAGGACATGTGTGATTGTTCTGGTTCTCAGATCATAATATCACAGATCAATCAATTTTCCACACCACTTACCAAATGTTTTACCAAATTTTCTACTGGACAAGTGCTTTCTGTTTCATCACCAACTGTGACTCACCACACTGCTATCTTTAACCTATTCAATAGATAAGGAAACATAATGAAATTGTGTTATGTTTGCTTGATGTAGTCCAGGCATTTTATAGTTTACCTCAAACTTACTGCATCAGCTTATAAAAGAAAATTGTTCATTATTTGTATGTTTTACTTTGGGTTTTTTTGTCAAATTTTTGTTTGTTTTTCAAAATTATTTGTTTGTTTATTTTGCTGTTTTTTGTTTTTAATTTTTTTTTGTGTTTGTTTTTCATTTGATTGTAATAAAAAAATTGCCAAAAATCTACTTTTGGAAACCTCTTATGTACCAATGGATAAGGGAAACTATCAGTATTGTAGGACCAATATATATACAGCACAGATCAACTACAAAAAGCAAATGAAAAACATTGGGAAAATATTGTACCATTAATTCCTGATGCATGCTAACAAAAGTATCGCAAGTCAGAATAATATACATCCTTTTCATGCCATTTAAGAGAAATACATGTACATCATTTACCAAAATAAATACAACTGTAGCAATAAAGTAAACATTCCTTATCAATATGTCACTGGAATAACACAGTTTATGTTATTTTAATAAAGACCACTAAAAAGACAAAAAAAAAAACCTTGTCTAGTCATTAAACAATGGGAGAAAACAGCAATACATAATTTTTTTAAACAAGAGGCCCATAGGTCTTTCTGACCAGGTGAGCTAAAAAGGAAATAATGGAAATAGATTCAAATATTTAAAATAACTAAGGGAAATAACTCTTCTAAATATTGTCAAGTCTAAATTCTGTTAAGGAATGCTGGTTTAAAGTTGAGAGAGATCTCATAAAAAAAATTCAATACTGAACAAAAAGGCATCAACTTTTTGTAAAAATAAATATGCTGTTCAGGAAATACAATTTCACCAAACTTAACACAATTACAATACAAAATACATTAAATGATGTACTCCATATATTGATATAAAATCAAACCAACCAGGGGAATATGGAAGTCCTGCATCTGTAATATCATTATCCTTTCTGGAGAAGTGGCTTTTCCTAAAGGCCAGAAGACAGAGGAACAGACAAATGGTCTTAGAGCAGTAGAACTTGTATATCAATTAATCAAACTCAGATGTTTTTAAAGTAATTTCAAATTGAGCCTCCAGTTGTAACTATGTTGGTCCAATGAAACAAACACCCCTATTATAGTGCATTTGCACTCTTGAAGTGTCATGAAATAGACAATCCTGAAACTTACATTTTTGCGTTGATTACATTTCTCCAAGTCAAGGTTCATGTAAAAGGTTGAATAAATACTTTCAATGTTTGTAATATGTGTATAACCAAGCATTTGGGCTGAAAATGGCTGTTGAAGTCAAAATCGTTGATTTTGTGTTTTTTATGTCTATAAAAATTTAATTATTATACCTATACCTGTAAGCTGTAATTTAAAAAAATAAATGAAAATGAATACAAAAACATTGGAAATGGTAATAATGAGTCAAAATGCCAAGAGGGTGAACAGTGCTATGTTTTGTGATTAATTAAAACACAAGAGATGTGTTAAAAACTGAGAGAGGTTTAAAATGCTGAAAAGAACAAAAGGCAATAAGGTCTTGAAATACTGTTGAATAAATATGCTGTTCAAGAAAAAAAAATTTGTGTTAAAAATACACGAGATCCCAGAGGGATCTTGGTGCCCACTGTTGTTTGATCTTTATTTGCTCATTGAAAGTTGGATCTTTTCCCTTCTTTTCTCCTATCGTTTCTGTTTTTGCTCTCAACAATAAGAAATTTGAGCATTCCTTTGCAGAAATAGCAATGATAATCTTTACCTGCCAAATACAAGATGTTTGCCTGGAAGCCATTTCGTTTTTCTGATCAGTCCCGAACTCAAACAAGCACAACTCGGAACAAAGAGGACCCTATACATAAAATTTGAAAAGATCTATGGATCAATTTGCTAGAAATAGCGATAAAACACTTTATAAAATCAAATTCCAAGATGGCCACCTGTTCGCCATTTTCTTTTTCTTACCAGTACAAAAATCAAACAGGCACAACTAAGGATCAAAGGAAATATACACATGAAATTTGAGAAAGATCTATGCATTAGTTATCTAGAAATAGTGATAAAAAACTTTCAAAACAATTTTTTTTCTGATCAGTCTAGGGAAAAAGGGAAACCTATATAGGAAATCTGAGAGAAATCCACCCAGTACTTCTCAAGAAATAGCAGCAATAAAATTTTCTTGACAAAATCCAAGATGGCCGCATGTCTGCCATTTAGTCTTTCCGATCCAACCTAAAATCATATGGGACATTGGGAATCTACTTAGTACTTCTTAACAAATAGGGATAACAATCTTTATTCGGCGAAATCCCAAGATGGCTGCCTGTTGGCCATTTTATGTTTTGGATCAGTCCCAAAATCAAATGGGCACAACTAAAGAACAAGAGGAGCTTATACATGAAAGGTGAGAAAGTTCTTTGAAGTATTTCTCAATAAATAACAACAAACTTTCAAAGTCAAAATCCGGAATAGACCCAAAATCAAATAGGCACAACTAGGGACCATTGGTAACCTACATCTGAAATCCAGTACTTCTCAAGAAATACACTTAAGAACATTGTTTACAGACAGACAGATGAAAGACCATGGATGTAGGGTGTTTTGAAAAGCCAACCCATCTGATGATGGTGTGGTAACATAGGATAATGAATCATGAAAAATGCTTACACATTTTAGCAGACACCTGGCCCCAATGTTGACTTTTTTAACAGACTGAGTTTTGTTCCATAATACATTTTGTTCCTGGTGTTTTTATTATAGTACACTAAATGTAGTTTGGGTAAATATATAAATACAACTTAATTATTCGAAATAAAGTATTTTAGTCTTTAATGTTGTAATAACTAACAAATCTAGATGCAGAATATTATTCTAGAGTGATAAAAGAGTTGTTGTCTGTCAGAGTTACCTCCCTTATATCATCACACAAAAGTATTCCATGTTTGCTTGATGATAATATATTTTCATTTAATTTATTGACAGAATAATTATATTTGAACTGAGTACACTTTACAAGATATGTGTTGATTTGAAGTGTCTATGTAAATATCCTGGTACTTGGGTATTGAGTGTGTAATTATCAAAAAGCACACGTCAACATTGTGCATTGTTTGCAAGATGACAACACAGTGTGTGAACTGTAGGCGAAAACAAACCCAATCAGTAATTATATAAAACATAAGAGTTACCTTACGTGGAATGACTCCTATTTTTTAATTGCTTTGATTATGACTTATTTTATCCAGGTACAACGCACTTCTGTCATTTGTAGTAATTATAAATACATACGCAATTAATTAGCAGCTCATTTTAAAGCTTGGTCTTTTTCATATTAACAAATAACCTTATTGACGGAACATCACACTAGTGTGTTACTGACTCCGGGGATGTAAAATGTTCGTTCTCTGACGATTTAAGGCGGTGCCCCATCCCCATGTACGTACCACGTACAGGCGAGACTTGAGCTATGACCAAACTGTTTAACCACGGACTACAGATTTGAAAGTCTATGCTTTAACCTGATTTTTTTTTCTCACAAAAGTTACGTCAATTTGCATCTTAAATACATCTATCACACCATTTTGCGAGGAAATCTTCCTCCTCTGTCGTCTGCAAGGATGGTTTCTGTCAAAGTCGTCGCAGCGCTTTAAAGTTTGAAACTTTACGTAGGGGAAGTAACTCCGATAATATTAATTTCTGCTTCGTGAAATTCTTAACTATTTCTTACTGTATTTTTCGATTGAAAGATCTTTTCGGTCACATTTTGCGAGTTTCTAGAAATATTTACAGTCAGAGATCAGCATTTGCGTTGTGTTTGTAAGGTAATCTTAATAGCATAATTTCTATTAATTTGGACAGGATTGTCAAAAAGGAGCTTGTAAAAGCCAATTTCAAAATAAGAAAAGCAAATTTTGAAACAGACCTGAACTAGAAACCAACTGATCATATTTATATTTAAATCACCGTCTTCTATACAACAACATAGGATTTTTTAAGAAGTTATAAAGGGCAAATTCGGCGTCCATTGACAAAAGGGGAGAAATAAAATAGATTTCGGAAATAAATATTGACTAAAATGTTTACCCATTAAAATACAGACGTAAAACCATGGCAGTTTTGTAAGTAACATGTTAATATGTATCTCCTTGAATGAATGAAGTTGTAAATTTGAGACGTGAGAACCGTGAATAACTGATATTGACAGTTTGTGATAAGTTAAATATCATAAGACAGTACCTGATCAGCTGTACTTAGTCAAATTAGTTTTAAATGCATAATGACATTGCGTTGTCATTACAATTGTCTTTGTACAATTCCTTGTTGTAATTGCTTATCTACATGTACGGACTAATAAACAGACACTAATACTTCCTTGTTGTGTGTTGTTGCTAACAGTCACGATAAGACCGGTATATTGCGCAGTTGATCTGTCAAGGTTATTTTTAAAGTTCCGAAGTGTAACTGTTGCGTAGTGTCAGATAATTATATGTTGAACAGGGAGCTCTACCTAACAAAGAGATGGCGCTTAATCCTGCCTTACACTAATTCAAAAGATATCTTTCTACTTCTTTCATAATTTTCATAAATACACATTTCAGTATTTTAAATAATTTATCATTTAGTATTTTAAGCTTGAAATAAAGTCAGTTGGTCTCATGTTGTTCTTACTATCACTACTGCTTTTACACTTGTCTTTATAGTTAATTCAGATGACCGTCAAGGTTCGTGGTCCTCTTGTTGTTCCAACTATCACTACTGCTGTTACACGTATGATTTTTTTTATAGCAAATCACAATTTGGCGAATCTTTCCAACCACTACTTTCCCAATCATAGAGGGATACAACAATCGGTAAGTACCAGGTTATCATATTTCAGTAACCACGGCTGTGGTATTGGTAGATGTATGATGTAAAAAGAAATAATACATGTACTGTAAGTATGTATACTTCTGTACTGTGTAATAAGACATACCTATATTGTAGGTACATAAACATGTGTATCGTGTAATGACATACATCCATACTGTAGGTATATACACATATGTATTTAGTAATAAGATGTTCCTGTAATGTTACTCAATATACCTGCAATCCCTCTACCCTATATCACCCTAAAACGGTTGTCAGTTGCCTGTTGCAAAAATATATTCAACCCTTTCCCACACTCACCACAAAACCCCTCTGGACCGACTCAAGTACCCCAAAAATATTACACGCACCACACCACCCTATCTTACCTTACGTGAATACATTATAACTTACATGGATGTTTGAGAAAATGAGGTTTCAGGAAGCCAACTCTGTATCTTCTGATTGTCAAAAGAAATACACAGACCATGTTATTGTTTCTCTCTTTCTATTATAGCTCTTATCCTCCGAATAAACAGATAAATTCCTTGTTATAATTGTTGATCTACATGTACGGACTAATAAACAGACAATATTAGTTCCTTGTTGTGTGTTGTTGCTAACAGTAACGATAAGGTAGGTAGATTGCACAGTTGATCTGCCAAGGTTATTCTTTAAAGTTCTGCAGCGTAACTGTTACGTATTGTTAGATAATTATATGTTGATCATGGAGCTCTACCTAACTAGAAATGGAGCTTAACTTTCTTTACCGTAATGTAAAAGATCTCTTTCCACTTTTTTTTTCATTTTATTTCAGTATTTTGAATTATTTATCATTTATTAGTTTGAACGTGAAATTTTATTTCCTGCGGTTTCAAAGATACTGCCACATTAAATATCGATCTAACGCAAGCGGCAGTCATCAGTTCCATGACTTATCTAAGGTCAGTGAGCTTCCTGGTGTCCATGTTATCACAACTGTTGTTACATATATAGCTAAGTCAGGTGACCGTCAAGGTCAGTGAGCTTCTTGGTGTCCATGTTATCACAACTGTTGTTACATATATAGCTAAGTCAGGTGACCGTCAAGGTCAGTGAGCTTCTTGGTGTCCATGTTATCACAACTGTTGTTACATATATAGCTAAGTCAGGTGACCGTCAAGGTCAGTGAGCTTCTTGGTGTCCATGTTATCACAACTGTTGTTACATTTATAGCTAAGTCAAGAGACCGTCAAGGTCCGTGGGACAATTGTTGTTCCTACTATCACTACTGTTGTTACACTTATGTCTTTATAGTCAAGTCAGATGACTGTCGAGGTCCTTTGGCCTCTTGTTGTTCCTACTGTCACTACCGTTGTTACACTTGTGTCTTTATAGGTAATCGCAATTTGACAAACCTTTACAACTACTACTTGTCCAATTATACAGGAACACAACAATCAGAAAGTTTATGATGTTCATGCGGGGTTATCACATTGCAATGACCATTCACTGTCATGATCATTCCCTTTTTCTATTTTTAGTGTAGCTGACCAATTTGCGAGACATACCGCTCTGTACAAAACCCTTAACACATATTATTTGGTAATAAGACATACCTATACTGTAGGTAGATAAACTTGTGTATCGGGTAATGAAACATACCTGTACTGTAGGTATGTACACATACGTATTTGGTTATAAGACGTGTTTAAAGATACCTGCATTTCACCATATCCTATATCACCCCACAATGGTTGTCGGATGCATTTTGCAAAAATATATTGAACCTTTTATCACACTTATCACCCACACCATTTCACTCCACAACACCTCTGGACTGTCTCTTGTGCCCCACAAATCTTACACACACCACACCACCCTACCCTCAGGTGAATACATTAAAACTTACCTGGATGTTTAATGAGAGGTGTTTTCAGGAAGCCAACTCTGTATCTTCACACTTCTGATTGTCAAAAGAAACACACATACAAATGTATCATCACTGTCGACCAAGTTATTGTTCCTCTCCTTCTTCTATTAGAGCTCTTTTCCCCCCGAATAAACAGATAAATTCTTTTGTAATTGCTGATCTACATGTACGGACTAAACAGACACTAATACTTCCTTGTTGTGTGTTGTAGCTAACAGTGACAATGAGACCGGTCTATTGCGCAGTTGATCTGTCAAGGTTATTTTTAATGTTCTGCAGTTTAACTGTTACACAGTGTTAGATAATATGTTGAAGCTACTTGTACATAGTTATACCTCTTTCTGACTAGATATTGAGCTAAATCATGCTTTACAGTAATGTGAAAATCATCTTTTAATTTCCTTCATAGTTTTTTTTTATTCAGTTTTATCATCACAAACACATAACAATACATTGTACATCATAAATCTTCAAACTACAGCAAATTTGTTGACCTTGTATTCTTCACATACAAAGCAGATAATTCATTTTTCACCACACACATACCAACTGACAATCCAAGTGCACACTGGTATTGAATATACCACACATATGATACTAACCACACATACAGCTTACATGTACATACACACTTGTATTAGCCAAATGTCACGCATACAACACAAACCACCACTAGTACTGATTAAAACAATAATGTATGTACTTGGTATGAGACCATGCATCCTCTGAACAGTATTGGGTTATTAATAAAACATATATATAGATCTATAAGAGAATAGTGAATGTACATGTATAATGTACATCTTACATACCCATTGTGTCAAAAATGTATCACCTTGCATTCATACTTCAGCCATAATCAGAAGATTAGCGAGAGGGAGGGGTGAAGGATAAAGATAGGATGGATAACTGTTAATATTATATGAAGATAAAGATAGGATTAACTGGATTCGACTAACTAATCAAAGCAGGGGAAACAAGTAAAGAATAATTTATAATGCAATAAGTTTTTTCCCATTTTTTCCAATATTTATCAAACTTTTCCTTGGAGTTATCTCCCTTGCTTATTGCAATAAATCTTTGTACATTATAATAATCTTTGATTGTGTTTACTAAGGCGTTAATATTAAGGGAGTTATGAAAACAACATATTTTATATATATAATTCTTAATAACAATTAGTAATTCATTATCAATTTTATTATTCAATTTTTGTGTTAAGAAACCAAATAAGTAGGATTCT